>NC_041380.1:345640472-345720809 GCF_002162155.2 Triticum dicoccoides
GATATAAGTTCGCGCTTCCACGTTTCGGATTGAAATATCTGGCGGCCCCAATTCCAGCCCTACAAAATCTCTCTTCTCCACCGTCCCCTTCCGTGCCCAGATTGCTCAAATCCCTAATTCGCCGCCAACCCTCGAATCGCCCCTCGTCTCGTCTCTTTCCCCACAGTTCCCCACCTCTGTGCCGGACGACGAAGATGACGGTCGCGCTTCGGCACCACACCGGAGCTACCTCATCTACGCCCTCGTCCACCGCATTGGGTGGTCCACCGACAACGTCGGCCGTCGCAACCGACGTGCCCCACAGACACGGAGTTCCACCGCATCATGTGCGCTTCACCGACGCTGTCTCCCAGCTCACCGGGGCTACTTCACCGAGCACATCATCGCACCTCCGCCCCCCGAGGCCATTGGGGCTTCACCAACGGTCTCATCCACCACATCGTAGCGCTCCGCTGCCACTCAAGATCTGCATCCGTGCGTGGCCAGTCAACGCCAGCGCATCACCCTCAATGGCTCTGAAGTGACCCGCACTCTAGCTAGGCAAGCATGCCCAAACGCCGGCCCGAACTAGGTATCCACACATCACTCCCTTCTGCATTGTTCCGATGATGTTTGGATATCCTTTCACTGCTCTCTTAGCTTACACGCATATGCAACTCTGACCTTAACTCTTATTTCTTCTGGAGATATCATCTGAAACAAGCCAATCCATATTTTAGCGAAGCATGAGGGCGCTACGGGATCTGGTACACATCCTGCACACCCGTATAACCTTGTAAGTATCTGTCCTCCGGTACAACATCAAGGTCAATTCCTCTTATTTGATCAACCATTCGCCGTGTCAAAAATGCAGAGGGGGATGCAAGGAGCACAAGGCCTGCACATCCAAGCAAGTGGTAACATGGACTTGTACATGGAACATCCCAAGCGCAAGCAGAGCTACAGTGAGCCTGTGCAACGAGCTAGCGTAAGTCCCTGCATTTCATTTAATTCGTACTGGCATTCGTGTATGATTTGTGTGCAGTGGCTGATCCACAAATTCAAGTTACCAGGGGCGAACATTTAACTTAAAAAATACGAAGGCACTTGCACTGCGGAAATCAACATAACTTGAGAAATGTGAAGCTACATGCACTTTGAAAACGAGCTAATGATCCAAAGTAGTTCAGATTATAAACACTAAATGATGCAAGCACCAAAAAACACAAAATGCAACATGGTGTACAAGGACTACAAACATGGTATGTACCTGCTTGAATTATTTGTTCTTTGGCTGAAAATATCGAAGTGTAATTGCACGTATAACTAGTGCGCAAACTGCATATCAATATATCTATCCTGCACAAGTATGGCAATAGTTTCAAACAACAGATTAGAAAAGTATTTATGCTATGTTGTCATGATACGGGGACTTTCTGGTAGATGGCCTCGACGTTTCCTCAAGCTATGCAAATGCACTATAATTTCCTTGTCATCAATGCCTGCAAATCTCTGTCTCTCTCAACATAGTAGATCATCATTAGACATTAAATCCTTCAATGAGCTTGCAAAATGCTTGCATTAGATCCCTCATTAGACACTATATGTTCATCACTAGGAGCATGTAAAATGTTTGCATCAAATCCTTCATTAGTAGTCTGTTCATTAGACACTTCAGGCTCAAGAACAACATGAGCTTGTATGTTTGCACCGGAAACTTGATTAGATACAACAGATTCAGTCAGTTCAGTATTGATTAGGGGAGTTATAAAATAAGTAGAAATTGGTTTCATTTTCTCATAGATTCCCTACATACAAGCAGTTTTACAACACCGTCAGGTTTAACTATTGGCCAGAAATTGAAGAGTTGAATTAGATATAATCAGGGATGTGATGTACCTGCTCGTTGCGCATGCTACTCTTGCAAGCTGCGACTGTCCATTTGCGCAAGCTCGATGCCATGCCCGTGCTGCCGCCGCTGCCTCCCACGCAGG
Source organism: Triticum dicoccoides (assembly GCF_002162155.2). NCBI lineage: Eukaryota > Viridiplantae > Streptophyta > Magnoliopsida > Poales > Poaceae > Triticum > Triticum dicoccoides. Next base: position 345,642,446 of record NC_041380.1, read on the forward strand.
CTACACCCAGGGTTGGATCTTCATCTTCTTGTCCTTCCGTTCGCTTGAAGCCCGGCGACCGCCCTCCAACGAGGGCGCGAGGAAGTGCTGTGTCGGTCTGTCAGTGGCGGCTAGGTTAGGAGCGAACCATACTGGAGGCTGGAGCGAATGAATTGGGATTTTTCCTGCTGTCGATCGATATGGGAGGCGTTCGTTTGGGCCACGAGCCTGCTATAGGGCCTGCCTTGCACTTATGTTATTGGCCCATCCAAATTGAAACATTTTTCTTTATTTTTTACATTGCCTGCTCATGCGTTGGGACGAACAAAACTAGCATGGGCCAACCTGGATGACTCAAACTAGGTGCACACTTTCCAGCCACCTAAGGCGGCCGCCCATACTAGCCCCTATGGTGGCATCGCCCCTTTTTGCATGTATGATTGAATAGTGAAAAATATTCCAGTGGCGCTTTTGATTTACCCACAGAATGGTTGAATTGCTTGTTTCTATGAACTGAGTTCGCCAATAATGTGAAGGATGCCAGTCTTTTCATCCTATTGTAGATTGCTTAGATCTCGATATGCCAAAAGTAATCGCATGAAATATACAGTAAAAGCCAGTGTGATGTGTTTGGCTACAACTAGTCTGACTACACGTCCTCATATAACATATCAAGGACGCACCATCTTACCAGATTAACCATTCGACTTACCCATGCAGTGTGGGAAGAAAGAAGTATTGGGACTGCGTATCCAACCAATTGATGCCATGGACTCCTTCGTACAACCTTGTAAGCGAAAAAGACGTTGAAGTGTGCCTGTACAAAGAACTAGCGTAAGTTCAGTTACCTGCTTCTCGGAATTTTAATTAGCCACTTATTGCAATTGTTCAATTGCGTTGCTTGGCTTAATTTAGTTTGCTACTGATTACATAATGGCACAGCCTGTTAATCATATTGTAGACTGCGCCTATCTATGTGTTTGATACTTACTGTTAAGAATTACCTGTTTTCCTTAACTTAAATATCTACTTGTTTGTTTAACTGCTTTGCTGCTGCAATAGCGGGTTACAATGATGTTAATAACTACTTTTCAGCATCCAATTGAAACTCTTTAATTCCTTGTTTGTTTATCTAGTTTGTTGTTATAACTCCCAGTTGAGATGTTTTGCTAACTTTAACTTTTCTGAATCCAATCGGAACTTTAATGGCAAAACAGGTTAACCCAAGATCAAAGAGTGAGGTCCCCATGGACGTTGCACCATCCCACAGCAGTGGCACCGGCCCAATCGTGCATTATGAATTGCCAACTGCTGATGCTCTAGAGGCTAAACTAGTGGTAGAAAGAGATTCGGCTTCTGCACTTAGAGATGAAGTTGACATGTTGAGGAAGCAAACAGCACAATCACAAGCAGTACTCAAGACAACCATTAAATATTTGGTGGATTTCAAAACGAAGCAAGCTGTGACTGACCAGATTGTTAAGGTCCTGAAGCAAAAAAGGAAATTAAATTCCTACTTGGTAAATCCTGAAGCAAAAAAGGAAATTAAATTCTTGGCTTATGTATGTTAGTTGATATTATTGATCCATATACTCTATAAGTGTTTATATGTCTGTTAGTTCCGTACATTCTTGGTTGATTGACTCGGTATTTGAATCTTGATACATCGCTTGTGTACATATCTAAATGGGAGTACACATTATGCTGCGTGTGATATTTGAGTTGGACATGAAGTGTTCCAAATATTCGAATTCACCTTAAACTGGATTCTAGTTTCTGAATTTGAGTATCGGCATTTGTAAACCATATTCATATATGACAGTGGAATACATCTTTGTCGTCCTTTTGAAGATATATAAAACTCATAGAATGATTTATAAAGATCCATATAGGAATACAAAATGGATTCAAATTTAGTTGCCAGGGTAAACGTGGATGCTTGTTGTCCCAAAATTCGAAAGAAACAGCAAAATGTCCACTCCCACGTCGGCTGCCCGAAGCCAAGTGTTTGGGAGATGGAAATTACTGTCGACCCATTACACGGACAATCCATCGGCCCGATTTCCACTGCTCTAAATAGGGGTAGGTTAGTAACTTCAATTAGACATGACACGACCGCCTCTGAGCCCATTCCGACACGGCGGGCGTCAAACATGGGCGGCAAAACTCATTTGATTCAAGCTCGTTTGAAAGACCTCTGTTTATCCCTCCATTCCCCATTCATACACGGTGGGTGGCAAAACACCCTCTCCTCATCCGAAATAGATGTAGGCTAATATTTTAAACAGGGGCAGATGTGTAACTTCCATCAGACGTGACACAACCGCCCTACCTGTCAGCCCCGTTCATACACCGTGGGCGCCAACCGTGGGCGGCAAAACACCCTCTCCTTGCCCAAAATGGTTACCGACAAATATTTGGGAGATGCGAGATTACCGTCCTATCCCCAACCGACGAGACGTCCAAATTTGAAACGGGGGATAAGTTCGTAACTTTCCCATATTTCAGACAGGCGTGTCCCGAAAACATGGTTCCCCGTACCTCTCCCTCCATTTTCCCATTCATACACCGTCTGCGCTAGAACACCCCATTCCCACACCAGCCTCCGTCCGCCACCCCATCCATCGCCGCCGTCCTCCACCACATCCATCGCCACCGTCCTCCACCATGCCGGAGCGCCTACCTAGACTGCATCGTCCACTACTAGAGATGGACGTTTCCCATCCACGGCGACGGACCAATAGCCTTGCATCGCGTCCTCTCGCCTCATCGGCGCCGTCGTCCTCTTTGCCGGGGCCGCTCACACGACCTTCTCTTCCACCGCAACAGGACTTATCCCCCGATGCACCCGTCTACCGTCGCAGATCTGCTTCAACGCCACCGACAGCCATCGCACCCCCGATGCCTACACGGTGCCGCAAGAGAGGTGGTACTTCATATCTCCTCAACTTTTTTATCTCAACCAGAAAATAGATCTTAACTTGGTTACTCTACTTTCTTTTCAGCTCTTAGAATTTAGTTCTTAGTTCGGAGCAAACAATGGATGCTAAATATCATTTCTCCAGTTTGCAGCTTCAAATCTTCCATGGCACATCCATAATACGGTTTAATTGATCATGCTTAGGGTTTAATTGATCATGTTGGTTTCGTGGTGGTTTCTTTAATAGAAATCAGAGGGGAAACCCTCTTTTGCTAAAAGATATATGTTTAGAGTTTCCCCCTTTTATGATCACTATACGAACAGAATACATGCTTCATGTCATAATAACACTGCTCCTCCCATCAAGCTAAACAAGCTTAGTTGTTCAAATACGAATCTGATATTATTAAAATAGATTTGTTTAATTGGTCAGCTAAATGTTCCTAAATTAGTTTCGAAAATGCATGTTCGCTGCTCGGGTGTGTATCTCTGTGTGTGGTCTGGTCAGCACGGTTGGGGAGGTGAACTTTGCATATGCAGGGGTTTATAGGGAGACACTCTCCGAGTTGAAACCGCAATGCATTCCATAGATAATCTGACTACTTTCTATGTTTTCATGAATCTCAGATTCTGAACAGCATCATAATGATTATGAGCTTGCGCGCATGAAAAGAATAAAGCAGAACAATGCCATGGCTGTCAAACTTGGCATTAAGGGACTGAAATCAAGTCTCGATGCAATGCAATGCAAACACTATCCACCTACAGATTCATGCTCAGAATATGATCCTAACAGTGATTCTGAGCTAGAGGGAGACCTAAGTCAATGTAGCTCCCTAGTGGACGAGTCAGAGGAAGATGCCCTATCTTATTCACCCATCAAGGTACTTGCTCTAACTTTCCAATGTTACATTGCTCGCACATATCTTGCAACTGATGTTTTGCATTGCTTCTACTTTGTTGAACTGCCATTAGCTTAGTTTACACATCGTGTATGTGAATACGCCTTTCCTATCCATTTTCAGTACATATTCCATCTGTCATCATACCATATTTATCCATTCAAATGTTGTTCTTGTGTATCAGATGTTCAATAGGAAGAGGGCGATTGCGGATCGTGGAGGAGCACAAACAAAGTATTTGGAAAAGGTAGTGGCACCTGATAAATCAAATAGCTGTAGCGACCAGACCTCAAATAGTCTGATATTTGTGCTCCGGTGTCATCCCTGGATCAGTAATGCTGACACCACACAGTACTCGGAGGATTTATAGCAGAGTAGCAATCACACACTTATTACATCGAGTGTCTCATAAGTGAACTTATTACAATAAATATGGCTTAAGGCCATCTAATAACGATAACAGCGGAAGGCTTGGAAGATAAGTGAGTCCATCAACTCCAACAGCATCACTGAGTATAGAACCACGACCTAAAGACTCCTTATTCATCGTCTGAAAAGTCTGCAACATTAACTTTGCAGCCCGAAAACGGGCCAGCACATGGAATATGCTGGCAAAGTAACACATAGAGAGTAATGGAATGAAACAGCTATACTATATGCATATTTGGCTGGTGGAAAGCTCTATGGTTACAGTTTTGTGTAAAGCCAATTTTTCCCTACTTCAAAGGAATAAACTTTAATTACTATCATGGTAGTTGTTAAACATTGAGAATGGTTGACAGCATTCTCAATCCCAATTAAACATCATCATTAAACATAACCCAACAAAATTAATTTTGAGTAACATGTTGAGATTCACATGATAATCCAGGTACTAGATACTCAAGATGTCCATAACCGGGGACACGCTAATCATGATTAGTTTATTACACTCTACAGAGGTTTGCGCACTTTTCCCCACAAGACTCGATCGCCTTCGTTTGGTTTCTCGCACTACATGGTGTTTGAGAAGACGGATGACCGAGACATAGTCTTTTAGAAGCGCTAGCACCTTATGATCGGGTAGACTGTACCACCTACATCCCCTACATCTGCTAGTCTACCACTGTAAGAGTTCTCACGACTTAGTCAACTATGATAGAGCCCATAATAGCTTGTGGCTGCACACGGAAGTTTCTACTATGAATAGTCTCATGATCCCTTTGAGCCTGGGTGGCTGTCCAAAAGAAAATAGGCAAGTCCTGGAATACCCAGGTGCCTCAATCCATCCAGATGTGTGTTTAAGTTGCCACCTTAGATAAACCATTAATTAACAAACTAACATCTGTCATGGATATCACTCACCCAATCCACGTTTACTAGCATAGCATGGCATAATAAGCAAACGTAGAAGTAACTCCCAAAGGTTTGATAATAAACAGGTAAGAGGTACTACCTCAACTACTTCCCATCCCACAATTTAATTAGATCCTAATCATGCAATGTGTGAGGATTGATCTAATGCAATAAAACTGGGTAGTAGGAAAGGTATGATCAAAGTGTTACTTGCCTTGCTGATGATCCGCGAAACCTAGAGATTCAAAGTAACAAGCGACGCACTCCGGGTATTCTATCGCAGACAAACAAACAAGCATACAATAAGTACTTATCTAATGCACGGGTAAAAACGCAAATAAGAGATCTAACCAGAAGGTTCAACTTAAGAACTCCGGTTGGCAAAAATAATCAAATCGAACGAAGCAACGAAAGTCAAACGGCGAAATAAAACAACTTCGTTCTACTAATCTGTATCTAGGGCAAATTTAAAGTAGCAAAATCTTGTTTAAGTTGGTTAAACGGATAGAGGGTTTCGAGACGAAACTCCAGGCGCTTGAATCGCCTGATTCCGGAAAACGAGCGAAAAGTTATACTAAAATGAAAATCGGATCAGGAATCGCGATCAGAAAAATCACGGATTTAATCCGAGAAAAGAAAAACGACGAACGTTCGCTAGAACGAACGGACGGACGAACACTCACTATTTAAATAAACCGAAAAAACCGATCTATTTAAAAAAACCGAAACTAGAAAAAAATCAACGGAAAAACCGATGGAAAAACCAAATGGTTTTTCGAAAAAAATAAAAAATTCTGCAGGGAAAACGAGGCGGCGGCGGACCTCGGGCGGCGGGTCGGCGGCGGCGGGGTGGCGGGCGGCGCGGGCGGCGGCGGCGGCGGCGGGAGATGGTGGCTAGGGTTTCGGGGGCTGGGGTGCTGGCTCGGCTGGGCCTCTCTCCCGGCTTATAAAGCCTTCCCGGGCCGGTGTCCAGGTCGGACACGGCCCGTAGGTCGGTTCGTTTTTTTTAAATATTACGCGCAGAAGAAAAATAAAAAGAAATACTAAATGGAATCCAAAAATTCCGAAATAAATTTTCACGGGCTTCTAAAATCAAGCCGCACAAGGTGAACATTTATTTGGGACCTAAATGCAATTTTGAAAAACGCACATTTTTCCTAAATTCAAATAAAACACCGAAAAACTCCGAAATAAAATCTTATTTGATTTTATTATTTGATCCTCAATATTTGTTTATTTTGGGAAAGTCATTTTATTCCCTCTCTCATATTTTTGTAATAGAAATAATTGATGATAAAATAAATAAAATCAAATGATCCTATTCTCAAAATTTGAGAAAACTCAAATATGAAAATAACGAAATCCCCAACTCTCTCCGTGGGTCCTTGAGTTGCGTAGAATTTCTAGGATCAACCAAAAGCAAAAATAAAATATGATATGCATAGATGATCTAATGTATAACAGTGCAAATTGAAAATTTGGGATGTTACAAACCTACCCCCTTAAGATGAATCTCGCCCTCGAGATTCGGGTTGGCTAGAAAATAGGTGAGGGTGGTCCTTGAGCAAGTCTTCCTCTCGTTCCCAGGTGGCTTCATCCTCCGTGTGGTGGCTCCACTGAACCTTACAAAACTTGATAACCTTGCTGCGAGTAACTCGACTGGCAAACTCAAGAATCTTAAGTGGTTTCTCCTCGTAGGTAAAATCGTTATCCAACTGAATAGTTTCCAATGGCATTGTGTCTCTCAAAGGTATGTCAGCCATCTCCGCGTGGCACTTCTTTAACTGAGAAACGTGGAACACATCATGAACTCCTGACAATCCTTCGGGAAATTCCAACTTGTAGGCCACTTCTCCCATACGCTCCAGAACTCGATATGGTCCTACAAATCGTGGCGCTAACTTCCCTTTAACTCCAAAATGCTTTGTTCCCCGAAGTGGAGATACTCGAAGATAAGCTCTATCTCCGACTTCGTAAACTGTCTCCTTGCGTTTAGAATCTGCATAGCTCTTCTGTCTGGACTGGGCTATCTTGAGCCTATCGCGAATCAACTTCACCTTCTGTTCAGACTCTTTAATCAAGTCTGGTCCAAACAACTGGCGGTCTCCAACTTCGTCCCACGACAACGGTGTACTGCACCTCCTTCCGTACAAAGCTTCGAAAGGGGCCGTCTTCAAACTGGCTTGGTAACTATTGTTGTAAGAGAACTCTGCATATGGAAAATTATCGTCCCAACTAGATCCGTAATCTAGCGCACAAGCTCTCAGCATATCCTCCAAAATCTGATTAACTCTCTCGGTCTGTCCATCTGTCTGTGGATGAAAAGCTGTACTGAATTCTAGCCTGGTACCCAAAGTTTCGTGCAACTGCTTCCAGAACTATGAGGTAAACTGGGTTCCTCTATCTGATACGATACTCCTTGGAACTCCATGCAAACATATGATCCTGGTCATGTATATCTTTGCCAACTTAGCACTGGTGCAAGTGGTCTTTACCGGGATGAAATGAGCTACTTTCGTCAATCGATCAACTACAACCCAAATTGAGTCATAGCCTGAACGAGTCCTAGGTAATCCCGTGATAAAATCCATGCCTAGCTTATCCCACTTCCATTCGGGTATCGGCAATGGTTGTAACAATCCTGCTGGCTTCTGATGGTCTGCCTTTACTCCCTGGCATACATCACAAACTGCTACGTACTCCGCAATATTCTTCTTCATTCCAGTCCACCAGAAAATATCTTTCAAATCCAAAAAAATCTTGGTATTTCCTGGATGAATCGAATATGGTGAATCGTGTGCTTCTTGCAATATCAACTTCCTGATCTCCGGGTCATTGGGCACGTAAACGCGGTCTTCAAACCATAGGGTATCGTGCTCATCCTCACAAAATCCCTTAGCTTTTCCTTTCCTAAGTTTCTCCTTTATAGCGGCAATCTCTTTGTCTGTCTTCTGAGCTTCCATGATTCTATCCATCAAGGTTGACTGAATCTCCAATGCTGCTACATAGCCTCTCGGAACTATTTCCAAACATAGTTCGCGAAGATCTACTGCTAACTCACTTGGTATTTCTCCCGTCATTAATGTATTGACATGGCTCTTACGGCTTAATGCGTCAGCTACTACATTAGCCTTTCCGGGGTGATAATGCAATCTCATATCATAATCCTTGATGAGCTCCAACCATCTCCTTTGTCTGATATTCAACTCCTTCTGTGTGAAAATGTACTTCAAACTCTTATGATTTGTGTACACCTCACAATGATTTCCAATGAGGAAATGCCTCCATGTTTTCAAAGCATGCACTACGGCTGCTAAATCCAAATCATGCGTGGCATAATTCAACTCATGAGGTTTCAGTTGTCTTGAGGCATATGAAACAACTCTTCCTTCCTGCATAAGCACTACTCCAAGTCCTCGATGTGAAGCGTCGCAATACACCTCATAATCTTTGGTCTGGTCTGGCAAAATCAACACTGGTGAGGTAACCAAACGTTTCTTCAACTCCTGGAAACTAGCCTCACATTCCTCCGTCCATATGAACTTGGTATCTTTCTTTAACAACTCAGTCATAGGCTTCACAATCATTGAGAAATTCTCAATAAATCTCCGGTAGTATCCTGCGAGTCCAAGAAAACTCCGGATCTCTCCAACTGTTGTTGGGGCTTCCCACTTGGTCACGGTATCAACTTTAGTGGGATCAACTGCTATACCTTCTCCAGATATAACGTGTCCGAGGAATCCTACTTCCTTCAACCAAAACACACATTTGCTGAACTTGGCATATAATTGATGTTCTCTGAGCTTTCCAAGTACCAAACGCAAATGCTCCTTATGCTCCTCTTCATTCTTCGAATAAACCAGGATATCATGAATGAACACTACGACGAACTTATCCAAAAATTCCATAAATACTTTGTTCATCATGTTCATAAAATATGCGGGTGCGTTAGTCAGACCAAATGACATAACGGTATACTCGTACAGCCCATACCTGGTGGTAAAAGCTGTCTTAGGTAAATCATGTTCTCAAATCTTCAACTGGTGGTATCCTGATCCCAGATCGATCTTGGAAAATACCTTAGCTCCTTGCAATCGATCAAACAGATCATTAATCGTTGGTAGTGGGTACTTGTTCTTGATTGTTACTTCATTCAATCCTCGATAATCAACAACCATCCTTAACGATCCATCCTTCTTCTCCACTAGAAGTACTGGCGATCCCCAAGGCGAAGAACTTGGGCGGATATATCCCTTATCCAATAACTCCTTAATCTGCTTCTTAATTTCCACCAAATCCTTTGCTGGCATCCTATATGGTCTCTTTGATATTGGCCCTGTGCCTGGAAATAGCTCAATCAAAAACTCAATATCTCTATCGGGTGGCATGCCTGGCAACTCCTCTGGAAATACTTCAGGGAAATCCCTTACCACTGGTACTTCCTCCTAAACAACTCCTGTTAGGCAATTTAGTTGAGTCCTCTTTGGCACATGTCGGGATACATACTTGATCCTTCTCCCTTCTGGGGTGGTAAGCAAAATTGACTTACTAGCACATTCAATATTCCCTTCATACTTTGATAACCAATCCATGCCTAATATCACATCCAATCCTTGGGATTCCAATACTATTAGGTCTAAGGGGAAAACATAGTTACCAATCCTTAATGGTAACCGATCACACCATAGACTAGCCACATACTCTGCTCCAGGCGAGGTTACTAACATGGGTGAACTAAGGGCTTGGGTTGATAGTTTATACTTATCCACAAATCCCCTTGAGATGTATGAATGCGATGCACCAGTATCAAAAAGAACTAGTGCAGTAAATGACTTAACCAAAAACTTACCTATTACTGCATCAGGCTGAGCTTCAACCTCCTCCACGCTAACGTGGTTCACCTGTCCCCTGTTGAAAGGGTTCGGCTTCTTCCCAGAACTTCCACTGCCATTTTGGCCTTCAGGACATTCATTGGCATAGTGTCCGGTCTTCTGACACTTAAAGCAAGTGACTTGGCTCAGGTCCTTCTTGGTTGGGGTTGATGGGTTGGTGCGATTCTGGCTGTTGCTTCCTCCATTGCCATTACCATTCTTGGTGCCATTGTGATTGTGCGAGCTACCTCCTCCATGGGTATGCTGAAAATGTCCTCCCGGTCTAGGGGTAAAACGTGGCTTCTGCTGAGCTCCTGAATTGTACTTCCCTTGTCCATACTTCCTCTTGCGATTCTCAATTTGCTGCAGCTTCCCTTCAATCATAAGAGCATGATCTACCAACTCCTGGTAGTTGTTGAAGGTTGCTACCATCAACTGCATGCTCAACTCATCATTCAGTCCTTCCAGAAACTTCTCCTGCTTAGCTGCATCCGTAGCGATGTCATCTGGTGCATAACGTGCTAACTTACTAAAATCCTTCACATACTGGCCAACTGTCCGTCCTCCTTGGCGCAAGTTGCGAAACTCACGCTTCTTCATGGCCATAGCTCCTGCTGAAACATGCGCAGTACGAAAAGCCTACTGAAACTGGTCCCATGTGAAAGTGTCGACAGGGAAAGTGGCTATGAAATTCTCCCACCATGATGCTGCGGGTCCTTCTAGCTGATGTGCGGCAAACTTCACCTTCTCCGCATCTGTGCATCCTGTTGTGGTTAACTCCCTAGCTGTCTTGCAGAGCCAATCATCTGCTACTATCGGCTCGGTGCTAGTGGAAAACACTGGCGGGTTTAGCCTAAGAAAACAGGCTAAGTGGTCAACAGGTGGTGGTGGTGGTGGTGGGTTGTTGTTGTTGTTCCCCTGATTCGATTCTGGACTAGCAACTACATCAATGTGTTCTGCTGCTGGATCAACTGGGTGAGCTCCAGTGGAAAGGCAAATCCGGGGTCACGTCTCAGAGGCATCTAAGGGGTTTAGAAAAGATGAGATGTAAGAATAGAGGGGGTCTAAAGAGAAAACACTACCCATATGCACATGAGGCAAAAGCAAACAATTCACTTCATTCAATCAAACAAGGGCATACAATCGATCTAACTATCGCAAAAGTGCTCGGACTACTATATTTACATGGTGGACTACTACTACTGATGAGAGGGTCTACTAGAAATATTCTTCGGTGGCAGGCTCCATGATATCTGCTCCAGCTTCATCAACATAGTCATCATCGCTACTATCTGGATCCGAGTCGGTGTCGTCGATGATGATGTAGTCTTTCGGGCTAATCTCCTTGGGTTCTTCGTCTTCATCCACTGGTGTAGGGCCTCCCAGAAATATTCTAATCTTCTTGATCAGGTCGTCATTCTTCTCCACCAATACTTCAATTTCCTCTTCATAATCTTCACGTGTGGCCTTGAGTTCTTCCTCCAGTTCCTTGATTCTTGTCTTAGTTTTCTTCAGATCTATCATGTCGGTGCAATCTGGTTCTCCTGTCATCGAATGTGTTGGTTTAATTCTTGGATAAAAGCTGCAATTGATCTATCCTTTTTGGTGCTGATCATCTCCCAGTGCTCATCTCGGCGCCCACAAATCTGGTAGATAGTATCCGTGAGATCCTTGCGGTAGGCTTCTCCAATGCGTCCCATGGCGATGTGAGCTGCCATGCTCTTTCCTAGACTCCAAGTTGGCGCATCAAAAGAAAACTCTATGGGCTCAATGATTGGCATGAACGTCCTTCCTGGAACTTGAACTTGAATCATCCAGCGCTCTTCTTCAGGTAAAGTGGCGTTGTAGGTTCCGGTGAAGCTTGGTACTCCTATATTCAGGTATCTAGTGACTTCCTTCAAGTGACGTCCAAAGGGTGTATCTTCATCCGGTTGCGTGAACTTGTTCCTTGCATCTGCCATCCTAAAGAGTAGAAAAGATGAGAAGTCAGAAGAGAAGAGAGTGAAAAGTGATCTAGGTCTTTTAGCTTAGTGGTCGTGTCCTACAGTCAGCGTGTGCTCTGATACCATCTCTGTAGCGACCAGACCTCAAACAGTCTAATCTCTGTGCTCCGGTGTCATCCCTGGATCAGTAATGCTGACACCACACAGTACTCGGAGGATTTATAGCAGAGTAGCAATCACACACTTATTACATCGAGTGTCTCATAAGTGAACTTATTACAATAAATATGGCTTAAGGCCATCTAATATCGATAACAGCGGAAGGCTTGGAAGATAAGTGAGTCCATCAACTCCAATGGCATCACTGAGTATAGAACCACGACCTAAAGACTCCTTATTCGTTGTCTGAAAAGTCTACAACATTAACGTTGCAACCCGAAAACGGGTCAGCACATGGAATATGCTGGCAATGTAATACATAGAGAGTAATGGAATGAAACAGCTATACTATATGCATATCTGGCTGGTGGAAAGCTCCATGGTTACAGTATTGCGTAAAGCCAATTTTTCCCTACTTCAAAGGAATAAACTTTAATTACTATCATGGTAGTTGTTAAACATTGAGAATGGTTGACAGCATTCTCAATCCCAATTAAACATCATCATTAAACATAACCCAACAAAATTAATTTAGAGTAACATGTTGAGATTCACATGATAATCCAGGTACTAGATACTCAAGATGTCCATAACTGGGGACACGGCTAATCATGATTAGTTTATTACACTCTGCAGAGGTTTGCGCACTTTTCCCCACAAGACTCGGTCGCCTCTGTTTGGTTTCTCGCACTACATGGTGTTTGAGAAGACGGATGACCGAGACATAGTCTTTCAGAAGCGCTAGCACCTTACGATCGGGTAGACCATACCACCTACATCCCCTACATCTGCTAGTCTACCACTATAAGAGTACGCACGACTTAGTCAACTATGCTAGAGCCCATAATAGCTTGTGGCTGCACACGGAAGTTTCTAGTATGAATAGTCTCATGATCCCTTTGAGCCTGGGTGGCGGTCCAAAAGAAAACATGCAAATCCTGGAATACCCAGGTGCCTCAATCCACCCAGATGTGTGCTTAATTTGCCACCTTAGATAAACCATTAATTAACAAACTCACATCTGTCATGGATATCACTCACCCAATCCACGTCTAATAGCATAGCATGGCATAATAAACAAACGTAGAAGTAACTCCCAAAGGTTTGATAATAAACAGGTAATAGGTACTACCTCAACTACTTCCCATCCCACAATTTAATTAGATCCTAATCATGCAATGTGTGAGGATTGATCTAATGCAATAAAACTGGGTAGTAGGAAAGGTATGATCAAAGTGTTACTTGCCTTTCTGATGATCTGCGAAACCTAGAGATTCGAAGTAACAAGCAGCGCACTCCGGGAATTCTATCGCAGACAAACAAACAAGCATACAATAAGTACTTATCTAATGCACGGGTAAAACGCAAATAAGAGATCTAACCAGAAGGTTCAACTTAAGAACTCCGGTTGGCAAAAAGAATCAAATCGAACGAAGCAACGAAAGTCAAACGGCGAAAGAAAACAACTTCGTTCTACTAATCTGGATCTAGGGCAAATTTTACAGTAGCAAAATCTTGTTTAAGTTGGCTAAACGGATAGAGGGTTTCGAGACGAAACTCCAGGCGCTTGAATCGCCTGATTCCGATAAACGAGCGAAAAGTTATACTAAAACAAAAATCAGATCAGGAATCGCGATCAGAAAAATCACGGATTTAATCCGAGAAAAGAAAAACGACGAACGTTCGCTAGAACGAATGAACGGACAAACGCTCAATATTTAAATAAACCGGAAAAACCAATCTATTTAAAAAACCGAAACTAGAAAAAAACCGACAGAAAAACCGAAAGGTTTTTCGAAAGAAAAAAAAACCGGCATGGAAAACGAGGCGGCGGTGGACCTCGGGCGGCGGGTCGGCGGCGGGCGGCAGCGAGGCGGCGCGGGCGGCGGCGGCCGCGGGAGCTGGCGGCTAGGGTTCCGGGGGCTGGGGCGCTGGCTCGGCTGGGCCTCTACCCCGGCTTATAAAGCCTTCCTGGGCCGGTGTCCAGGTCGGACACGGCCCGTAGGTCGGTTCGTTTTTTTAAAATATTACGCGCAGAAGAAAAATAAGAATAAATACTAAACGGACTCCAAAAATTCCGAAATAAGTTTTCACGGGCTTCTAAAATCAAGCCGCACAAGGTGAACATTTATTTGGGACCTAAATGCAATTTTGAAAAACGCACATTTTTCCTAAATTCAAATAAAACACCGAAAAACTCCAAAATAAAATCTTATTTGATTTTATTATTTGATCCTCAATATTTCTTTATTTTGGGAAAGTCATTTTATTCCCTCTCTCATATTTTTGTAATAGAAATAATTGATGATAAAATAAATAAAATCAAATGATCCTATTCTCAAAATTTGAGTAAACTCAAATATGAAAATAAAGAAATCCCCAACTCTCTCCGTGGGTCCTTGAGTTGCGTAGAATTTCTAGGATCAACCAAAAGCAAAAATAAAATATGATATGCATAGATGATCTAATGTATAACATTCCAAATTGAAAATTTGGGATGTTACAATAGCCCATTAGGTGTAGTTGCAATATCACCTGACCCACAAAATACCCCAACTCTAGCAGACTCTAGCCCTACTACACTGGTCATTTCTGATGCCCCAACTTAGCAGACCCCAACTGCAGCAAACAGTATGATTATGCTAGTTGACATAGCACCAGTTGTATGACCCAAAACCCCCATTCCAGCAAAGTGTACACCAAATCTAGTTGCCAAATCCCTTTTCGAACCAGAGAGAGCCCCAATTGCAGAAAATAGGACCCCTGTTCCATTTCTTCCTAGTTTAGAAGACGAAGCTTATGTTGTTGTCAGGAACTTTGTGCACATCTTTCCTTCACGGAAAGATTATACCGCAGACACAGAACAATTTCCAGTCTTCCTCCGCAACTTACGCGTAAGTTATGTACTAATGTTATTCATGGTCATTACTGCATATGTTTCTGCTGACAGAAGACACAAGATTTCATTCTTTTAAATAGGCGAGGCGCAAACTGGATTGTGATGATGAGCAAGAGTTGGTTGCACTTTTCAAGCACTCATTGATGAAGTATCTTTCCTACCTGAGGCAAGCGCACTTCGATGGCAAGCCTCTGAACGAAATTTCTGTAAAGTCTCCGGTGCTAAATTTATCCGACGGTGACTGGAATGATCTTGTTACACATTGGTCTCGGCTGCAACGTAAGGTACTGTCTATGATATCAGATCACAATTTGAACTACATTTCTGCATTTGCCTTAATGTCTCACTTGTATGAAAAATGTTAGCAGAAGAACATTCGTTCTCAAGGGACCACAGAATCTCGCAACTATACTGCACACTGCATTGCTCTTGTGAGTACCTCTTGCCCTGTCTGACCATACTTACTTTCATAGTTGTTTGATTATGTAGCATCACTGCACATGTTAGCCTCGTAATCGTCCATTTGGTGGACATTATAAGATCAGTATGGACTCTTACATAAATTTAGAATCAACCCAATGCTTTTGAAGAGGTTTAGCTCTGCAGTCCTCTTCTAAGGACTGAACATGGTCTATCACTGTACTTACATTAACAGCTACTCCCTCCGTCCCATAATATAAGAACGTTTTGTACAGTACACTAGTGTTCAAGACACTCTTGTATTATGGGAAGAGGGATTGGTTCATTTTTTAGCATTCTGCATCTTATCTCCCTCGCCCACCATTTACTAAAAAAGATCAGATCTATATTTAATCTTACCAACAAGTAGAATACATAGACAATGCCAGTGCAAAAGTGTAGCCCATTGCTCTTGTCAGTACATTTTGTCCTGTAATGCTTGTACTTCCAGGGATTGGTAGTTGATTATGTTGCATCAATCTGCATCTTATCTTCATTATCCTCTATCCCTTCCAGTATTATCATATCTATAATTACTCTCTACAAAATGTAGAGTACAGGCAATGCTTATGAAGAAGATTATCTGCTGAAATTCTTGAGTTATCCTTCCCTTGCCATGGAGAAGGGCATTATAAAGCCGGTGTTAACTGTTAATGTAAGTCAGTCCTTCTAAAGCCTTTATCCTCAACTGCTGTTTAATTTGCTCATACTCCCTATCATTTACTGATGTTTAGTTTGTTGTTTCTACAGAAATGCATGTTCGTAAGAACCGTAAGTTCTAAGTTTTACTTGTAAAACCAAATTCCTTATTCATACCATGCACATTACTTAATACTCCCTATATGTATGCTTGTTTTTGTGGATCTATAATCCAGTGTGTGGTGAAGCAGCCCACGTTTGCATCTTGTCATCTCCTATTTTATCTTATTGATGTGGCTGATGATATGAAAAACATGCCATGCACATTATCCAAAGTAGATACAATGATTTTCTGTGCCCTTCATCTATGCTTGTTATGTTGACATGGTAATCCAGTAGTGTGGTGAAGCTCCCCGCATTATGAACAATGCCAAATTATGCTATTGATATTTTGAACATACTCTTTATTTTCTAATTTGAAATTGGATAGAATTGACAGAACAGTTATCATCTTTGTTTATACACGTGCAAAACATGTCATCTCCCTGCTTTGTTTCAGGGTGATATGCCTGATGGCATGCACATGTCTGCTGAAGGCTGTGAGACAAACCCAACATATATTGCAGCAAAGAAGGCAAAACATCTTGAAGATAGTGAGACAACCCCAAAGTCTTGTCTTGATGCAGTGTTCAAGTTACTTGAGACTAACAGTCAGACAACCTCACAGAATTTGTTGTCTGAATCAGTTCGACTTCTTCAGTCCCAAGTTCTAGTAGAAAGGCATTCTACAACTCAACTTTGACTTGAAGTCCTATCTCTAAGAAAGATTGCGGAGAACACCAATGAGAACCTCATTGCTAAACAGCTACACCTGGAAGCTATGACCGACATGCTAGGCCGGTCTCACAGCCTTGCTCAGCAGCTTGCGCAGCAGTCCCCCCGCAAGGCTAACCTTTCTTGAACTTTCTTGGAAGTGGTCTCGGTTTAGTATTATTTTGTTACACTGCAATGGTGCCAAGTTTTTGTAATCTGCTTCTTCGTTGCGCTTTATGATCACTAGTGGCGAACTTTGATGCCCAGTGGATGTAATATACCTTAAATCCTTTATTGTGTAGTGTAGGTTTATTCTTAGTTACTATGCCGTAATGTCTTTATTATATAGAGTAGGTTTGTTCTAAATTCCTACTAGTTACGCAGCATCCCAAAATGAACCCCGGCCCATGATTGTGCGAATCAAATCACGGGCTTTTAACAGGCCAAAATTGTCTGGGTCCTTGTTTGGCCCAATCAGATATCGGCTTGGAGCAGGCCGGATGCAAACCGGGCCGTAGTTAGGCCCAACTATATGACGGGCTTTTAACATGCCGAAATTAATACAGGGCTAAAATGTTAAGCAGGCCCTTAACAGGCCAAAACTAATATCAGGCTGAATTACTAAGTGGGCCTTTAGCAAGTGGGCCCAAAAGCATAGTGTCCAATTGACGGGCCAAATCTGATATGGGCCATAATTGAGCCCAAAGCTTCTTAAAGGGCCAGACCTGATCTGGGCCGTAATTTGGCCCAGAACATGGTAGGTTTTTAACGGGCCGGATCTCATATGGGCCACTATTAGGCCCGGAGCGTGGCAGGCCATTAATGGACCGGATCGAATATTGGCCGGCATTTGGCCCAAAACATGGCAGCCAGTTAATGGGCCGGCCTACTAGGGTCCTCAAAATCTTGTGGGCCTATAGCTGGGCCGGCCCATTAATGTCGGCGAAATCTCGTGGGCCTTTAGCTGGGCCGGCCCATTATGACCCGCAAGAATCTTGTGGGCCTTTACCTGGGCCGGCCCATTATGGCACAAAAAAATCTTATGGGCCTTTACCTGGGCTGGCCCATTATGGCCCGCAAAATCTTGTGGGCCTTTAGCTGGGCCAGCCCATTATGGTCCGCAAAATTTCGTGGGCCTTTACCTGGGCCAGCCCATTATGGTCCGCAAAATCTTGTGGGTCTCTAGTTGGGCCGGCCCATTTAAACTTGTTGGGCCGGGCCACGTGTCGACGTATCATAGGCGCCTTCTGTCAAGTGAGTGGATGACATATATCCCGACGATGAGCCGACACGTGTTTCCTCTAGCCAATGATGATTTTACACGTGGAAAATCCCCATTGGTCAGGGCTGTTAACGGGTTATTGGATCCAAAACCCGACCCGATAGCTTAACGGCGTTCCGTTACGGTGGATGCCACGTGTCGGTCACCCTTGACGAAAGCACTTCTGTGATGCGCGATTTCTCATCATGGAAGTGGACACTTCCGTGATGATAATTTTGGTAATATCATGGAACACTTCTAGGACAGTACAGGTATGACTATCTTGATTCTGTCATGAATTTTTCATGGATGTACATGCATGACAAAAAAAGCGACCTACTGTGACAAACATGTATCATCACGGAAGTGTATTTTTTTGTAGTGCTATCATACCACATCACAACCATTTTAATAGCATGTTGACACACAAGGTAAACCATTATAAACTCCTAGCTACTTAAGCATGGCATGAGCAGCTATAATCTCTAATTGTCATTGCAAACATGTTTCATTAATAATAGGTTGAATCAGGAACGATGAACTAATCATATTTACAAAAACAAGATAGGTCGAGTTCATACCAGCTTTTCTCATCTCAATCAGTTCATCATATATCATCATTATTGCCTTTCACTTGCACGACCGAGCGGTGTGGATAATAATAATAGTGCACGTGCATTGGACTAAGCTAGAATCTGCAAGCATTCAATATACAGGAGAAGACAAGGTAATATGGGCTATTGGTTAGTTCAACAATAATGCTTATGAGAGCCACTTCAACATTTTCATCATGGTCTTCTCCTCTCGACCTCCAAAGAAAGAAAAGAAACAAAACTATTTACACGGGAAAGCTCCCAACAAACAAAAGAAGAACGAGAAATATTTTTGGGTTTTCTTTTAATTATTACTACTACAGGCATGGAAAGTAAACTAGCTAAAAGCTACAACTAGTTTTTTTGTTTTTCTTAAGGTTTTTCAAACACACAAGAAGAAAGCTTAAAACAGAAAATAAACTAGCATGGATGATACAATGAAAAAGTATGAGCACCGACAACTGGCATGAGTGTGTGAACATGAATGTAATGTCGGTGAGAAGTATGTACTCCCCCAAGCTTAGGCTTTTGGCCTAAGTTGGTCTATGACCATGGCTGGCCTGGTGGATATCCGAAGTTGAAGCCGGGGTTGTATTGAGATGCAGCAACTACCGCCTGATGAGCTGCAGCTTGGAGGCAAGCTGCCTCCGTCCTCCTCTCGTACTCGTTTGCCTCCTCCCTAGTTATAACATATCTCCCTTTTGTCTGAAAGTCAAAGAAAGCGGGAGCAGGGAGAGCAACATGGACAGTGTGACGCCTGTCAAAGATTAGTCGGTACTGGAGAGGTTGTTCATTCCTCTCAATAAACTGATGGCGAACCATAGAATTAAAATCTAGATAAGCAGGAGGCAACTCCATATCATTTTCATGTATGGGTATCTCAAGAAAATTAGCTACATGAGTTGCATAAATTCCACCAAACAAGTCTCCACTTAAACTATTAAGATGCAACCTACGCGCAACAATAGCCCCAAGTTATATTGTTTATCACCTAATACAACACTCTTGAGTACACTAAGATCTGGAACGCATATGTGACAAGCCTCATCCTTACCATTAATGCATCTACCTATAAAGAGAGCAAAATAATGTATGGCAGTAAAATGAATGCTCCCTATGGTAGCTTGTGTTATTTCTCTAGATTCCCCCACAGTGATACTAGCAAGAAATTCTTTAAATTCAGAATTGCGAGGTTCACTGACATTACCCCACTGCGGGAGTTTACAAGTAGTATTAAAATATTCTAAGTCCATGGTATAAGATTTATCATAGAGATCAAATAGGACAGTGTGAGAATTGCGTGATGATGTAAATTTAAACCTTCTCACAAAGGAATCAGTTAGGTGATAATATTGGGGGCACTTATCTGACACGAAGCCCTCAAGTTCCGAATTACGCACATACGCATCAAATTCCTGCTTAATTCCTGCTTGGACCATAAAATCTTCTCACGGCCATTCACAAGGCCACACTTGAGCTTCTCTTGGTAGTTCATAGTCCGGCTCACGTATCGCGGGCCTGGGTCCTTGCTTCCTTGAGGAACCACTTTGGTACATTTTCCTAAACATATTTCTTTCGGTGAAAAATTTATGAAATTTTTAGTGACTCAAAATAAAAGTGAATCAAACTCAACAAGATTGATAGCAACTACTCCTACAAGTGCCTAGAGACTATATCATGCATTAAAACTACTTGGGACCATATAAATTTGACATGCAAGCTCAAGAACAGGGTCACCTAAGCAACAAAAATTTGTAATAACTAAAGCACTAGAACAAAAACTAATTGGACCATTGGAGGAGTCACATACCGAAGAACAATCCCCAAAGCAGTTTTGTGAATGGAGCTTTGAGAAAGGAGATCGAAAATGGCAGCAAGATGAGCTAGAACTCGGGTTTGAGCTGGTGGGTGATTTTTTCTAGAGGAAGAAGAAGTGTGTGGGTGCTAGAATAAGTGGAGGGGGGCCGCGAGGGGCCCACGAGGCAGGAGGCGCGCCCAGGGGGTAGGGCGTGCCCTGGACCCTCGTGGCCAGGTGGTGGCTCCCTCTGGTGTGTTCTCAGTGCCAGATATTGTTAAATATTCTACAAAAAATCATATTTTATTTTCGGGACATTTGGAGAACTTTTATTTTCGGGGTATTTTTTATTGCAAGGTGATACATCTCCAACGTATCTATAATTTTTGATTGCTTCATGCTATATTATCTACTGTTTTGGACATTATTGGTCTTTATTATCCACTTTTATATTATTTTTGGGACTAACCTATTAACCGAAGGCCCATCCCAGAATTGTTGTTTTTTGCTTGTTTTAGGGTTTCGAAGAAAAGGAATATCAAACAGAGTCCAAACGGAATGAAACCTTCGGGGTCGTGATTTTCTCAACGAACAAGACCTAGGAGACTTTCACCCTACGTCAAGAGAAGAAAGAGGAGGCCACGAGGTGGGGGGCGCGCCCACCCTCACCAGGCGCGCCCTCCACCCTCGTGGGCCCCCTGTTGCTCCACCGATGTACTCCTTCCTCCTATATATATCCACATACCCCCAAACGATCAGAACATGAGTCAAACCCTAATTCAACCACCGTAACTTTCTGTATCCACGAGATCCCATCTTGGGGCCTATTCCGGAGCTCCGCCGGAGGGGGCATCGATCACGGAGGGCTTCTACATCAACACCATAGCCTCTCCGATGAAGTGTGAGTAGTTTACCTCAGAACTACGGGTCCATATTTAGTAGCTAGATGGCTTCTTCTCTCTTTTTGGATCTCAATACAATGTTCTCCCCCTCTCTTGTGGAGATCTATTCAATGTAATCTTCTTTTTGCGGTGTGTTTGTTGAGATCGATGAATTGTGGGCTTATGATCAAGTCTATCTATGAATAATATTTGAATCTTCTCTGAATTCTTTTATGTATGATTGGTTATCTTTTCAAGTCTCTTTGAATTATCAGTTTGGTTTGGCCTACTAGATTGATCTTTCTTGCAATGGGAGAAGTGCTTAGCTTTGGGTTCAATCTTGCGGTGTCCTTTCCCGGTGACAGTAAGGGCAGCAAGGCACATATTGTATTGTTGCCATCGAGGATAACAAGATGGGGTTTTCTTCATATTGCATGAGTCTATCCCTCTACATCATGTCATCTTGCTTAAGGCGTTACTCTGTTTTTAACATAATACTCTAGATGCATGCTAGATAGCGGCCGATGAGTGGAGTAATAGTAGTAGATGCAGGCAGGAGTCGGTCTACTTGTCTCGGACGTGATGCCTATATACATGATCATACCTAGTTATTCTCATAACTATGCTCAATTCTGTCAATTGCTCAGCAGTAATTTGTTCACCCACCGTAGAATACTTATGCTCTCGAGAGAAGCCACTAGTGAAAGCTATGGCCCCCGGGTCTATCTTTATCATATTTATCTCCTACTACTTAATTATTTCCTTTGCTATTTACTTTGCCTTTATTTTACTTTGCATCTTTATCATAAAAATACCAAAAATATTATCTTATCATATCTATCAGATCTCACTCTCGTAAGTGGCCCTATAGGGATTGACAACCCCTATTTGCGTTGGTTGCGAGGATCTATTTGTTTTGTGCAGGTGTGAGGGACTCACGCATAGCCTCCTACTGGATTGATACCTCGGTTCTCAAAAACTGAGGGAAATACTTACGCTACTTTTCTGCATCATCCCTTCCTCTTCGGGGAAAACCAACGCAGTGCTCAAGAGGTAGCAAGAAGGATTTCTGGCGCCGTTGCCAGGGAGGTCTACGCAAAAGTCAACATACCAAGTACCCATCACATACCCTTATCTCCCGCATTACATTATTTGCCATTTGCCTCTCATTTTCCTCTCCCCCCACTTCACCCTTGCTGTTTTATTCACCCTCTCTCTCCATTCCCCTTTTCTTTCCCAATTTGTCTCTTTTGCCCGTTTCTTGTTTGCTCGTATGGTTGGAATAGCTGTTTATTTATTACTAAATAGAGAACCTAAGATCTATGGATCCTCATCCACTTGCTAATCTTTTTAAAAGATCCAATTATGATGAACCAATTGCTAGTGAGTTTTGTGCACTAGATTATCTTTATGAGATTTTGCTTGAAATTCGTGAATCTGAAAAGTGTGATGAATTACTTTATGAAGCGATTCACGATAGATCTTTGAATAGAAAACATGATTGCAATGAGGATAGTATAAATTCTATGAATGTCAATTGTGCTAATAATATGCGAAACCCTAAGCTTGGGGATGCTAGTTTTACTATGTCCTCTACTTGTTGCAATGATCATGATTGGGGTGATTCTTCTTTTGATCTTGAAAATTTATTTAAACCCCATGATGAATATGAGATTGATTATAATGTTTGCAATAATATTAAAAGTGGGTTTGGAAAGGTCATGACTTTAGTTAATGTTAATCCCACTATTTTGGAAGAGTGTCAACTTTGCATACATGTGGATCCTGTTAAGAATATGTTTTGTGATACCTATATTGTTGAATTTTTTTATGATCCTACATTTAATTACTATGAGAGAGGAAAATATGGTTTTAGAAATTTTCATGTTACTAAATTACCTTTCGTTATGTTGAGATTGCTATTGTTTCTTTCCGCTTCCTTGCACATGCTAGTTTTTGCTTGCTATGATAATTTGTTTGCCTTTAAGAAGCCTATGCATAGGAAGTATGTTAGGCTTAGATGTGTTTGTCACATGCTTTATGATGCTCCTTTTGTGCTTCAGTTCTTGTCTTTCTTGTGAGCATCATTAAAATTACCAATGCCTAGCTATAAGGCTTTAAAGAAAAGCGCTTGTTGGGAGACAACCCAATATTTTTCCTTGCTGTTATTCAATAAATAATTTATCTAGCCTCTGTTTTCGTTGTGTTTTTTTTGTTTAATTAGTGTTTGTGCCAAGTAGAACCGTTGGGAAGACTTGGGGAAAGTCTTGTTGAACTTGCTGTAAAAAACAGAAACTTTAGCGCTCACGAGAACTGCTATCATTTTTATTTGGAGAGTGCTATTCAGTTAATTCTTTTTGAAGATGATTAATAGATAAATTCCTAACGTCTAGAAATTTATTTTAGAATTTTGGGGGTTCCAGATGTTGCGCTAGCTACAGATTACTACAGACTGTTCTGTTTTTGAGAGATTCTGTTTTTTGTGTGTTGTTTGCTTATTTTGATGAATCTATGGCTAGTAAAATAGTTTATAAACCATAGAGAAGTTGGAATACAGTAGGTATAACACCAATATAAATAAAGTATGAGTTCATTATAATACCTTGAAGTGGTCTTTTATTTTCTTTCGCTAACGGAGCTCACGAGATTTTCTACTTTAAGTTTTGTGTTGTGAAGTTTTCAAGTTTTGGGTAAAGATTTGATGGATTATGGAACAAGGAATGGCAAGAGCCTAAGCTTGGGGATGCCCATGGAACCCCCAAGATAATCTAAGGACACCTGAAAGCCAAAGCTTGGGGATGCCCCAGAAGGCATCCCCTCTTTCATCTACTTCTATCGGTAACTTTACTTGGAGCTATATTTTTATTCACCACATGATATGTGTTTTTCTTGGAGCGTCTTGTTTGATTTGAGTCTTTGCTTGTTAGTTTATCACAATCATCCTTGCTGTACACACATTTTGAGAGAGCCATACATGATTTGGAATTTGTTAGAATACTCTATGTGCTTCGCTTATATCTTTTGAGTTATATAGTTTTGCTCTAGTACTTCACTTATATCTTTTAGGGCACGATGGTGGATTTTTTTTATAGAAACTATTGATCTCTCATGCTTCACTTAGATTATTTTGAGAGTCTTAATAGTATGGTAATTTGCTTAAAATCCTAATATGCTAGGTATTCAAGATTAGTAAAATTTTCTTAAGAGTGTTTTGAATACTAAGAGAAGTTTGATGCTTGATGATTGTTTTGAGATATGGAGGTAATAATATCAAAGTCGTGCTAGTTGAGTAGTTGTGAAATTGAGAAATGCTTGTGTTGAAGTTTGCAAGTCCCGTAGCATGCACGTATGGTAAACGTTATGCAACAAATTTGAAACATGAGGTGTTATTTGATTGTCTTCCTTATGAGTGGCGGTCGGGGACGAGCGATGGTCTTTTCCTACCAATCTATCCCCCTAGGAGCATGCGCGTAGTACCGAGGTTTTTGATGACTTGTATATTTTTGCAATAAGTATGTGAGTTCTTTATGACTAATGTTGAGTCCATGGATTATACGCACTCTCACCCTTCCATCCTTGCTAGCCTCTTCGGTACCGTTCATTGCCCTTTCTCACATTGAGAGTTGGCGCAAACTTCGCCGGTGCATCCAAACCCCGTGATATGATACATTCTTTCACACATAAACCTCCTTATATCTTCCTCAAAACAGCCACCATACCTACCTATTATGGCATTTCCATAGCCATTCCGAGATATATTGCCATGCAACTTTCCATCATTCCGTTCATCATGACACATTCATCATTGTAACATTGCTTAGCATGATCATGTAGTTGACATAGTATTTGTGGCAAAGCCATCGTTCATAATTCTTTCATACTTGTCACTCTTGGTCCATTGCATATCCCGGTACACCGCCGAAGGCATTCATATAGAGTCATCTTTTGTTCTAGTATCAATTTGTAATCATTGAGTTGTAAATAAATAGAAGTGTGATGATCATCATTCTCTAGAACATTGTCCCAAGTGAGGAATAAATAAAAAAAGAGAAAGGCCATAAAAAAAGAGAAGGCCCAAAAAAAGAAAGGCCATAAAAAAAGAGAAAAGGCCCAAAGAAAAAAATGAGAGAAAAATAGAGAAGGGACAATGTTACTATCCTTTGCCACACTTGTGCTTCAAAGTAGCACCATAATCTTCATGTTAGAGAGTCTCTTGTCTTGTCACTTTCATATACTAGTGGGAATTTTCATTATATAACTTGGCTTGTATATTCCAACAATGGGCCTCCTCATGTGCCCTAGGTCTTCGTGAGCAAGCAAGTTGGATGCACACCCACTTAGTTTCTTTTGTTGAGCTTTCATACATTTATAGCTCTAGTGCATCCGTTGCATGGAAATCCCTACTCCTTGCATTAACATCAATCGGTGGGCATCTCCATAGCCCATTGATTAGCCTCGTTGATGTGAGACTTTCTCCTCTTTTGTCTTCTCCACATAACCCCCTCATTATATTCTATTCCACCCATAGTGCTATGTCCATGGCCCGCACTCATATATTGCGTGAAAGTTTATAGGTTTGAGATTACTAAATTATGAAACAATTGCTTGGCTTGTCATCGGGTTTGTGCATGATGAGAGCATTCTTGTGTGACGAAGATGAAACATGACTAAACCATATGATTTTGTAGGGATGAACTTTCTTTGGCCTTGTTATTTTGAGAAGACATAATTGCTTAGTTAGTATGCTTGAAGTATTATTATTTTTATGTCAATATGAACTTTTGTCTTGAATCTTTTGGATCTGAATATTCATACCACAATTAAGAAGAATTACATTAAAATTATGGCAAGTAGCACTTCGCATCAAAAATTCTATTTTTATCATTTACCTACTTGAGGACGAGCAGGAATTAAGCTTGGGGATGCTTGATACGTCTCCAACGTATCTATAATTTTTGATTGCTTCATGCTATATTATCTACTGTTTTGGACATTATTGGGCTTTACTATCCACTTTTATATTATTTTTTGGACTAACCTATTAACCGGAGGCCCGGCCCAGAATTGTTGTTTTTTGCCGGTTTAAGGGTTTCGAAGAAAAGGAATATCAAACGAGTCCAAACGGAATGAAACCTTCGGGAACGTGATTTTCTCAACGAACAAGACCCGGGAGACTTGGACCCTACGTCAAGAGAAGAAAGAGGAGGCCACGAGGTAGGGGGCGCGCCCACCACCACCAGGCGCGCCCTCCACCATCGTGGGCCCCCTGTTGCTCCACCGACGTACTCCTTCCTCCTATATATATCCACGTACCCCCAAACGATCAGAACAGGAGCCAAAACCCTAATTCCACTGCCGTAACTTTCTGTATCCATGAGATCCCATCTTGGGGCCTGTTCTGGAGCTCCGCCAGAGGGGGCATCAATCACGGAGGGCTTCTACATCAACACCATAGCCTCTCCGATGAAGTATGAGTAGTTTACCTCAGACCTACGGCTCCATAGTTAGTAGCTAGATTTTTTGGATCTCAATACAATGTTCTCCCCCTCTCTTGTGGAGATCTATTCGATATAATCTTCTTTTTGCAGTGTGTTTGTTGAGACCGATGAATTGTGGGTTTATGATCAAGTCTATCTATGAATAATATTTGAATCTTCTCTGAATTCTTTTATGTATGATTGGTTATCTTTGCAAGTCTCTTCGAATTATCAGTTTGGTTTGGCCTACTAGATTGATCTTTCTTGCAATGGGAGAAGTGCTTAGCTTTGGGTTCAATCTTGCGGTGTCCTTTCCCGGTGACAGTAAGGGCAGCAAGGCACGTATTGTATTGTTGCCATTGAGGATAACAAGATGGGGTTTTCTTCATATTGCATGAGTCTATCCCTCTACATCATGTCATCTTTCTTAAGGCGTTACTCTATTTTTAACTTAATACTCTAGATGCATGCTGGATAGCGGTCGATGAGTGGATTAATAGTAGTAGATGCAGGCAGGAGTCGATCTACTTGACTCAGACGTGATGCCTATATACATGATCATACCTAGATATTCTCATAACTATGCTCAATTATGTCAATTGCTCAGCGGTAATTTGTTCACCCACCGTAGAATACTTATGCTCTCGAGAGAAGCCACTAGTGAAACCTATGGCCCCCGGGTCTATCTTTATCATATTGATCTCCTACTACTTAGTTATTTCCTTTGCTATTTACTTTGCCTTTATTTTACTTTGCATCTTTATCATAAAAATACTAGAAATATTATCTTATCATATCTATCAGATCTCACTCTCGTAAGTGGCCCTATAGGGATTGACAACCCCTATTTGCGTTGGTTGCGAGGATTTATTTGTTTTGTGCAGGTGCGAGGGACTCGCGCGTAGCCTCCTAGTGGATTGATACCTTGGTTCTCAAAAACTAAGGGAAATACTTACGCTACTTTGCTGCATCATCCCTTCCTCTTCAGGGAAAACCAACGCAGTGCTCAAGAGGTAGCACAAGGATAATTCAGAATACAGACAGAAAATACTATTATTGCTTTATTAAATATAAATAACGGAAAGTAAAAAGAGGGTACAAAAAGTTGTGTTTCTAACTTCATCCATCTCATGCTCATCAAAAGGAATCCACTAACAAGGTTGATCAAGTCTTGTTAACAAACTCATTCCGAATCGCACGAAACCGGAGAAATTTCGAATGACACTAGGTTACCTCAACAGGGATATGCATGTGCCCAACAATAAGAATATCATATTTCTTCTTGACAGTAGGAAGAAGAAATTCAAAACCTCCAACAGTAATTGTTGGAATTTTTCCAATAGAATTGATAATCTGGACTTGAGGTTGTTTCCTAGGAAAGTGTACCGTGTGCTCATTACCATTAACATGAAAAGTGGCATTGCCTTTATTGCAATCAATAACAGCCACTGTAGTATTCCGAAAGGGTCTACCAAGAATAATAGACATACTATCATCCTTGGGAATATTAAGAATAACAAAGTCCGTTAAAATAGTAACGTTTGCAATCACAACAGGCACATCCTCACAAATACCGACAGTTATAGCAGTTGATTTATCATGCATTTTTGAAGATATTTCAGTAGGTGTCAACTTATTCAAATCAAGTCTACGTTATAAAGAGAGAGGCATAACACTAACATCGGCTCCGAGATCACATAAAGCAGTTTTAACATAGTTTCTCTTAATGGAGCATGGTATAGTTGGTATTCCTGGATCTCCTAGTTTCTTTGGTATTCCACCTTTAAAAATGTAATTAGCAAGCATGGTAGAAATTTCAGCTTCCAGTATCTTTCTTTTATTAGTAACAATATTCTTCATGTACTTAGCATAAGGGTTCATTTTAAGCATATCAGTCAAACGCATACGCAAAAAGATAGGTCTAATCATTTCAGCAAGGCACTCAAAATCCACATCATCCTTTTTCTTGGATGGTTTAGGAGTAAAAGGCATGGGTATCTCAACCCATGGTTATCTTTCTTTACTGTAACACCCCCAGTGTCATGCTACAGTAACCCTCTGTGATCAAACTAATCATTTTTCCAAACAGTTCTTCATCACCTTTGATCAATATCCCATTTGAAATTCCAGTCAATTCAAATTCAAGTGAAGTTTGAAGTTGCTCAAAAGTTGCTGGAAAAATGTTCATCATTTGTCAAAAAATCCATAACAATTATTTGTTAAGGAACACAACATCACTTTTGTGCAAAGATGAGCATTAGCCATTATAACAGCACCAATTCAGCATTTTTAAATGCTATCCTATTTATGAAAAATACCAAATGAATTCTTCTGGTCTCCAAAATATTTGTGGCACTGTCTATAATCACCAGGGATTTAATGGGACACATCCAAAAATTTTCTTAAGTGAAACAGTTGACCAAATAATTCCCTTTCTCTCTCTGTTAATAAATAAAGGCAGAATATAAAAATATAAAAAAGGCCTACCTGGCCTCTAGCCTAAGACCCAGCGCGGCCCAGCCCACCAGGTGCCCCTTTCTCCCTCCTCTGTTCACACGGGCACCATGGATGCCATGCGGCCGCACATGGCCAGGATGGCCACGTGTCGGCCATCCGCTGCCGTCCCGTGCGGATAAGGTCGTCGGCAACGCCCCTGCCAACCCTAGATCGCCTACTTCCCCTTTGCGCCCCCTCCGTGGTCCTCTCCGGCTCGCCCCCCTTACCAGATCCCTCCTCCCGTGCGCGCCCATGGCCGCGGCACCGTGCTGACCGCGGCCACCGATGTCCTCGCCCCTCTCTGACGAGTCGTCGAGCGCCGCCGTGCCCTGCTACGTCTTCTCCGACCACGGACTAGAGCTCGCCGCCCCTACAGTGCCCACCCCGTCGTCCCCTTCTTCCTTGGCTCATAGGGACGTAGCTCCCTTGTAAGCATTGGGGTCATTTGCAGAAGATGACCCCACTGTCACAGACACAACCCCATCAAATATTTTTCTAGCTTCGTTCCGGTCGGCTCACCGTTGTCTTCTTCAACGAGGTGCCCACTACAGCTCCTAAACCCACCGCCGGGCCCTCATGCGCCCTCTCGGTGAGCTCGCCCTCCTCTTACCTCTCTCACGTAGGCCGCCTCCCTCTCAAGCTCGCTCACCGCGGCTGCCGAAGCTCGGCCCAGCCGCTGAGCCCCTCGCCGTCACTACTAACATCGTCGAGCTCAACCGAGCCCCGCGGGACGCTCAGGGCCTCGCGGCAGAGCCGCCGGTGCCCTTAGTTTGTCTTGCCACACCCCGCAACGTCGACTCCGTCGAGAGCCCGAAGCCGCCGCTGCTACCGTCGACGAGGAGCTCACTTCGGGCCATCCTCGGGCGAGCCACCACTACCCCCTCGACGCGCCTCGACACGCTCGTCTGTTCGGCCCCAAACACACAGCGAATGGAGCCCCCTTGCGCAATCCCCATCCGTGTCTGAACCCCACCGGCGCCTCCACTCGTCGCCAATGCAGTTTCGGCTAGCCGCGAGCCCAACCGACCTCACCACGCGACGCGGCGAGCTCTCCTTGTTCGAACGCGCCAAGTCCTGCACCTAAAGACCCCCCTGTGGCGCGATTCCGGCGAAGTCCGGCGAGCTCCGCCGCTGTTTTGGTCGCCGATGGCGAAACCCCGAAGCCGCCGACGTGGCGCAACCAGGCCCCACCCTTGGGTCACTGCCAGTGGGCTATGGGGGCCCCGTTGACTGGGTTGACCCAGTCAACGTGCTGACTGGGCAGCCCAGTGGCACTAACATGTGGGCCCCACCACGTACTTAAGCTAATTAAAACATTTTTATAAACAAAACTAATCAGCTAACCTAATCAATCACTGACATGTGGGGCCCTACTGCTAATTAACTCTGTTTAATTAAAATAACCCACAGTTAGCCCTTTGTGTATGACATGTGGGACCCACTGGTCAGTTTGACCTGGTCAGCTGTCCTGTTGACTGCTCGCATCACAGTGATGTCATGCTGACGCTGTAATTCTTTTCTATTAATAATAATAATTCCAGAAAATACTTTAATATTTAGAAATTCATAGAAAATAAACCGTAACTCCGATGAAAATGTTTTCTATATGAAAGTTGCTCAGAAAAATCCCACGAATCCGAATGCGCGGTCCATTCACCTGTCACATGCCCCAAGCATGCTGAACATGGAACCGTTCCCTCTCTTTTGTCTATCCGGAAAAAGCCAGACGCCGGGAAAACCCCTCCGGATGTTTTCCCTCTCCGTCTGCAACGTGTAGTACTGCTTTGGAGCACTCCTTGCGTAGCTTACTGCCTTGTCGGGCTTTCTGTTGCATTTGTATGCTTGCTATTTATTGTTTCTTCCCCCTCTTCTCTCCGGTAGACCCCGAGAACGATGTTGATACCCTTGTGATCGACTACGTCGACGACGACACTTCTTCCTTTTCAACAGAGCTTCCAGGCAAGCAACCCCCCCCCTTGAGCATTCCGATATCGCCCAATTCTTTCCCTCCCATGCTTGCATTAGAACTACTACTGCTTTATGTATGATCCTACTCTGATGCATAGCCTGTTGTTGTTACCCGCTTTTATACCTTACCTGCTTATCCTAAACTACTTAGTATTGGTTGGTTAGAGATCCATCAGTGACCCCACCTTGTCCCAGTTGCCTCACTTTATGTTCAATGACTCGATCAACGTGATCGGCGTCCAGGCTCCGACACCGCACATCACCCCCCTAGTTGTACGACTCTGCAGAGTTACCATCGAGTGCCGAGGGTGGAACCTCTTACCTCACTCCTGATGAGATCTCTGTAGTGTAGCTATATGGTCGAGGTCATCGAGGGTGATTTCCTCCTTAACCACTTCCGTTACGGCTCTGTCGTGCAACCCATCAAATGTGAACCTCAAGGGTGGATCCTCTTACGCTCACCTTGATGATAACATCGAGTGGGATTCACCGGGGGTGATTCCTCGGGTTTTCCCCTCGGTGTTAGACACACAGTTACTATGGTTACTATGGCTTTGCACTGAGCCATGTTACTAAAGACGGGTCGACCCTAAGGGGTACCCGTGCGAGCTTAATAGCGAGTGATGTGGAGTCGGGTTGACCTGGAAGGTGCCCGCGAGACACTACGAAGCGTGGCCGGGCATTCTTAGTCCTTGTCACAAGTACTTGAGATGGGGCGACGGGGTCACATCGATCATGAGTCTTTGCTCATTACCGCGTGCTCCTAATCCACTACGATTTGGATATTTGATCCGAGGGGCCTCTGGCCTGATAGCACTAACCATCACGTGGGCATAGTATGGGCGTTCTGCGTCGTATGCATCAGCCGAAGCTTAATCGATGTCAGCGACTGAGCGGCGCGCGTCGGGTTGGACTGCGTAAGCTCCTGCCTTGTTAAAGGAGGTAGCTAGGTCTACTCACCGGCCGCGTACGCAACGTGCAGCAGTTCCTGGGGAGATGGCCCATGACCCCTGGGGGCATAGGTTTAGTCCAGCGTGCTGACCTCTCTATTAAGTCTAGGTCGGGTTGCGGCGTATTGTTTGGCCGAGGCCGGGCATGACCCATGAAAGTGTGTCCGACCGGAGTTAATCGAGCGTGACGGGTAAGTTGGTGCACCCCTGCAGAGAAGAAAACATCTATCGATAGCCTGTCCTACGGTAACGGACACTTGGAGTTGTATCCCGATCGATACAACTAGAACTGGATACTTATGATGAGAATTGGATTGTGATGAGAAATGGATAGTATGGCTCTGGGATTGCTTTCCCGCAGGGAGTCGAGAAAGGATCTCTAGCCGAGGTTGATAACACTTTTACTACTTTATTTTATGCTACTCTACTCCCTCCTGTTGCTGCAAGATGGTGGGTTCTAGAAGATGCTAGTCTTCGATAGGCTAGGCTTTCCCCTTCCCTTCTGGCATTCTACAGTTCAACCCACAGATACAACCCATTCCTTTGATACAAATGCATACTTAGTTTAGTTCTGATGTAAGTCTTGCGAGTACTTTGGATGAGTACTCACGGTTGCTTTGCTACCACTTTTTTCTCCATACCCGATTGTTGCGACCAGATGACGGATCCCAGGAGCCAGACGACATCGCTGACGACTACTACTACCCCAAGGGTGCCTACTACCATGTGGACACCGCTGATGACTAGGAATAGTTAGGAGGCTCCCAGGCAGGAGGCCTTGCCTTTTCGATCAATGTTGCTTTTGTGCTAGCCTTCTTAAGGCAAACTTGTCTAACTTATGTCTGTACTCAAACATTGTTGCTTCCGCTGACTCTTGTGTATTTGAGCTTACATATTCGAGCCCTCAAGGCCCCTAGCTTGTAATATAAAGCTTGTATTATTTTAATTTGTGTCTAGAGTTGTGTTGTGATATCTTCCCGTGAGTCCTTGATCTTGATTGTACACATCTTCCCGTGAGTCAAATCGGGAGGCGTCACAAGTTGGTATCAGAGCCGACTGCCTGTAGGAACCCCCTTTCCAACTCCTTGGCCGAAGTCGAGTCTAGTAACTGAAAAACTTTTACTAACATGGATGTGTGCCTTACGGGCCCACGTCGCCATTGGGTGGTATTAGGATCACACAGCGGTGAGCATCATGAAATTGGTGATGGAGGAAGGTTGATGATGATGATGGCGACGGATTCCCCTCTCCGGAGCCCCGAACGGACTCCAGATCAGCCCTCCCGAGAGAGATTAGGGCTTGGCGATGGCTCTGTATCGTAAAACGTGATGAATCCTTCTCTCTGTTTTTTTCTCCCTGAACGTGAATATATAGAGTTGGAGTTGAGGTCGGTGGAGAACCAGGGGGCTCATGAGGCAGGGGGCGCGCCAAGGGTAGGCGCGCCCCACACCCTCGTGGACAGGGTGTGGGCCCCAAGCCTTGATTCTTTCGCCAGTTTTTTTATATATTCCAAAAATATTCTCCTTGATTTTCAGGTCATTCTGAGAACTTTTATTTCTGCACAAAAATAACACCATGGCAATTCTGCTGAAAACAGCGTCAGTCCGGGTTAGTTCCATTCAAATCATGCAAGTTAGAGTCCAAAACAAGGGCAAAAGTATTTGGAAAAGTAGATACATTGGAGACGTATCAACCATCGCCCTCCCTTGTCCACCACCATCTCCACCCACCATTACTCAAATTTTTAGTAGCTGTGGCGTATCCTCAAGCACCCCCCTCCATAGTCCCCCCACCCGGCCCCCTCCCCCTTGAAGCCTAGCTCGCGGCCGGCGCCGGCGCCGCCGCCAACCCCTCCCAGTCTGCCCGTTCCTCCTAGCTTACATAACAAAGTTAAAGTTTCCCAGTGATTCCCATACCATCGCCCCACTCCCCTGAGTTTTTAGATGAGGCATGTGGTGTCCCTCCCTGCCAGATCCACATCCCCTGCTCCATAATGTCGTAGTCTAAGCTCGACCACGTATCTTCGGGAGCCCGACGAGTGTTCGGCCAAGAAGAGGTTTATCATGGCCTCTCTGGCCGACGTTGGTGAGGTGGCCATCGTTCACCCCGACCTATCGATCCTGGAGCAACACGTCGCCGCGGAAGCCGGCGAAGACGTTGACTACGTTGCCATGTCGAAGGCTTCATGTTAGCGGGCTAGCGTATTACTATATCTCGGGAAAGCTGGCAACGACATCAAGCTCGTCAACAGCGGCGGCTTCACGCGGGCCATGTCACAAGTTAAGTGGTCCATCCCCAACCCCTCTAGTTCAACCGCCGTCGATCTCTTCGACGGCCCTGCCCCTGATCTCCTCTGCCAAGTGGTCAAGGATTTGCGATCCTTATACGCCATCAAGCCCATTTTGTCATTTCTGAAGGACACGTTCTACGGCGGCGGCTTGGGATCCTCAATTGCCAAGTTAGATCTCATTGACCACGATCATGAGGAGGGCACCCATGAAGGTTCTTCCAATGTGAAACAACCCATATGTGACATCAAAGAGCGCACCATGGGTTTGTGCTCTTCCAACTAGAAGGATCCCATCCATGAAATGTGAGGCAACATCCTATCAGTAAATCTTACCTTTTCTAGCTTGCCAACCCGTACCCTTTGTTGTAGTAGCATTTGCCATGTGGTGCTTTAACTGTGTCATGTTTAATTATTTCAGTTATGCAAAAATGTATTGTTCAATAGGGCTATGTGTTGTTTAAGTATGAATTGTCCACTTCAGTTTCACGAATGGCTATATTTGGTTGTCTATAGTGAGTAGATGCCTTGTTTATCTGTATTTGGTTGTTAGGCTGGTTGCAGTGAGCATTTTTCCAGTTATCGAGCAGATGCCTTGTTTATATGTATTTGGTTCTTAGTTTGGTTGCAATGAGCATTTGTCCAGTTATCCAGCAGATGCCTTGTTTATCTATATTTGGTTGTTAGGTTGTTTTTTAGCATTTGTCCAGTTTTCAAGCAGATGCCTTGTTTATCTATATCTGCTTGTTAGGTTGGTTGCAGTGAGCATTTGTCCAGTTTTCAAGCATATGCCATGTTTATCTGTATCTGCTTGTTAGGTTGGTTGCAGTGAGCATTTGTCCAGTTTTCAAGCATATGCCATGTTTATCTGTATTTGCTTGTTAGACTGGTTGCAGTGAGACTTTGTCCAGTTTTCAATGGCTATATTTGGTTGTCATACTGATAATTTATGCCTTGTTTATTTTAGTCATTCACAATGTGTTTTTCATCATGTGCAAGTCGGAACTGTGTCGCTCGACTGCGTCAATACCAGTTTGAACGGCTAGATTTGGTTCCATTTATGCCTGGTGTAGTTAACACATGCCCTTTATTTCAGTTGTACACATTTATCCAGTGTGATGTTTAAGCATTACCTACATTATATGCATTTTCAGGAATACCAGTTTGAATTGCAATATTTAATGGTTGTTAAACCTGCTGCCGGTAACATTACCTTCCATTTTATATCTGCTTTAACAGCATGCTGAAACCAACACATTCAAGCTATCATTTGGAGATGATGTTGTTTGCCTTTTCTATATTTGTTTGATGTACTTATCATGCCTTTCCACTACTTATGCAGGACAACAACGAGAGTGGCCACCATTTTCTGCCGAGGTTAGCTTCATCCCTCGGCTTGTACTCCCCCCACTGTTCCATAATGTAGTGCATATAGATCCAGGCCTGGACACTTGTTAGCTTCTAATATTGACTTGTTTCTTGTAGGTACATATGCCCTTGGCAAGGATCCACGCATCGACCCTTTTTGCGTATGGCGCAATGAGATATTCATGAATAAGCATCATGTGAGGAAACTGATAAGGATTATTAGCAAAAAGATACGAATGGTGGCAAGCAAATTATTTGTATATGCTCTATCCAACACAATAGTGAGTTGTAGGATGGTAACTACAAACTCTCCAGCCTTCTCTTTTTACTGCCCATAATGAGTTCTTAGACAACAATGCCTGAATCTTTTTCGTTCGCAGTGGTTCCTGTAGCAGTTCACTCAAGATTACCTCACAAAGTACATGATTGGTGGACACACAATGAAGGTTAAAGTATTTCATCCAGACTACAATGAGCATCGAGAAGTCATAATGAAGACAATGAAGGATGGACGGGCAGCCATCACAAGGGGTTGGCCAAGAGTTGTGCACGCATTATGCATGGAGGAGGGCACAATATGGGCATTCCGCTTCACCTTCTCCAGTAACCAGAATGTCTTTCGCCTCTCTCTTTACAGTCTTTAGTACAACTATGGTTCATCATTCTTTACTTGGTGCTTCTATAGTTCTTTAGTATATGTACCTATGGATTGAATTATGCATTCGTGGTTGAACCTATATTTGTAATAAACATGGTTGGATATGAAATAAAGGGTGCCTACTTTCAAATTCAAAACATGTGGTTTTTAAATTAGGGATTAATTAGGGATTACACTGCACACGGTTTGTGAAAGCAAAACGTCTGCGATGGACGTGGAGATCAAACACGTTTCTAGGATCCACTACGTGTGCGATCAATCTCTACTTCACACACGACATCCTCTTGAAAACTATTTGCATTAGGCCACCTTGCGCAAACGTTTACCACAAAAAAACCGTGTGTGATGGACAGCCTTTGCCACATAGTTTCTTCTATGCACCGTGTGTGATGCATTCAATAACGCAAATGATAAAATTGTTAATATCACGTGTAATAGCAACGCTATCACAAACGATTTAACGGGGAAAATTGTGTGTGATGTACCTACGAACGAAAACATTTTTCTTGGAGCGACTGTGTGGGGTGTACATACGAACGGAAACGTTTAGCGGGGACTGACTGTGTGGGATGTACTTGTGACCGGAAACGATTTCACCTGTATAATTGTATTTTTCTTAGCACCACTGTATGTATAACCGTATTTGAGATCTTGCCGGTCGCACACGACCTCATTTTTGCCATGTGTGTGTGCCAGGAGGGCATATCCCCGACAGTTTCTGGGTCGTGTGGGAAGGACCTCCCTATCGCCCACACTCACTTGGTGACGGTTCCAGACGCCGTCGCGGAAAGGTGTTAAAAACCGTTTGTATAGCACCGCCGCATACTAGTGGCAGCAAAGCTGGCAAACCCGTGTGTGTGGTAGATTCCGCTGTGCAAGCCTGGCGGCCGTCCATTGTATGGGAACGTGGCATGCAATTTCAAAAAAATTCCTATGATTACCCAAGATCTATCGAGGATATGCATAGCAATGAGAGGGGGAGAGTGTGTCCACGTACCCTCGTAGATCAAAAGCGGAAGCGATAGGTTAACGTGGTTGATGTAGTTGAACGTCTTCACGATCCAACTGATCCAAGTACCGAACATATGGCACCTCCGTGTTCAGCACACGTTCAGCTCGATGACGTCCCTTGAACTCTTGATCCAGCGGAAGGTCGAGGGAGAGTTCCGTCAGTATGACGACATGGTGATGGTGATTGATGTCGCTTGAAACTACATCGGTATTTCCCCAAAGAGGAAGGGATGATGCAGCACAGCGGCGGTAGGTATTTCCCTCAGATATGAAACCAAGGTTATCGAACCAGTAGGAGAACCAAGAAACACAATGTAAACAGCCCCTGCACACAAATAACAACCACTCACAAACCGACGTGTTAAAGGGGTTGTCAATCCCTTTCGGGTAATAGCGCCTCACACGGTGCGTGGACGGGAGATAAATTTGTGATAGATTGAGCTAATAGATCGCAAATAAAATAAAGTGCAACAAAGTATTTTTGTATTTTTGGTTTAATAGATCTGAAAATAAAAGCAAGAGAAAAAAATAGATCACAAAGACAAATATATGAGAAAGAAGACCCTGGGGCCGTAGGTTTCACTATTGGCTTCTCTCAAGAAAAATAGCAAAAGGTGGGTAAACAAATTACTGTTGGGCAATTGAGAGAACCTCAAATAACATGATGATATCCAGGAAATGATCATTACATAGGCATCACGTCCAAGATTAGTAGACCGACTCCTGCCTGCATCTACTACTATTACTCCACACATCGACAGCCATCCAGAATACATCTAGTGTATTAAGTTCATGGAAAAACTGAGTAATGCAATACGAACGATGACATGATGTAGACGAGATCCGTTTATCTATGGAGGTAGATATAGATCCCATCTTTTTATCCTTAGTAGCAAAGATACATACGTGTCGGTTCCCTTTCTGTCACTGGGATCAAGCACCGTAAGATCGAACCCACTACCGGGCACCTCTTCCCATTTCAAGATAAATAGATCAAGTTGGCCAAACAAAACCCAAATATCGGAGAAGAAATACGAGGCTATAAGAGGTCGTGCACAAAAGAGATCAAAGAAACTGAAATACTTTCATGGATATAAAAAGATAGATCTGATCATAAACTCAAAGTTCATCGATCCCAACAAACACACCGCAAAAGAGTTACATCATATGGATCTCCAAGAGACCATTGTATTGAGAATCAAGAGAGAGAGAGAGAGTGAGAGAGAGAGATGAAGCCATCTAGATACTAACTACGGACCCGAAGGTATACAAAGAACTACTCACGCATCATCGGAGAGGCACCAATGGAAG
Source organism: Triticum dicoccoides (assembly GCF_002162155.2). NCBI lineage: Eukaryota > Viridiplantae > Streptophyta > Magnoliopsida > Poales > Poaceae > Triticum > Triticum dicoccoides. The sequence goes on from NC_041380.1 coordinate 345,681,421, forward strand.
TGGTGAACCCCTCCGTGATTGTGTCTAGATTGGATCTGGTGGTTCTAGACTCTGCGGCGGCGGGATGAATATTTTGCGACTCCCCTAGAGTTCTGGGATTTTCGGGTATTTATAGAGCAAAGAGGCGGCCCGGGGGGCACCCGAGGTGGGCACAACCCACCAGGGAGCGCCTGGGCCTCCTAGCGTGCCCTGGTGGGTTGTCCCCTCCTCAGGACTCCCCGTAGGTGCAACTAGGGCCCAACATCTTCCTTCTAGTCCATAAATAATCTCTGTAAAGTTTCGTGGCATTTGGACTCCGTTTGATATTGATTTTCTGCGATGTAAAAAACAAGGAAAAACAGCAACTTGCACTTGGCACTATGTCAACAGGTTAGTACCAAAAAATGATGTAAAATGACTATAAAAATTATTATAAAAATGATTATAAAATATCCAAGATTGATAATAAAACAGCATGGAACAATCAAAAATTATAGATACGTTTGAGACGTATCAGCATCCCCAAGCTTAACTCCTACTCGTCCTCGAGTAGGTAAGTGATAAAAACATATTATTTTATGTGGAGTGATGTTCATCATGTCATAACATATTCTTTTCTTTATAGCATGGACATTTGGACTTTTATGTGATTCAAATAAATAGTCTAGTTTTGACATAATAATTTAGATACACAAGCATATCAACAAGCAACCATGTCTTTCAAAATATCAACGTTAAAATAAGTTATCCCTAGCCCATCGTGCTCAAACATTGATCCATTCATGAAACATACTCAAATATTAACTACACTCAATACTTAAGCACGATCATATTGCCTCCTAGTTGGTGCTTTTATAAGAGAAGATGGAGACTCAAAATAAAAATTGCATAAAGTAAAGATAGGCCCTTCGCAGAGGGAAGTAGGTATTTGTAGAGGTGCCAGAGCTCAAAGCGAAAAATTTGAGATAAAAACATTTTGGGAGGTGTATCCATCCCACCAACGAAAATGACTTAGAGTTCCCAATACTTTCCATGCATAGATATATCATAGGCGGTTCCCAAACAGAAAATAAAGTTTAATCCTTTTTCCACCATAACTTTCACTTTCAATGGCTAGCCGTATCCACGGTTGCCCTCCATACCAACACTTTCCAAGGAATTTATTATTTGACAACATAAAGTAAATTCATTTCTTTTTGCATTTTGGGACTGGGCATCCCTAATACCTTTGCCTTACTCTCGTGCAATGACAAGTGAATAAACACTCATCTTGAGAATAACACATCTAGCACAGAAAATATTAGTCACCCCTCACCGCTCCGCTAGTGAAACAAACACACAAAAGAGAAGTCTATTTTGAAAATTAGAGATGGCACATGCAAATTTGCTTAGAACGTCAAAAGAATACCGCATATAGGTAGATATAGTGGACTCATGTGGAAAAATTGGTTTAAAGGATTTTGGAAGCACAAGTAGAGGTCATACTTAGTGCAAAATGAAGGCTAGCAAAAAGATTGATAAGTGACCAACCAAGAAATGAATAATATCATAAGAAAGCATTAAGCATAATTAACGCCGAATAATGCACCACAAGTAGGATATAATTTCATTGCATGATTATTGACTTTCGTGCATGCATAGGGAATCACAAACCTTAACACCAATATTCTTACTAAAGCATAATTACTCATCACGGTGACTCACATATCATATCTCAAAACTATTACTAAGAATCAAGCTTATTTTGTCCAATGATCTTCATGACATTTTTTCTCTTTTTTTCTTTATCCTTCTTGGATAGCTCTCACTTTGGGATTAATTTTCATGTGTTGCTTTTCATAAGATCAAACAAATATAAGTGAAGATCATGAGCATAAAATTTTTTCTTTCTCTCAAAATAATTTAAGTGAAGCAAGAGATAATTCCTTCAAAATTTTACTAACTCTCAAATAAATCTAAGTGAAGCAACAGAGCTTTTCTTCAAAAATAACAAAGCACACCGTGCTCAAAAAGATATAATTGAAGCACTAGAGCAAGTCCATTGCTCATAAGAAATTTAAGTGAAGCATAGATAGCAATTCTAAAAAGTCAAGATATAGTTTTGGCTCTATCAAATAGGTGTGTCCAGCAAGGATTGATGACTTAAAACACAAAATAAAACAAGCAAAGACACATATCATACAAAACGCTCCAAGCAAAACACGTATCATGTGACGAATAAAAATATAGTCTCGAGTAAAATACCGATAGTTGTTGGAAGAAAGCGGGGATGCCACTCGGGGGCATCCCCAAGCTTAGTAGGTTTCTCATTCTTGGATAATAGCTTGGGATGTCGGGGTATCCCCAAGCTTAGGCTCTTACATCCTTCCTTCATCCATCGTAAGATAACCCAAAACTTGAAAACTTCAATCACACAAAACTCAACAAAGCCTTCGTGGGATCCGTTAGTATAAGAATAATAAATCACTACTATAAGTGTTGTATCAAAATAAATCATATTTTGTTCTTGTATTATATCTACTTTATTCCAACTTTTCTATGGAAAAAACACATCAAAGAAACCATAGAGCCATCAAAATAAGCACACAACACAAAGAAAACAAAATCTGTCAAAACAGAACAGTCTGTAGAAATATGACTATTTTGAATACTTCTGTAACTCAAAAAATCTGAAAAATTAGGACGATCTGCGAAATTTGTATATTTATCTACTACAATTGGAATGGGTATTTTATCGCTCTCTGGTAAAAATTAAAATTAATTTTGTGAGCACAAAACTTTCTATTTTTCAGCAAGATCAAACAACTATTGCCCAAGAAGATCCTAAAGGCTTTACTTGGCACAAACACTAACTAAAATACAAAAAACACAATCATAACAGTAGCATAATTGTGCTAACACTCAAAAACAGGGAGAAAAAAGCAAAAATAAATGTTATTCATTGGGTTGCCTCCCAACATGCGCTATAGTTTTACGCCCTTAGCTAGGCATAAAGCAAGGATCTAAGTTTTGTCTTCTTTGGTTCGAGATCCATAAGATGCCCTCATGATTGATTCATAAGGTGGCCTAATCCTTGTTCTAGGAAAGTGCTCCATACCCTTCCTCAAAGTTAATTGGAACTTAATATTGCCTTCTTTCATATCAATCATGGCATCGATAGTGTGTAAAAACGGTCTACCAAGAATAATTGGACAAGACGGATTGCAATCAATATCAAGAACAATAAAATCTATGGGAACATAATTCATATTTGCAAGAATAAGAACATCATTAATTCTTCTCGTAGGCTTTTTAATAGTAGAATCCGCCAAGTGCAAATTGAAGAAACATTCTTCAAGATTGGTAAGACCAAGCACATCACATAAAGATTTCGGAATTGTAGAAACACTAGCACCAAAGTCGCAGAAAGCAAAACACTCATAATTTTTAATCTTGAATTTGATAGTAGGTTCCCATTCATCATGCAATTTTCTAGGAATTGAAACTTCCAATTCCAATTTCTCTTCAAGAGCTTTCATCATAGCATCAACAATATGTTTAGTAAAAGCTTTATTTTGTTCATAAGCATGGGGTGAATTCATCATGTATTGCAACAAAGGAATACAATCAATCAAAGAGCAACTATCATAATTGAAGTCTTTGTAATCCAAAAGAGTGGGTGCATCACTAGCTAAAGTTTTGACCTCTTCAAACCCACTTTCATCATTTTTCTCAACAAGATTTTCACCCTCTGAAATATTGGGACACCTTCTACCTAAAGTCGACTTTTCTTCAGTCCCTTTGTATCAATATTAACTTTACTAAACAAGGAACCAATAGAAGAAACACCTGCTTTTTCTAAGAATTCTCTTTTAGCTCTAAGCATAGCCGTTCTTTTCTTACTTTCATCCACAAAAACATAAAGAGCTTTAATTGATTCATCTACTTTAGGCACAAAAACATTATCTTGAGATTTTCCACATCATGAGCAATTCTATCAACACTTCTAGACAAATCATCAATCTTATTCAACTTTTCTTCCATGGAAGTGTTGAAAACTTTTTGCACGTTGATAAATTATTTAATATTATTCTCAAGATTATAGGTATTCCTATTATTATTATAAGATTGATTTCCATAGGAATTACCATAATTATTAGAGGAGTTACTAGGAAAAGGCCTAGGGTTAAAATTACCTCTATAAGCATTGTTGTTGAAATTATTTCGAGAAATGAAATTCACATCAATGGCATCACTATTTTGCTCAATCAAAGTAGACAAAGGCATATCATTAAGATCAATAGGAGCACTTCTACTAGCAACCAATTTCACAAGAGCATCAACTTTTTCACTTAAACAAGAAATTTCTTCAACCGAATTAACTTTTTTACTAGTAGGAGCCCTTTCGGTATGCCATTGCGAATAATTTGCCATTATATTGTCAAGCAATTTTGTGTCTTCCCAAAGTAATTTCCATAAAAGTACCACCCGCGGTAGAATCTAAAAGATTACAAGAAACAAAATTCAACCCCGCATAAATTTTTTGTATGATCATCCAAAGATTTAACCCATGAGTTGGGCAATTCCTTAGCATCATTTTCATCCTTTCCCAAGATTGTGCAACATGCTCTTGTTCAAGTTTCTTGAAATTCATGATCTAGGTTCTAAGGGAAATGATATTTGCGGGAGGAAAATACTTAGTGATAAAAGCATCTTTTCACTTATTCCAAGAATCGATACTATTGCGAGGCAAAGAAGAGAACCAATTTTTTGCAGAATCACACAAAGAAAACGGAAATAATTTCATCTTGACCACATCATTGTCCATATATTTTTTATTTTGTATATTGCATAATTCCACGAAGATATTAAGATGGGACGTGACATCCTCATTAGGAGTACCAGAAAATTGGTCTTTCATAACAAGATTCGGCAAAGCAGTATTAGTAGCACAAGTCTCCGCACTAGTGGCGGGAGGAGCAAGCAGAGTGCCAATAAAATCATTGTTGTTGGTATTTGAGAAATCATATAACTTGGTGTTCTCTTGAGTCATGGTGACCACACAACAAGGTTACACTCAAAATAGATCCGGCAAGAAAACGGCGAACAGAAAAAGAGAGGCGAATAAAATGGCAAATTTTGTGAAGTGTGGAGAGGAAAACGAGAGGCAAATGGAGAATAATGTAAATTGCGAGGAGATGAGATTTGTGATTAGGAACCTGGTTATGATGAAGATCCTCCCCGGCAACGGTGCCAGAAATTCCTTTTGATGTCGCTTGAAGCTACATCGATATTTCCACAAAGAGGAAGGGATGATGCAGTACAACAACGGTAGGTATTTCCCTCAGATATGCAACCAAGGTTATCAAACTAGTAGGAGAACCAAGCAACACAACATAAACAGCCCCTGCACACAAATAACAACCACTCACAATCGAACGCGTTAAAGGGGTTATCAATCCCTTTCGGGTAACGACACCTCAAACGGTGCGTGGACGGGAGATAAATTTGTGATAGATTGAGATAATAGATCGCAAATAAAATAAAGTGCAGCAAAGTATTTTTGTATTTTTGGTTTAATAGATCTGAAAATAAAAGAAAGAGAAAACATAGATCGCAAAGACAAATATATGAGAAAGAAGACCCAGGGGTCGTAGGTTTCACTAGTGGCTTCTCTCGAGAAAGATAGCAAACTGTGGGTAAACAAATTACTGTTGGGAAATTGATAGAACCTCAAATAATTATGATGATATCCAGTCAATGATCATTACATAGGCATCACGTCCAAGATTAGTAGACCGACTCCTGCCTGCATCTACTACTATTACTCCACACATCGACCACTATCCATCGTGCATCTAGTGTATTAAGTTCATGGAAAACGGAGTAATGCAATAAGAACGATGACATGATGTAGACGAGATCCATTTATCTATGGCGGTAGATATAGATCCCATCTTTTTATCCTTAGTAGCAACGATACATATGTGTCGGTTCCCTTTCTGTCACTGGGATCAAGCACCGTAAGATCGAACCCACTACCGGGCACATCTTCCCATTGCAAGATAAATATATCAAGTTGGCTAAACAAAACCCAAATATCGGAGAAGAAATGCGAGGCTATAAGAGGTCATGCATAAAAGAGATAAAAGAAACTCAAATACTTTCATGGATATAAAAAGATAGATCTGATCATAAACTCAAAGTTCATCGATCCCAACAAACACACCGCAAAAGAGTTACATCATATGGATCTCCAAGAAACCATTGTATTGAGAATCAAGAGAGAGAGATGAAGCCATCTAGGTACTAACGACGGACCCGAATGTCTACAAAGAACTACTCACGCATCATCGGAGAGGCACCAATGGACGTGATGAACCCATCCGTGATGGTGTCTAGATTGGATCTGGTGGTTCTGGAGTCTGCGGCGGCTGGATGAATATTTCGTCGACTCCCGTAGGGTTTTGGAATTTTTGGGGTATTTATAGAGCAAAGAGGCAGTCCGGGGGGCACCCGAGATGGGCACAACCCACCAGGGCGTGCCTGGGCCTCCTGGCGCGCCCTGACGGGTTGTCCCCTCCTCGGGACTCCCCCCAGGTGCAACCAGGGCCCAACATCTTCCTTTTGGTCCATAAAAAATCTTCGTAATGTTTCGTGGCATTTGGACTCCGTTTGATATTGATTTTCTGTGATGTAAAAAACAAGGAAAAACAACAACTGGCACTTGGCACTATGTCAATAGGTTAGTATCAAAAAATGATGTAAAATGACTATAAAAATGATTATAAAACATCCAAGATTGATAATAAAACAGCATGGAACAATCAAAAATTATAGATACGTTGGAGACGTATCAATGATGTGATCCGTGCACGGCTTCGCCTAAGCACTACAACGCTATGACTGGAGGAGTAAACTGTGGAGGGGGGCACCGCACATGGCTAAGAGAACAATTTATGTGCCGTTGGAGTGCCCTACGCCCCCATATATAAAGGAGGGGAGGAGGAGGTGGCCAGCCCTAGGGGTGGCGCGCCATGGGGGGAGTCCTACTAGGACTCCACTCCTAGTAGGATTCGGCCCCCCTTCCTTCCAATGGAGAGGGGAAAGGGGAAAGAGGGGAGAGGAAGAAGGAAAGGGGGGCCGCTCCCCCACCCCTTGTTCAATTCAGATTAGGAAGGGGGAGGCGCATGCCTCCTCTTGTGTGGTTCCTCCTTCTCTCCACTATGGCCAATGAGGCCCATTAACTTTCCCACGGGGGTTCCGGTAACCTCCCGGTACTCCAAAAAAATCCACGAAAATCTTCAGAACCATTCCGCTGTCTGTATATAAGCTTCCAATATATGAATCTTTACCTCTCGACTATTATGAGAGTCCTCATCATGTTCGTGATCTCATCCGGGACTCCGAACAAACTTCGGTCACCAAAACACATAACTCATTATACAAATCGTCATCGAACGTTAAGCGTGCAGACCCTACGGGTTCGAGAACTATGTAGACATGACAGAGCCACATCTCCGGTCAATAACCAATAGCGGAACCTAGATTCTCATATTGGTTCCTACATATTCTACGAAGATCTTTATCGGTCAAACCACATAACAACATATGTCATCCCCTTTGTCATCGGTGTGTTACTTGCCCGAGATTCGATCGTCGGTTTCATCATACCTAGTTCAATCTCGTTGTCGAAAAGTCTCTTTACTCGTTATATAATGCATCATCCCGCAACTAACTCATTAGTCACATTGCTTGCAAGGCTTATAGTGATGTGCATTACCGAGAGGGCCTAGAGATACCTCTCCGATACACGGAGTGACAAATCCTAATCTTGATCTATGCCAACCCAACAAACACCTTCGGAGACACCTGTAGAGCATCTTTATAATCACCCAATTACGTTGTGACGTTTGATAGCACACAAGGTGTTCCTCCGATATTCGGCAGTTGCATGATCTCATAGTCGGAGGAATATGTATAAGTCATGAAGAAAGCAATAGCAATAAAACTAAACGACCATAATGCTAAGTTAACGGATGGGTCTTGTCCATCACATCATTCTCTAATGATGTCATCCCGTTCATCAAATGACAACACTTGCCTATGTTCAGGAAACTTAACCATCTTTGATTAACGAGCTAGTCAAGTAGAGGCATACTAGGGACACCTCGGTTTGTCTATGTATTCACACATGTACTAAGTTTCCGGTTAATACAATTCTAGCATGAATAATAAATAGTTATCATGATATAAGGAAACATACAGAACATCTTTATTATTGCCTCTAGGGCATATTTCTTTCAGTCTCCCACTTGCACTAGAGTCAATAATCTAGATTACATAGTAATGATTGTAACACCCATGGAGTCTTGGTACTGATCATGTTTTGCTCATGGAGGAGGCTTAGTCAACGGGTTTGTAATCAGATCCGTATGTATCTTGCAAATCTCTATGTCTCCCTCCTTGACTTGATCTCGGATGGAATTGAAGCGTCTCTTGATGTGTTTGGTTCTCTTGTGAAATCTGGATTCCTTCGCCAAGGCAATTGCTCCAGTATTGTCACAAAACTTTTCATTGGACCCGATGCACTAGGTATTACATCTAGATCAGATATGAACTCCTTCATCCAGACTCCTTCATTTGCTCCTTCTGAAGCAGCTATATACTCCGCTTCACACGTAGATCCCGCCATGACGCTCTGCTTGGAACTGCACCAACTGATAGCTCCACCATTCAATATAAATACGTATCCGATTTGTGACTTAGTGTCATCCGGATCAGTGTCAAAGCTTGCATCGATGTAACCTTTTACGACAAGCTCTTTGTCACCTCCATAAACGAGAAACATATCCTTAGTCCTTTTCAGGTATTTCAGGATGTTCTTGACCGATGTCTAGTAATCCACTCTTGGATTACTTTGGTACCTCCCTACTAAACTTATAGCAAGGCACACATCAGGTCTGGTACACAGCATTGCATACATGATAGAACCTATGGCTAAGGCATTGGTAATGCCTTTCATTTTCTCTCTATCTTCTGAAGTGGTCGGACATTGAGTCTGACTCAACTTCACACCTTGTAATACATGCAAGAACCCTTTCTTTGACTGATCCATTTTGAACTTCTTCAAAACTTTATCAAGGTATGTGTTTTCTGAAAGTCGAATTAAGCGTCTTGATCTATCTCTATAGATCTTGATGCCCGATATGTAAGCAGCTTCACCGAGGTCTTTCATTGAAAAATTCTTATTCAAGTATCCTTTTATGCTATCCAGAAATTTTGTATTATTTCCTATCAACAATATGTCATCCACATATAATATTAGAAATGCCATAGAGCTCCCACTCACTTTCTTGTAAATGCAGGCTTCTCCAAAAATCTGTATAAAACCATATGCTTCGATTACACTATCAAAGCGTATATTCCAACTCCGAGATGCTTGCACCAGTCACTCAATGCATCTGTGGAGCTTGCACACTTTGTTAGCACCTTTAGAATCGACAAAACCTTCTAGTTGCATCATATACAACTCGTCTTTAAGAAATCCATTAAGGAATGCAGTTTTGACATCCATTTGCCAAATTCCATAATCATAAAATGAGGCAACTGCTAACATGATTCGGACAAACTTAAGCATCGCTACGGGTGAGAAGGTCTCATCGTAGTCAACTGCTTGAACTTGTCAAAAAACTTTTGAAATAAGTCGAGCTTTGTAGACAGTGACATTACCGTCAGCGTCAGTCTTCTTCTTGAAGATACATTTATTCTCTATGACTTTCCGATCATCGGGCAAGTCAATCAAAGTCCACACTTTGTTCTCATACATGGATCCCATCTTAGATTTCATGGCCTCAAGACATTTCGCGGAGTCTGGGCTCATCATCGCTTCCTCATAGTTCGTACGTTCATCGTGGTCAAGTAACATGACTTCCAGAACAGGATTACCGTACCACTCTGGTGTGGACCGTACTCTGGTTGACCTACGAGGTTCGGTAGTAACTTGATCTGAAGTTTCATGATCATCATCATTAACTTCCTCACTAATTGGTGTAGGCATCACTGGAACTGATTTCTGTGATGAACTACTTTCCAATTCGGGAGAAGGTACAATTACTTCATCAAGTTCTACTTTCCTCCCACTCACTTCTTTCGAGAGAAACACCTTCTCTAGAAAGGATCCATTCTTAGCAACGAATATCTTGCCTTCGGATCTGTGATAGAAGGTGTACCCAACAGTTTCCTTTGGGTATCCTATGAAGACGCATTTTTCTGATTTGGGTTCGAGCTTATTAGGTTGAAGCTTTTCACAAAAGCATCGCAGCCCCAAACTTTAAGAAATGATAGGTTAGGTTTCTTGCCAAACCACAATTCATTTGGTCTCGTCTCAACGGAATTAAATGATGCCCTATTTAACATGAATGCAGCCGTCTCTAAAGCATAACCCCAAAACGATAGCGGTACATCGGTAAGAGACATCATAGATCGCACCATATCTAATAAAGTACGGTTACGACGTTCAGACACACCATTATGTTGTGGTGTTCCATGTGGCGTGAGTTGCGAAACTATTCCACATTGTTTCAATGAAGACCAAACTCATAACTCAAATATTCACCTCCATGATCAGATCGTAGAAACTTTATTTTCTTATTACATTGATTCTCCACTTCACTCTGAAATTCTTTCAACTTTTCAAATGTTTCAGACTTATGTTTCATTAAGTAGATATACCCATATCTGCTCAAATCATCTGTGATGGTCAGAAAATAACGATACCCGCGGCGAGCCTCAACACTCATCAGACCGAATACATCAGTATGTATTATTTCCAGTAAGTCAGTGGCTCGCTCCATTATTCCGGAGAATGAAGTCTTAGTCATCTTGCCCATGAGGCATGGTTCGCAAGCATCAAGTGATTCATAATCAAGTGATTCCAAAAGCCCATCAGCATGGAGTTTCTTCAAGCGATGTACACCAATATGACCTAAACGGCAGTGCCATAAATAAGTTGCACTATCATTATTAACTTTGCATCTTTTGGCTTCAATATTATGAATATGTGTATCACTACAATCGAGATTCAACAAAAATAGACCACTCATCAAGGGTGCATAACCATAAAAGATATTACTCATAAATAGAACAACCATTATTCTCTGACTTAAATGAATAACCGTCTCGCATCAAACAAGATCCAGATATAATGTTCATACTCAATGCTGGCACCAAATAACAATTATTCACGTCTAAAACTAATCCCGACGGTAGATGTAGAGGTAGCGTGCCGACGGCGATCGCATCAACCATAGAACCATTTTCAACGCGCATCGTCACCTCGTCCTTAGCCAATCTTTGTTTAATCCGTAGCCCCTGTTTCGAGTTGCAAATATGAGCAACAGAACCAGTATCAAATACCCACGCTCTACTACGAGCATTAGTAAGGTACACATCAATAACATGTATATCAAATATACCTTTCACTTTGCCATCCTTCTTATTCGCCAAATACTTGGGGCAGTTCCGCTTCCAGTGACCAGACCCTTTGCAGTAGAAGCACTCAGTTTCAGGCTTAGGTCCAGAATTGGGCTTCTTCCCTTGAGCAACAACTTGCTTGCTATTCTTCTCGAAGTTCTCCTTCTTTCCTTTACCTTTTTCTTGAAACTAGTGGTCTTGTTAACCATCAACACTTGATGCTCCTTCTTGATTTCTACCTCCACAGCCTTTAGCATCACGAAGAGCTCGGGAATTGTCTTTTCATCCCTTGCGTATTATAGTTCATCATGAAGCCTTTATAGCTTGATGGCAGTGATTGAAGAACTCTGTCAATGACACTATCATCAGGAAGATTAACTCCCAGCTGAGTCAAGTGGTTATGGTACGCAGACATTCTGAGTATGTGTTCACTGGCACAACTATTCTCCTCCATTTTGCAGTTGTAGAACTTGTTGGGGACTTCATATCTCTCAACTCGGGCATTTGCTTGAAATATTAACTTCAACTCCTGGAACATCTCATATGCTCCATGACGTTCAAAACGTCTTTTAAGTCCCGATTCTAAGCCATAAAGCATGGCACACTGAACTATCGAGTAGTCATTGGCTTTGCTCTGCCAGACGTTCATAACGTCTGGAGTTGCTCCTGCAGCGAGTCTTGCACCTAGCGGTGCTTCCAGGACATAATTCTTCTGTGCAGCAATGAGGATAATCCTCAAGTTATGGACCCAGTCCGTGTAGTTACTACCATCATCTTTCAACTTAGCTTTCTTTAGGAACGCATTAAAATTCAAGGGAACATTAGCACGGGCCATTGATCTACAACAACATAGATATGCAAAACTATCAGGACTAAGCTCATGATAAATTAAAGTTCAATTAATCATATTACTTAAGAACTCCCACTTAGATAGACATCCCTCTAGTCATCTAAATGATCACATGATCCATATCAACTAAACCATGTCCGAACATCATGTGACATGGAGTAGTTTTCAATGGTGAACATCACTATGTTGATCATATCTACTATATGATTCACATTAGACCTTTCGGTCTCAGTGTTCCAAGGCCATATCTGCATTTGCTAGACTCGTCAAGTTTAACCTGAGTATTCTGCATGTGCAAAACTGGCTTGCACCCGTTGTATGTGAACGTAGAGCTTATCACGCCCGATCATCACGTGGTGTCTTAGCACAACGAACTGTAGCAATGGTGCATACTCAGGGAGAACACTTATATATACCTTGAAATTTAGTAAGGGGTCATCTTATAATGCCACCGTTGTTCTAAGCAAAATAAGATGCATAAAAGATAAACATCACATGCAATTAAAATATGTGACATGATATGGCCATCATCATCTTGTGCCTTTGATCTCCATCTCCAAAGGACCGTCATGATCTCCATCGTCACCAGCTTGACACCTTGATCTTCATCGTAGCATTATTGTCCTCTCACTAACTATTGCTTCTACGGCTATCGCTACTGCTTACTGATAACGTAAAGCAATTACATGGCGATTGCATTTCATACAATAAAGCGACAACCATAAGGCTCTTGCCAGTTGCCGATAACTTTTACAAAACATGATCATCTCATACAACAATTTATATCTCATCACATCTTGACCATATCACATCACAACATGCCCTGCAAAAAGCAAGTTAGACGTCCTCCACTTTGTTGTTGCAAGTTTTACGTGGCTGCTACGGACTTCTAGCAAGAACCATTCTTACCTACGCATCAAAACCACAACGATTTTTTTGTCAAGTGTGTTGTTTTAACCTTCAACAAGGACCGGCCGTAGTCAAACTCGATTCAACTAAAGTTTGAGAAACAGACACCCGCCAGCCACCTGTGTGCAAAGCACGTCGGTAGAACCGGTCTCATAAACGTGGTCATGTAATGTTGGTCCGGGCCGCTTCATCCAACAATACCGCCGAATCAAAGTAAGACGTTGGTGGTAAGCAGTATGAATATTATCACCCACAACTCTTTGTGTTCTACTCGTGCATATCATCTACGCATAGACCTGGCTCTGATACCACTATTGGGAACGTTGCATGCAATTTCAAAAAAGTTCCTACGATCACACAAGATCTATCTATGAGATGCATAGCAACGAGAGGGGGGAGAGTGTGTCTACATACACTCGTAGACCGAAAGCGGAAGCGTTAGGTTAACGCGGTTGATATAGTAGAACGTCTTCATGATCCAACCAATCCAAGTATCGAACGTATGGCACCTCCGTGTTCAGCACACGTTCAGATCGATGACGTCCCTCAAACTCTTGATCCAGCAGAAGGTCGAGGGAGAGTTCCATCAGCACGACAGCATGGTGACGGTGATGTGATCCGCGCAGGGCTTCGCCTAAGCATTATGACGCTATGACCGGAGGAGTAAGCTGTGGAGGGGGGCACCGCACATGGCTAAGAGAACAATTGATGTGTCTTTGGGGTGCCCCCGCCCCCGTATATAAAGGAGGGGAGGAGGAGGTGGCCGACTCTAGGGGTGGTGTGCCATGGGGGAGTCCTACTAGGACTCCACTCATAGTAGGATTCGCCCCCCCTCCTTACCATAGAGAGGGGAAAGGAGAAAAGGGGGAGAGGGAGAAGGAAAAGGGGGCGTGCCCCCACCCCTTGTCCAATTCAGATTGGGCAGGGGGAGGCGCGTGCCTTCTCTTGTGGCCTTCCTCCCACTCTCCACTATGGCCCATGAGTCCCATTAACTTTCCCAAGGAGGGGGGTCCGGTAACCAATCGGTACTCCGAAAAATCCCCGAACCTCTTTGAAACCATTCCGGTGTCCGTATATAACCTTCCAATATGTGAATCAATCTTTACCTCTCGACTATTTCGAGACTCCTCGTCATGTCCGTGATCTCATCCGGGACTCCAAACAAATTTTGGTCACCAAAACACATAACTCATAATACAAATCATCATCGAACGTTAAGCGTGCGGACCCTACGGGTTCAAGAACTATGTAGACATGACAGAGACGCATCTCCGGTTAATAACTAATAGCATAACCTGGATGCTCATATTGTTTACTACATATTCTATGAAGATCTTTATTGGTCAAATCGCATAACAACATACGTCATTCCCTTTGTCATCGGTATGTTACTTGCCCGAGATTTGATCGTCGGTATCATCATACCTAGTTCAATCTCATTGCCGAAAGTCTCTTTACTCGTTCCATAATGCATCATCCCGCAACTAACTCATTAGTCACATTGCTTGCAAGGCTTATAGTGATGTGCATTACCGAGAGGGCCCAGAGATACCTCTCCGATACACGAAGTGACAAATCCTAATCTTGATCTATGCCAATCCAACAAACACCTTCGGAGACACCAGTAGAGCGTCTTTATAATCACCTAGTTACGTTGTGATGTTTGATAGCACACAAGGTGTTCCTTTGGTATTCGGGAGTTGCATGATCTCATAGTCATAGGAATATGTATAAGTCTTGAAGAAAGCAATAGCAATAAAACTAAACGATCATAATGCTAAGCTAACTTATGGGTCTTGTCCATCACATCATTCTCTAATGATGTGATCCCGTTCATCAAATGACAACACTTGTCTATGGTCAGGAAACTTAACCATCTTTGATTAAAGAGCTAGTCAAGTAGAGGCATACTAGGGACACTCTGTTTGTCTATGTATTCACACATGTACTAAGTATCCTGTTAATACAATTCTAGCATTAATAATAAACATTTATCATGATATAAGGAAATATAAATAACAACTTTATTATTGCCTCTAGGGCATATTTCCTTATTCCATAACCTAGCCCGCACCGTGAGCCAGGCAAAGATTTTTACCTCGAGAGGAGCCCATGATCGCCAGACCTCGTCGGCACAAGGTGCACACTCCCTACCGAGGAAGAAAGCGGCGTATGTGTTTCGGGGGGAGTATCGACTGGCCGTGCCAAGACGCCAGGAGGAAGCATCAAGCGAGTCGGATAGGGTGACTGCCTGCACCTCCTGCCATATCTCGAGGAACTCAACGATGGCCGGCACCGTTGGAGAGCCACGTATCACATCCACCCATGCATGGCCATGCAAAGCTTCAGCCACAGTCAGCCTCTTATCCGCCGGCCTAACATACACGAGCAGGTTGGGTGCCCTCTGGGCTAGGGAGCGGCCATCAAGCCACGGGTCTAGCGAGAAGTTGATTCTGCGCCCGTCCCCTGTGGAGGACCGTAGCGCCACGCTACCCAGGTCCGCAGCCTCATCCGAGACAGCGACGTCTAAGCCGTTCCAGGGTTTGTCTAGAACCATCTTCTACAGCCAGAGCCAGCGCAGGCGAAGGGCCTGATTCAGCAACCGCAAGTTGAGCACACCCAACCCCTCGTACAGCTTGGGAGAGCATACGGCCACCAGGCAGCATCCCCCCTTGGCATCCTCCACCCCTCGCCAGAAGAAGCCCCTCCTTAGCTTGTCGATGCACTTGAAGAACCATGGTGGTAGATCAAGTGCCATCATGTGGAAGATTGGCATTGCCGAGAGTCTGCAGTTCACCAAAGTCATCATGCCAGCCCGGCGTAGTAGGGCAGCCTTCCAGGTCGGCATATGCGCCATGATCCGGTCGATGAGTGGTTGGAGCTTAGTCCGAGTAAGGGCCCGCAGGGATAGGGGGAAGTCTTTGTAGGTGATCGGCAGTGCTTTGACGCTGCAGCTAGCGACCGCAATGATCTCTTGTACGTCCTCCTCATGACAACGGATCATGGAGATCGAGCTTTTCATGAAGGTGCATCGCATCCGCGTGGCCTCACCAAAGCACTCGAGGGTCTGCTTAGCCGCATCCATCTCAGCGGCCAGCGGCCTGAGGAGGAGGATGGCATCATCGGCGTATAACAAGAGGCGGTGATGAATGCCGCATGCATGGAGCGAGGTAAACATGCTGAAAGTGCGTTATATCGACTAGAGGGGGGTGAATAGGCGATTTTTATGAAATTCTTCACTAAGGAATTTGCCGGTGAGGAAATTCCTTAGCGAAGAACTACTAGCAGCGGAGTAAGTACTCAAAGGTAAACATAACAGAATACAAGCATAGTCATCATGATGAAATGAAGACAGGCACAGAGTACAGGAAGCATAATCACAGGATAACACAGGATGAAGACAAACAGACTGAAGAAATTGAACTGGGGAAATTGAGAAAGTCTTCAGTTAAAGTCTTCAAACACAGATATGAACAAACATACAACACAGTTATGAGGAAATGAAAGAGTTGAGGAAATAGAACCAGTAAGCTTGGTGAAGACAATGATTTGGTAGACCAGTTCCAACTGCTGTCTCAGTTCTACGTCTGGTTGGAGCGGCTGAGTATTTAAACTCGAGGACACACAGTCCCGGACACCCAGTCAAGGACACTTAGTACAAGACACCCAGTCCTCACCGTATTCTCCTTGAACTAAGGTCACACAGACCTCATCCAATCACTCGTGGTAAGTCTTCAGGCGACTTCCAAACCTTCACAAACTTGGTCACCCGGCGATCCACAATTCCTCTTGGATGCTCTAGACCATGACGCCTAACCGTCTGGAAGAAGCATAGTCTTCAAAGGTAACAAGCGTCGGATCCACTCAGGATCAATCTCTTCAGTGATGCTCAATCACTTGGGGTTTGTAGGTGTTTGGGTTTTGGGTTTTTGGTTTTTCCTCACTTGATGATTTTCGCTCAAAGTCCTCGGAGGATGGGTTGCTCTCAAATGACAAGTGTCAGTTTCTCTCGGAGTAGCCTCTCAGCTAGTGGTTGTAGGGGGCGGCTATTTATAGCCTAGGGAGGATCCCGACATGATAAGACATAAATGCCCTTCAATGATATGACCATTAGGTGGATAGATATTTTGGAACAGCTGGCGCAAGCACAGCAACGGTCGGAATTTTGAGTAGCAAAATCCTCAGGGCTATCATGTTTCTCACTGTGTAGGCAATCCGCACTGGCGAATTCCTAACTCCTCAGTCAGGACAAATTCCTCGGAGACCAGAAAAGAACTTCGTCTCTGTCACTGAGGAAATTGACTGAACTGTATGAGATTTCCAATGGCTTCACTCGAAGGGATTGGTAGGTGTAGGATTTTGAGTTGAGCATCACATGGAAATTTTTCCTTAGTATTTCCTCGATCCCCTTTAACAGTACAGTGTTTCCTATGACTCAAGAAAGAGAAAAACAAAACTATGAAAATGAAAGTCTTCAAGCTTCATATTCCTCGCATGAATATCAAGTCTTCACGGACACACCAATTTCTTCACTTTCAAAGTCTTCATGAAGATCTTCAGAAATACCAAAATCTTCAGTCGAAGATATTCATTTTTAGGGGTCGACTTTTCCTGTAAATATCAAACTCCTCATAGACTTATAGACCTGTGTACACTCACACACGCATTAGTCCCTTAACCCATAAGTCTTCAATACACCAAAATCACTAAGGGGCACTAGATGCACTTACAATCTCCCCCTTTTTGGTGATTGATGACAATATAGGTTAAGTTTTCAACGGGGATAAACATATGAAGTGTAAATACTGATATTGAGGAATTTGATTGCAAGATATAGAAGAACTCCCCCTGAAGATGTGCATAGTGAGGAATTTGCTTTTGAAGCAATGCACACTTGAAGTGTTGAATCATGGAGATCTCCCCCTATATCTTGTAATTCATACACGCATTTAACATATAATATGAAGAATTTGAAATGCATGATGAAATATGGTGCCTGATGAAATTCAGCATTCGTGCAATAATATTAACGAGGAATAAGCATGCAGAAAAGAGTATCAGAGCATAGTGCATCAAAAGTATCAGAGCACCATCGGGTTTAAGATTACAACTCGATCCAATAAAGTTTCAGAAGAACAAGAGTTGTAGCTTAGCAAAAAAAACGTTGTATATGGGCGATAAAATAGACCCGCTTGAAGACTAACTCAAATATCTCCCCCTTTTTCATCAAATGACCAAAAGGATCGAAACTGAGGGCTAACACCCCTGAAGATAATCATGTTGATGAAGGAGCGCCAGCATTGTTGGGGTCGTTGGTTGATGTAGGGCCTGCCGCAGTGTCCTCTAAATCTTCATGTTCATCAGTGTCGCGCGATGAAGAATATGAGCTGGCCACCAGAGAAGGAAACTTGACCTTCTTGAATTTCTTCGGTGGAGGTGCAGACCAGTCAAAATCTTCATTAAGACCCATGTTCTTCAGATCTTTTTCACCATACAGATGTGACAGGATTGCCCAGGTGCGACCGAAGACTTGATGGAGGTAGTAGTGGTTTTTCTTCACTGCATTGTGTGTGGCAGTCATGTTGTGAAGAAGTGAACCAAACTGACGCTTAACCCATTTGTGATTTCGATCCACCTTCTGGTGAAGACTAAGCAGAAGTTCACGGTCTGTCATCACGCATGGAGCGGTGGCTTGAGGAGTGGACTTGGGAGCATTGGCAGAGTCATGTGTGGCAGAGTCATCATTGGTGGAATAAGATGCAGCTTTGTGAAACTGACCATCCAATGGACGAATGCCTTCATCAATTACAGCTGGTGCCTTGCCCTTTCCATCAACTGAGGAATATGTCAGCTTGAGGACTTCAATTGGGGGCAAGTAGCTGAGATGATTCTGGAAATCAGCTTTGTAGTTGAGTGAAGACCTTGTCCTGAGGAATCTCATGATCCAAGGTGCATAAGGCTTCAGCTCAAACGGAGACAGTGCAACATTGGTCATAGTCCTCATGAGGAAATCGTGATACTTGACAGGAATGCCATGAACGATGTTGAATACCAGATTCTTCATGATGCCAACAATTTCCTCATCAGATGAGTCGTGGCCTTTGATAGGACTGATTGTCCTTGTAAGAATACGATAGACAGTTCTGGGCACGTACAGCAATTCCTTCATGAGGAATTTTGTTCGTGGTGCCTGACCTAGTTTCAAAGGCTTCATCAGCACTTGCATGTAATGATGTGTGAGCTCAGGTTCACTGTAGATGCAGCGAGCTTCTTCAAGGGGAGGACTGAGTGGTAGAGCACGAAGCAATTCAGAGGCTGGTGCAGTGTAGTGAGTGTTTTCAGACATCCAGTCCAGCACCCATGAATTCACATCTTCAGCATTTTCGGTGATGTGCAGCGTTGCATAGAATTGAAGAATTAGTTCTTCATTCCAATCGCAGATGTCAGAGCAAAAATTGAGAAGTCCAGCATCGTGAAGAACACTGAGGACTGGTGCAAAGCACAGCAGAGATTCCATATCTACGTGAGGAATATGCTCATGGTAGAAAATCTTCTCCTTGTTGAACAGCACTGAGGAATAGAAATTGGCTTGACTAGCAGTCCAGAAACGCCTCTTCCTAATGCGAGCAGAGTCATATGGGTTATAATCTTCAAAGAATACGTGCTCGCCGAAGAAATCATCAGCCTTGAACTTTTGCTTGCGTGAGAATGGATACTTTGGCTTTGGCAGAGGAGTGTCAGTGAGTTGCATCACGACCTCAGGAATCTCAATCGCAGGTTCTTCAGGCTGAGGAATTTCTGGTTCTTCCTCAGTGGCAGTCTGCGTAGTTGGTTGTTCAGCAGCAGCAGTTTCTTCAGCGCTAGTGGTTGGAATTTCCTCATGGACAGATGCAGTGGGATGAGTTTCTTCAGAGCCCATGTGAACAGTTTGTGTGGGGGACTGAGGAATTTGCTATAGAGGGGTGAACATTAGAGAGTTTGGATGCTGACTTTCCCAGAATTCATCACTGATTACGGGTGTGGAGCAGCCAATGTCCACATCTTCATCTTCCATTTCTTCAACGCCAGCCTCTTCAGCTGTGAACTGAGGCATAGGCGAGGAGATGATAGGTGTTGAAGGGATCGCATCCACTTCAATTTCTTCATCCAACGGTTCAGACGAAGCAGCAGAAGGAGTTTCTTCATCAGATCCGCTGGGGATCACATATTCTTCATCAAACGGAACAAGGTCCTTTGATGGCCTGGTTGAGATGGGAACAACATCAATCGGATTTGCAAATGAGCTTGTCATAGGCTTCATTTTCTTTGGAGCTGAAGAATCTGAAGCAGCTGATGCTTTCCTTTTCTTCACTGCAGCACGCTCTGCAGCCTTGGTCTTCTTCACATCTGATGCAGATGGAAGGGTTGGAGTTGAAGTTGGTGCAGGAGCAGCTGAGGAATCTGGTTGATTTTCTTCAGGCACAACTGATGCAGTTGCCCTGAGTTCTTCAGTTTCTTCAGGCACACCACTAGTGGGTGCCCTGGCAATTTCTTCAATGGCTGGAATGCAGTCATCAGCCCTAGAACTCGCATTTTCTTCAGCAGCCTAATTGTCATCAGTGGTGCTGGCATGTTCTTCAGTCGGCTGAGCAGATGCTTCAGCCTGAGGAATTTCCTATTGTGTTGGGGCAGCAACATTTGAAGTGAACTGTTCAGTTATCTTTACAAATCTAACTTTGGCTCCTTGCCAATCAGCATAGTAGGCTTGGAAGTCATCGCTGAGGGTTTTGATTTCAGATTGGATTTTTACAAGTTCATCAGTGGTCATAGTGACAACGTTGTTCTTCAGGTATTTCTCCTTTCTGTACTGGGCCTTCTTGATCTGCCTGGCCTGATCATATTTCCATTTCTCCTCTTGGATGAAATGAGTCAGCATGTGATTTTGACCAGGCGTCAGCTTGAAGTCAGGCATAGGAGTATTTGGGTCCTTGTGCCAGAGATCAATGTAGTCGAGGATCAGCTTGGGATCCAAAAGCAGTGGCACAGGTGTGCCTTTGGCTCTAGCGACCCTAACTTGTCTGTCTCTGATGATTTCTGCAAGTTCATCATCATCAGCTTCATCTTCTTCAGATGGCACTTGGAAAGCGACTTGCTTCGTTTGAGGACTTGGCCGAGGACCTCGTCCAGCAGTTGCCTTGGTCTTCATCAGAGTGGGGCCAGATGAAGAATTTGGTGTAGCTGAGGAGCTTGTTGAGACACCAGAGGAAATGGAGATGCCTGTAGTCCTTTGGCACGAGGCCAGATGCGCAGGTGCTGAGGACTTTGTCGGAACAACTGAGGACTTTGGAGGAGGTGCTGAGGGTTTTGAAGGAGCAGCTTGAGGGATTGGTCGTGAGGACCTTGAAGAGTCTGGCCGTGAGGGCGCAGCTGAGGAACTTGGCCGTGAGGGCACTGTTGGTGAAGCACTTGTCTTACGAGCAGGTTTCTTAGGCATGGATTTCCTCGGCTTGACAGAGGCCTCAGTAGAGGCAGCAGCAGCCACATCAGAGTCTTCATTGAATTTCATCACTGCTTCTCTGGCTTGCTTGGCTAACTTGCTGTGGCGCTTGGCCCATTCATCAGGATAGTCCTCACCGCGCTTGAGGCTGGTGGGATCTGCTACTTGGCCAGGTGCCAATGGAGCTCTTGGGCATGGAGGATTGAGTGCGAATTTCTTCATGTACTTCGGAGTGACATATCTGTACTCCCTCCATTCTCGTGCTCATCTCCTCTCTATCCTCTGTTTGCGCACTTTGCGCTCATTCTTGGTTTCCTCAGTAGGTGTGCAGTACCCAGCATATATGTCATCAGGGATCTCAAACGCTGTATTTACCTCAGGCCTCTTTCCTCCCTTCTGTGGCCTTTTACCATCAGCCATTTTCTTCAGTTGAGGAATTTGAACAATCGAATTCTCTGAAGAAGTATGCAACTTTTCTTCGAGGAACGCTGCAAATGAGTTAAGTTGATGAGAACCTAGTGATTCAGCAGCTGACATGTGTACCTGTGAACAGAGTATAGTTGCGAGGAATTTGGAGAGGTCATAGCGTTCTCAGAAGATTTTTCAAAAAGAACAAGTTTGAGGAATTTGGAATTTGACCAGATGAGTCTTGAAGATTTTCACTAAGCGTTCTTTGTCTTAGGTTCCAGACTTGTATAGATCAAAGATCCACACAATTGAGGAATCTTGAAGAAAAATGATGCCTAGAGAAACGAATCAAGAACATATGACATATGAGGTGTTTAGTGTGTGAAGGTTGAAGAATAAAACACCTTTGAAGATTTTATAGAGAAACTTCGAATCAAAGAGGGCAGTAAAAGTAACTTTTAATTACCCTGAATGAAGAACACGACGAACAGTAAGGTGAAACAGTGGAGTTCGTCGGTGTAGATCTTCCACGCCCTAACTTGGCGGAGGAAGACGTCTACGGCGGCGGCGGAGGTGAAGATTTCCGCGGTCGGTGCGAGTACGACGACGACGAGGTTGAGGCAGTGAAGCTCTTCCTCACCGGCGACGATGGAGTAGCGACGGCGCAAGGGTTTGGGAAGCTCGAGTGGGAGAGAGAGATCGAGCGGAGTAAAGGAAGTGAGGAAGCGATGAGGGGGTATTTATAGTAGAAGTGAAAAACTGTTCGCCCGAAGATTTGGGACGAACGTGCCCCTGACCCTTCTCCTTCACACGACATGTGTCACCCACGTACTATGTAGTGGAGATCGTGTAAGATCGTGGGTGAATTAAAAATTTATCGTGGGATGCGGAACGATTTGAGCGGCAAAACCGAAAATTTGGATAAGATTAGTTTTGAAGTTCCGTGATCAATTTCTTCAGCTGACAAGGACACAGTGAAGATTTTGAACGAGTTTCAAATAGAACGCACATGAAGAATTTGTGAACAGATTGTGTTGAGTATAGAATAGAGGGGAAGGGTCCAATCACATTCACTTAGCAGAAAACCAACTTGAAGAAATAGCAATAAGTGAATGTTGTAGAGGACATAAACTCATATATATATATATATAGCCAATGAAGAAAAACAACGGAACCAGTGAAGACTATGCAAAGTTGAAGAATATGAATAATTTGAGGAATTTCAACTTTTGGTGGTGGCGTGACCCATCGTATAAGAATGATGATTTCAGACACCGCGTACAATTATCGTAGGGTTCTGAGAATCAAATTCTTCATTAATTTCTTCACACTAAGAGTGTTATTCTTCATTGATTGAAGTAAAACGTTTCTTCATGTGTTGCACATCTAAGTCATCAATTTTGCAGAAGTGTCAGGATGAGTGTCCTTTTCAAAGAACATTCGAAGATTCTAGGATATTTAGCTCACACCGCAACTTGCTAAATCTCTTCTCATCCAAGGGCTTTGTGAAGATATCGGCTAGCTGTTCTTCAGTCTTCACATGCTCAATAGAAATGTCGCCCTTCAACACATGATCACGAAGAAAATGATGACGAATCTGAATGTGCTTTGTCTTCGATTGCTGAACTGGGTTGTGAGCAATCTTGATGGCACTCTCATTGTCACATAAGAAAGGCACATTCTTCATGTTGAAGACGTAGTCCTTGAGAGTTTGCTTCATCCATAGCAATTGGGCACAGCAAGAACCAGCGGCAATGTACTCAGCTTCAGCAGTAGATAGTGATACGCAGTTCTGTTTCTTCAAGGACCAACAGACCAAAGATCGTCCAAGGAAATGACATGTACCAGATGTTGACTTGCGATCCACACGATCACCAGCATAGTCAGAATCAGAATATCCAACAAGATCAAAAGCCCAGCCCTTGGGGTACCATAATCCAAGTGTTGGTGTGTGAGCTAGATATCGAAGAATATGCTTCACAGCCTTATGGTGTGATTCCTTGGGTGCAGCTTGAAATCGGGCACACATGCAAGCACTAAGCATTATATCTGGCCTAGATGCACGTAAGTATAATAAGGAACCTATCATGGAGCGGTATACCTTATGATCGAAGTCAATACCATTTTCATCAGTGCACAAATGGCCATTTGTGGGCATAGGAATTTTGACACCTTTGCAATCTTGCATGCCGAACTTCCTTAGTACATCCTTGAGGTATTTCTCCTGAGATATGAATATGCCATTGTGTTGTTGACGAATTTGAAGACCTAAGAAAAATTTCAACTCTCCCATACTAGACATTTGATATTCTTCACTCATCATATAGGCAAATTCATCACTATAACGTTGGTCAGTACAGCCAAAGATAATATCATCAACATATACTTGGCACACAAACAATTCACCATCATAAGATTTAGTGGAAAGAGTAGGGTCGAGTGAACCGGGTTTGAAGCCTTTCTTCATGAAGAGTTCCTTCAAAGTATCATACCAAGCCTGTGGGGCCTGCTTGAGGCCATAGAGGGCCTTGTTGAGTCTGAAGACTTTGTTAGGATTCTTTGGATCTTCAAAACCTGGGGGTTGAGCAACATATACTTCTTCCTCAAGCTTACCATTGAGGGGATGCACTTTTCACATCCATTTGATATAGAGTGATATCATGATGGTTAGCATAAGCAAGTAATATGCGAATAGCCTCAAGTCTAGCAACAGGCGCAAAAGTTTCATCGAAATCAATTCCTTCAACCTGTGTGTAGCCTTGAGCTACAAGTCGTGCCTTATTCCTCACAACAAGGCCATTTTCATCTTCCTTGTTGCGGTAGATCCACTTTGTGCCGATGATATTGTGCTTGCGAGGATCTGGACGTTTGACCAGTTCCCAGACATTGTTGAGCTCGAACTGATGTAATTCTTCTTGCATGGCCTGAATCCACTCTGGCTCCAGAAATGCTTCATCTACCTTAGTGGGCTCTGTAATAGAGACAAAAGCATACTGCGCACAAAAGTTAGACAAATGTGAAGCTTTTGAGCGTGTGAGAGGACCTGGCGCTTTGATGTCATTGATGATCTTTTCAACTTGCACTTCTTTTGCAATGCGAGAATGAGCTGGTTGCCGTTGAAGAGTTTGATCAGCGTTTTCTTCAGCACCATTTTCTTCAGGTGCATTAGCTCGATGTTCTTCATGTTCTGGAATGAATTCTTCAGCAGATTCTTTAGTAGGAATGACATCCTCAGTAGCCTTGAACTTGATAGTTTCCTCAGGTGCTGGTTCATCTATGAAAGTAGGTAGGTGCTCTCTTTGTGAGCCATTAGTTTCATCGAACCGCACATCTACAGTTTCAACAACTTTGTGAAGAACGTTGTTGAAGACTCTGCAGGTGTGCGAGTCCTTTCTGTAACCAAGCATAAAACCATGATGTGATTTTGGTGCAAATTTTGAGTTGTGATGAGGATCTCTAATCCAACATTTAGCACCGAAGAATTTGAAATAACTTACATTGGGTTTCTTATCAGTGAGGAGTTCATAGGCAGTCTTTTTGAAGAATTTGTGAAGATATACTCTGTTGATGATGTGGCACGCGGTATCAATTGCCTCAGTCCAGAAACGACGAGGTGTTTTGTATTCATCAAGCATAGTGCGAGCCATCTCAGCAAGAGTCCTGTTCTTGCGCTCCACGACGCCGTTCTGCTCAGGAGTGTAAGGAGCAGATAACTCATGAGTAATACCAAGTTCATCAAGATAGTCATCGAGACCAGAATTCTTGAACTCAGTGCCATTGTCACTTCTGATGTGCTTGATCTTCACACCAAAGTTGGTTGAAGCCCTCGAGGAAAATCGTTTGAAGACTTCCTGCACTTCATGTTTGTAAGTAACAAGGTGTACCCATGTGTAACGAGAATAATCATCAAAAATAACAAAGCCATATTGAGATGCTTCATTTGAGATAGAAGAATAATGATTAGGACCAAAGAGATCCATGTGAAGCAATTCAAATGGGCGAGTGGTGGTCATAATAGTCTTTGCTGGATGCTTGGCCTTGGTCATCTTCCCAGCTTCACAGGCTCCGCATAGGTGATCCTTGAGGAATTTGACATTCTCGATGCCAATGACATGCTTCTTCTTCGCAAGCATGTTCAAATTCCTCATGCCTGCATGACCAAGTCGTCGATGCCAGAGCCAGCCTTCTGAAGCTTTTGCAAGTAAGCACATGGCTGGTTGTGGTCCTGTAGAGAAATCAACAATATACAGGTCTCCTCTCCTAAAGCCTTTGAAGACTTTGGAATTGTCAGCTTCCATAACCACAACACAATGGTACTTGCCAAAGACAACAACCATATCAAGATCACAATGCATTGAGACAGACATAAGGTTGTATCCTAAGGACTCAACAAGCATGACTTTGTCCATGTGTTGATCCTTTGTAATCGCAACCTTACCTAGACCCAATACCTGACTTTTGCCTTTGTCAGCAAAGATGATATGCTTCAGATGTGACGGTGATAATGGAGCATCCATCAATAGATTCTTGTCACCAGTCATGTGGTTTGTACATCCTGCAGATGAATTAGTGCAGCTTACAAACTCATATACTTCATCAGTGAAGAATATGACATCAATTCATCAGATCAATTTCATCAAGTAAAAGAACTGATAAAGCAATATGAGGACGTGAGAAATGAAAGTTCATTTCTTCATGATTAGCCTGCGTCCTTTCAGGCAAGCTCAGGTCTCTAGCAAATTCTTCAGACGATTACGTGCGTCTGGAGACCTGACCCTGCAGAAGAGATTAGTTCTTTTTCTTCACCACCCACATCTGAAGGGGTGGCAAAGAGTTCATCATTCTGCGAGCTCCATACGAGAAGGATGGCATAGAAGCCAGTCCATTTCGTTTCACACAAGAGGGGTTAGAGTAAGCATAAGAGTAAGAAGAGAAATTCTTCGAGGACTTATGGACATAATGATTTGAAGAATAATGCACATATCCATAATCCTTAGATCTTCCCTGCGAAACAGACGGGTTAGCACGATGATGTTCATATGAGGACTTTGATCCATATGAAAAATTTGGTCCATATGAAGAATTTGATCTGGGGTTCCTATTCTTCACAGGTGGCGTCATGATGACATTCACCTGAAGATTTTCAAGGCATCTTTTGGGAACCCAGATTTTCTTCACAGGGGAGCCGTTCCTTTAGTTAGTGCCAACATATCTAGCAAATACTTCACCATTCTGATTTTTGAATAGCTTATAGTTGGAGTCAATTGACTCATCATCAGAATGAGGAGATTCACATGCAAATCCAGATAAGTTAGATGGATCAACTGGAGGTCCCTTTGCAGCAACCCATGTAGTTTTGGGGTACTTCTCAGGCTTCCAATATGTACCATCAGCATTGAGTTTCCTCTCAAAGGCGATACCCTCTTTCCTAGGGTTCCAGTTGAGGATTTGCTTTTTAAGCACATCACAAAGAGCCTGATGCCCTTTGAGGCTTTTGTACATGCCTGTCATGTACAATTCCTTCAGCCCTGCATCGTCAGTGATACTAGCAATGTCCTCAGATGAGGAATTAGTGATAGCAGAGGCATGTGAAGAATTTGAAACATTAGCAGCATTTGAACATTCAGGTGAAGAATTAGCAGATTCACGTTCAATGCACTTCAAGCATGGAGGAACAAATTCTTCCTGAGATGCGCTGATTTGTTGAGCCAGTAATGAATCGCGCTCCTTCTGAAGATCTTCATAACTCACTCTTAGCTTCTCAAGGTCTTGCTTTCTTTGAAGAAATTCATAAGAAAGCTTCTCATGATCCGATAAGAGAGTGTTATGTTGATCTTGAAGGGTGTCATACTTAGTATGAAGTCTCTTAAGACTTTCAGCCAAAGCTTTTGACTGATCCATTTCCACACCCAACATAGCATCGCTCTTGTTTAGCATATAGTGAGCTTTTTCCAAAGCTCTTTGTTGTTTAGTAGCAAGGGAAGCAAGTTTGACATAGCTTGGTCCAAATTCATCACTAGATTCATCATCACTGGACTTGGATATGTAGTATTCAGTTACCTCAGCATCTTTTGCCATAAGGCATGATGCAGAAGATGATGATTCTTGTTTGAATGTCATCGTTTTGAGAGATTCCTTGAAGTCCTCAAACCAAGGATCATGACAAGTTCGATGACCTTCATAGACCTCAGAGAGACGGTCCCAGATGAGCTTCGCATGATCGAGATGCATGATAATCCTGAACTGATTTTGTGACAGGCTGGAGCAGATGACATCCTTCGCCGTGAGGTTGAGAAGAGTATACTTGCGAATGTCATCAGCATCCGCCATCTTGCACAGATCAGTCAGGCCAATCTCAGTGACGGTCCACAACTCGCTGTTCATCGCCATGAGGCGTTTCTTCATCATGGCCTTCCACTTGGGATACTCGTGACCGTCAAAGATGGGGCATGTCACCTTCGTCATACCTGCGGTCGACATAACTAAAACTCCAGGCGGTTAAACCAAAATCACACAGAACAAGGGAGTACCTTGCTCTGATACCAATTGAAAGTGCATTATATCGACTAGAGGGGGGTGAATAGGCGATTTTTATGAAATTCTTCACTGAGGAATTTGCCGGTGAGGAAATTCCTTAGCGAAGAACTACTAGCAGCGGAATAAGTACTCAAAGGTAAACATAACAGAATACAAGCATAGTCATCATGATGAAATGAAGACAGGCACAGAGTACAGGAAGCATAATCACAGGATAACACAAGATGAAGACAAATAGACTAAAGAAATTGAACTGAGGAAATTGAGAAAGTCTTCAGTTAAAGTCTTCAAACACAGATATGAACAAACATACAACACATTTATGAGGAAATGAAAGAGTTGAGGAAATAGAACCAGTAAGCTTGGTGAAGACAATGATTTGGTAGACCAGTTCCAACTGATGTCTCAGTTGTACGTCTGGTTGGAGCGGCTGAGTATTTAAACTCGAGGACACACAGTCCCGGACACCCAGTCAAGGACACTTAGTCCAAGACACCCAGTCCTCACCGTATTCTCCTTGAACTAAGGTCACACAGACCTCATCCAATCACTCGTGGTAAGTCTTCAGGCGACTTCCAAACCTTCACAAACTTGGTCACCTGGCGATCCACAATTCCTCTTGGATGCTCTAGACCATGACGCCTAACCGTCTGGAAGAAGCATAGTCTTCAAAGGTAACAAGCGTTGGATCCACTCAGGATCAATCTCTTCAGTGATGCTCAATCACTTGGGGTTTGTAGGTGTTTGGGTTTTGGGTTTTTGGTTTTTCCTCACTTGATGATTTTCGCTCAAAGTCCTCGGAGGATGGGTTGCTCTCAAATGACAAGTGTCAGTTTCTCTCGGAGCAGCCTCTTAGCTAGTGGTTGTAGGGGGGGGGGCTATTTATAGCCTAGGGAGCAGCCCGACATGATAAGACATAAATGCCCTTCAATGATATGACCGTTAGGTGGATAGATATTTTGGAACAGCTGGTGCATAGCACAGCAACGGTCGGAATTTTGAGTAGCAAAATCCTCAAGGCTATCATGTTCCTCACTATGTAGGCAATCCGCACTGGTGAATTCCTAACTCCTCAGTCAGGACAAATTCCTCAGAGACCATAAGAACTTCGTCTCTGTCACTGAAGAAATTGACTGAACTGTATGAGATGTCCAATGGCTTCACTCGAAGGGATTGGTAGGTGTAGGATTTTGAGTTGAGCATCACATGGAAATTTTTCCTTAGTATTTCCTCGACCCCCTTTAACAGTACGGTGTTTCCTATGACTCAAGAAAGAGAAAAACAGAACTATGAAAACGAAAGTCTTCAAGCTTCATATTCCTCGCATGAATATCAAGTCTTCACGGAAACACCAATTTCTTCACTTTCAAAGTCTTCGTGAAGGTCTTCAGAAATACCAAAATCTTCAGTTGAAGATATTCATTTTTAGGGGTCGACATTTCCTGTAAATATCAAACTCCTCATAGACTTATAGACCTGTGTACACTCACACACGCATTAGTCCCTTAACCTATAAGTCTTCAATACACCAAAATCACTAAGGGGCACTAGATGCACTTACAGATGCCCGCCTCCTTCACCTTCCTGAACATCACCGTGAGGACATCCATCACGAGGATGAAAAGCAGGCGGAGACGGGATCCCCTTGGCGCAGCCCCTTGCCGTGCCAGAAGCTTTCGCTGGCCGAGCCGTTGACGAGGACCTGAGTACTTGCCGCCAAGAGAAGCATGGAGATCTGTTGTCTCCACCGAGGGCCAAAGCCACGATGGGCCAGCACCTCCAGGAGGAATTGCCGTGAGACGCTGTCGAAGGCTTTGGCAATGTCAATTTTGAAGATGATGGCGGATGCCCGCTTGCGATGTAGAGTACGGATTGATTGATGAACCAGCATGAAGTTGTCCAGAATTGATCTGTCAGCTACGAACATGCTCTCATTTTGGTCCACCAGCTTACGGATCAGCAGCGCGAGCTCCACCAACATGGCATTGGCGATGATTTTTGTGAACCTATGTATGAGGCTGATGGGCCTGAAGTCTTTGATGTCCGGCACCCCTTCCATCTTTGGCAGCAGCATGATGAACACCTCTTTCAACCTCTCCATCCCTCTACCATCCGCACCATCGAAGGCCTACACTGCCTTCATCACCGCCTCTTTGATGATGGCCCAGCAGGACTGGTAGAACCTCGTCATGAACCCATCGGGCCCTGGGGCCTCATCTGGCTGCATCCCCTTGATCATGTTCCAGATTAGGGTTTCTTTTAGTGGGGCCTCGAGCGTTGTGGTGTTAACCTCTGATAGTCCAAGCGCTGGCAAGCTCAACGTGTGCTGCCGGTGGACTGGGACGCCAAGCAGGTCTGTGTAGTATCCGCCCGCTAGTGCACACATGCTCTCCTGCGTGGACGCCTCCGAGACACCGTTCTTTAGTCTAAAAACATGATTTCTCCTCCGTCGATGACTCGCAAAGATATTGAAGAATGCCTCACTGTGTCGCCCGCCTTTAGCCACGAGAAGCGAGACTTCTGCTGGGCAATCATCCTCTATTGGGACGCCAGGTCGAGCACCTTTTTCTTGAGCTGACGGCATAGCCAAGTCTCCCCGCCCGACAACGGCCGTGCATCCATTGCCCGGTTGAAGCACAAGATGTGCTCATTCGCAAGTAGGATCTGCTCTTTGATATTACCGATCCTAGATTGACTCCATTTGGTCAGCGCCTTGGAAGTGGTCGTCAACCTCAGAAATAGGTCAACAAAGGGGTCTGCCTTCGGAGGGAGGGAGTTCCAACTAGCCGCCACCAGCTCATGAAAGCCATGAATAGATGGTCAGTAGCTCTAGAAGTGGAAGCGGGATTTATGGTGAAAGGAGACGTTGGTTGACATGAGCAATGGGCGGTGGTCCGAGATGGAGGAGGACAAGGCCTACAGAAGGTGCTCCGGATGGCCAGCATCCCAGTCTGCCATGGAGAACCAGCAATCGATCTTCTCAAGAGTGGGCTATCTTCTCTCATTGCTCCACGTATATCTCCGATGATGAGGCACGCTTCCTTGAGCTCCAAGTCATTCAGGAAGTGATGAAATCGTCCCATCATGCGCCTACTAATCAGGTTGTTGCTCTTGTCTGCCGCATCAGCGATGAGATTAAAAATCCCCCGCAACTGCCCACGGCCCTGTGTAGGCCGATCTGATCACACGGAGCTCATCCAGGAACTGGGCTTTAAGCGCATCATCAGTCGGTCCATAGATCGTGGTTAGGGTCCATTGATTGCCCTCTCCAAAGGCCATCCTGATCATGACGGAGAACCGATCGGTCCGGAAAGCAGGCACCGTGAGCACCATGGAATGCCAAGCTAGAATGATCCCGCCTACCGTGCCGCGCACGTGGAGAGCCACGAACACATCAAATTTTAATCCCAATAATGATGTAACCACGCGCTGATCAACCACCTCTATCTTGGACTCCAGAAGGCACACGACCGATGCCGACGGGTCATCAATAAAACTTTGCATGGCAGCCCCTCTAGCTACATTATTAAGCCCACAGACGTTCCACACAACGAAATTGTGATTTCGTATTATCCATATCAATGCCTACAATCCACCATGTCGGCCACCTAGAACTTGCGACGCCCCCGATTCAATCGTACACTAATCATACACGCAAACATGTACGATCAAGATCAGGGACTCATGGGAAGATATCACAACACAACTCTACAAATAAAATAAGTCATACAAGCATCATATTACAAGCCAGGGGCCTCGAGGGCTCGAATACAAAAGATCGATCATAGACGAGTCAGCGGAAGCAACAATCTCTGAGTACAGACATAAGTTAAACAAGTTTGCCTTAAGAAGGCTAGCACAAACTGAGATACAGATCGAAAGAGGCGCAGGCCTCCTGCCTGGGATCCACCTAAACTACTCCTGGTCGTCGTCAGCGGGCTGCATGTAGTAGTAGTCACCTCTTGAGTAGTAGTAGTCGTCGTCGACAGTGGCGTCTGGCTCCTTGGCTCCAATGTCTGGTCGCAACAATCGAGAATAGAAAGGGGAAAAGAGGGAGAAAGCAACCGTGAGTGCTCATCCAAAGTACTCGCAAGCAAGGAGCTACACTACATATGCATGGGTAAATGTGTAAAGGGCCATATCGGTGGACTGAACTGCAGAATACCAGAATAAGAGGGGGACAGCTAATCCTATTGAAGGCTACGCTTCTGGCCACCTCCATCTTGTAGCATGTAGAAGAGAGTAGATGGTAAGTTCACCAAGTAGCATCGTGTAGCATAATCCTAACCGATGATCCTCCCCTCGTCACCCTGTGAGAGAGCGATCACCGGTTGTATCTGGCACTTGGAAGGGTGTGTTTTATTAAATATCTGGTTCTAGTTGTCATAAGGTCAAGGTACAACTCCAAGTCGTCCTGTTATCGAAGATCACGGCTATTCGAATAGATTAACTTCCCTGCAGGGGTGCACCACATAACCCAACACACTCGATCCCATTTGGCCGGACACACTTTTCGGGGTCATGCCTGGCCTCGGAAGATCAACACGTCGCAGCCCTACCGAGGCACAACAGAGAGGTCAGCACGCCGGTCTAAATCCTATGGCGCAAGGGTCTGGGCCCATCGCCCATTGCACACCTGCACGTTGCGTACGCGGCCGGCAAGCAGACCTAGCCTCCCTTATACAAGAGCAGGCGTTCCAGTCCAACCCGGCGCGCGCCGCTCAGTCGCTGACGTCCCGAAGGCTTCGGCTGATACCACGACGTCGAGTGCCCATAACTGTCTCCGCGTAGATGGTTAGTGCGTATAGGCCAGTAGCCAGACTCAGATCAAATACCAAGATCTCGTTAAACGTGTTATTTTGAAATAACCGCGAACGCCGACCAGGGCCAGGCCCACCTCTCTCCTAGGTGGTCTCAACCTGCCCTATCGCTTCGCCACAAAGATCCACTCAGAGGGCCGTCGGGACAAACGTCCTTTCGGACCCAATCCGTGAATCACTCACGGGTACTCCTACGAGCCGACCCGTCTTTAGTCACCACAAGTATCATATATTATGTATAAGTATATACCCGTAATCACCTCCCGAGTGATCACGGCCCGATAGTACAACATGGCAGACGCACAAGAAAGTATGGCCACTGATGATAAACTAGCATCCTATACTAAGCATTAGGATTGTAGGTAAGGTATCAACAGTTGTAGCAACAATGACAGGCTATGCATCAGAATAGGATTAACGGGAAGCAGTAACATGCTACACTACTCTAATCCAAGTAGTATAGAGAAGAGTAGGCGATATCTGGTGATCTGGGGGGGCTTGCCTTGTTGCTCTGGCAAGAGAGAGGGGTCGTCAACACCGTAGTCGTACTGGGTAGCAGCGGCGTCGGTCTCGGTGTCTAGCAAGAGAAGAGGGGAAAGAAACAATAAATATAATGCAAACAAATGCATGACGATGCATGACATGACAAATCGTGATGCTAGGTGTGCCCTAACACGGTACGAGGTGGTACCGGTGAAGGGGGAAACATCCGAGAAAATATCCCCGGTGTCATGGATTTGTGACGGCAGATGTCCATAGTGCCAGGACTTAGTCGCAAGGCCAATGCATCTAGGCGGTAGCTTGAGAGGGGTTGATCGGGACGAGAGATGCAACACACAAGACACAGATTTAGACAGCTTCGGGCCCCGGGAAACATCATCTGGTAAAAACCCTACATGATGTTTGAGGCTAAGTCTCATTATGATCACGAGAGAGTCGCCAGTAAGCCGGCTCTTTGTGTCTAGCCCTAGAGATTGTTTCTTCTTGTCTGTCCCTCTTGGGGAGCCCTGCCCCTCCTTATATAAGTTAGAGGGGCGGGTTACATGTGGAGTCCTATTAGGATTAGAACTAACTTATTCTCTATTACAAGTCGGATACAAGTACGGGTCTTGCTTCCTTGTAAAGGAAATATTCATCATGCCTTCCGTCTTAAGCTGGCCTACCATAACGTAAGCCGGCCTTCTGGGCCTTGAGCCTCCTGGGCCCCCGGGTCTTGTCGCTCCTCCGATCCGCTTGCCAGGTCACCCATAAGTCGCCAGGATCGGGCGGGTCACTTAGTGTGTCGTCTAGTCAGGGCGGGTCATTAGTGAGTCACCAAGTCCGGCAGGGTTATACATCCAGCCGGGTCATATCGCGGGGTATATCCCCGACATTAGCCCCCAAGTTTAATTTGGATTTATCCATGTTAAACTGATCTGCAACATAAACACAAGAACAAACTGACAGGTTGTACTCCGGGTTAAATATTCTTGTAAGCCGACACTTGATCATCCTTAAGTCCTTGTCATCTCCTCCTTCTGGAAAGTCCGGGTCAATAGGCCAGCTTCATATTCAATTTGCTGACGTTGGTTTCTCACAGAGAAATATTGTGAAGAATAATCCACTTGAGTCGGCCTCCAAAGCTCTGGCTTTAAAAAATATTGGTCTTGAAATGCTTATCTGATTTTCAGCCGGCTTGAATATGTAAAACTTGCCGGTTTATCATTACCAAAAACTGCCAGATTATAAAACAGATGATGTCGGGCCATAATTGTTGTTGACATCGGATTATGTAATTGATCCTCCTGATTTGCTCAAAACTGATAATTTCAAGATTTTTCTCCCTTATATCCATATTACCTGTAGCCCCCAAGTCTTGAGCAGAACAAAGTGATGGTTTAAGACTTGCTCCAATAAATGTTGCAACCTTGAAGAAATCTGGTTTATTCATCTCAATCATATAAACTGAATATTCCACACATGTAGCCCCCAAGTGTCGGGTTGTCATGCTTGCAGCAACCTGGGACTGGTAATTGCTTTATGCTCATGAAAACTTCAACCAGTGTAGCCCCCAAGGGCCGGGTTATTATGCAATGATGAGCAGGGACTTTGTAGATATAACCATGTAAATTTGAACAGCAATGTGTAGCTCCCAAGGGCCAGCTTAGTAAGATAATACTGATCTGGGACTTCGTATATAATTGATAATAACATCATATAATATAGTCTCCACCATGGGGCTTGAACCCACATCCACTAGGTTAAGAGCTTTGTACTCCACCAACTGAATAGTGGACCGTTCAATATAATGGATTAATGCTTGTGTACCTTGAATTTTTGACAGGAGCAATTGGTAACCCCCAAGGGCCAACTCATTTAGAATGTGATGAGCCGAGTCTTCAATAAGTTGAGCAAAAATTGAATTTGCATTAGCCCCCAAGTGCCATGGTGCATGCTGGCAGTGACATGGGACTTGCACATTCGATGTAATCTCAATTTGAATAATGTAGCCCCCAAGTGCTGGGTTGTAAGCCTGCAGCGACTCGGGGCTATTCCTTCCATTGTAGAATAAATCATATCCATTGATAAAAATAATAGCCGTTGCACTAAAGCGACTTTGAAAACCTCAATCATAACACTGGTTATTGATAATCACAATAGAAATCCAGCCATGTTGGCTATTCAAGATTTGAATAATATAATCCAGTATGAAAACCTCAATCATTCAATATCATCATGAAAATCCAACTAGTTTTGGCTATTAAAGATTTGAATACCTCATCGGTTGACAAGTAAATCCGTAGTTTAAATACCTGGTGGCTCTTGGCCGATGATGACTTAATGCGCATTCATTGTAAGCTAGAATTTTTGTAACCCGGTTGCCTATAGCCCATGAGAAAATCAATAATTGATAACCCTTTTGAGACACCAATTTTAGTGATGAGCTTGGACTGAAGCATTTATATAAGTCATAGTGCTGCAAATCCTGCACAGAGTTTAAACAACATATGCCCTGCACACGAGTAGATCACATAGCGACTTAACATCAAGAGCCAGGGCGGGTAACCACCCAAATGTAGTCTTACCCTGCACACGAGTAGATCACAAGATCCCTATGATCCTTTGAATGATACCGCCGGTTTATGTGACCTGGACAGTGAGGGTGAGAACCCAATTCTGTAAAAGCCGACACATATGATGTTTGTTATGTGCTGACAACTCTATTGATCAAGGTTAAGCCGGTGGAATCAAAGCCACTCCCTAGATGCTTTCAAATATGATCAAAAAAGTCTCAAGACAGTCAAATAACTGCGATTGCAAAAAACTATACAAGAGAGACAAAATTTTGAGGCTTCTGATTCGAATATGATCAATAAACCATTCCAAAGGGGTTAAGCTAAGATTCGAATACGATCATATAGCCCCCAATGGCTTTGGCGTTGCCGATCAAGAGGGTACCGACAGCTATGTTCTCTTTGGTTCGAATACGACCTATGTTTGAACAGGAAGCCCCCAAATGACCTTAAGAGTTGTTTAGCAACGCTGATTCGAATACGATCCACGTCGATTCCCAAAGGGGTTGAGCTATGATTCGGATACGATCAAGAAGCCCCCAAGTGGGTTCGGCAGTTTGCCAATCAAAAGGGTATCGACAGCTATGTTCTCTTTGGTTCGAATACGACTTATGTTTGAATAGGAAGCCCCCAAGTGACCATGTAAGTTTTGGCATTGTGCCGATCAAGAGGGTACTGATAGCTATGCCCGATGAGCAGGAAGCCCCCAAGTGACCATAATAAAATAAGCCGTAAGGCAGGATACCTATGTTTGAACCGCGCATCATGGTAGCAAATTCTTTTTGGCAACCTTTAATTTTTCTTAGAACTCGAACTTGCGAGAGATTAATTCTTTTTGAACCGGAACTTTAAACCGGATTTGAAAGCTTCAAAAATTTGTGAGGGACAAATTTACCTTGAGCTGGATTTTGAACCGGATTTGAGAGCTTCAAAAATTTGTGAGGGACAAATTTACCTTGGGCCGGATTTTAAACCAGAATCCTTATTTTGAGCCGGAAATCTTCTGATGGCTTTGAAATTTTCATCAATCTAGCAGTAATCTCCGGGGCCGGGTTACTTTTCCCTTCAATGACCTGGAGTTCTTGAATTTATTAAAACCGGCTAATTTTGCCGAGTCATACCATTGTAGCCCCCGAGTCTCAAGATGACTCGAGGAGTTGGCTTGAGATTCTCCATATTTGACCATAGCAGAAGGTACATATCATTGGCGTTGATAGCACGATGTAAATCCACAGAAGGTTGAGGTGACTGCAGCGGGTTATAAATGATCCCATACGAGCCGTGTCAGCAACTCAGCCAATGGTTCCTTCCAACTTGCTATTTGAAGTTAACCAAACTGTAGTGGCGGCGACTTGTGCACCTGCCCATTGAACCATCCAGTGCAGACGGCGGCTGATAGTATATGATAATTTACCTCTAATTTGTTGGAAGAAAATCGGGCTTCCCAAGTAGTGACTTGCTCATACTCAATAAACAGCTCATCCAGACAAGTGCGGCTCGGTGTGTCGATGTAGACCAGGTCGCGAGAGACGGACGATAAAGACGACCGCAACATCTGAGGCGGCACAGACAGATGAACCGGCCGTGGCATTGTAAGCCGGTGCGAACGGGCAAGTTGTCCTCCTTGTTGTAAGCCGACGTGGTCGCGAGAGACAGCCACGGTGTTGTAAGCTGGCGCGGTCGTGAGAGACGGCCACGGTGTTATAAGCCGGTGCGGAGTCCGTTGAGTAACGACGACCACCTGTGCCAAAAGATGTTGGCATGCCTCCATCTCCGCGGTATAATATCACTTTTTGTCATAAATAATTGCCCTGCATAAACAATATTGCAGACCAAGGCAAAGATAAACTTGTTCTTTGACAAAAACAGCATGTGCTAATAAAACAAACTTGGATGGATATCACCTGATTTGTTTGGACGATGGATGATCCGTTTATCACGATAGAGGTGGCTCAGGCAGACCAGCAACTCAATATAGTCCGGCGGCTCAGGCAGACCGGCGACTTAATATAACCCCGGCGGCTCAACGCGGCAAGGGCGGCTCAACGCGGCTCAGGCGGGTTGATGTAGATTAAGCTGCACGGGCGGTGACTTGCGCACACCTGTTCCATCAGTAAGTGGGCGCAGACGCTGGTGCATGATGGTGCTGACGTACACTTCATAGGCACAACATGGCACCACCTTTGCTGCACATAAAAATATACAGACCAAAGTAATTGTTCTTTGATGAAAACAATATGTTTAATAAAATAAACTTAAACTGATATCACCTGATTTACTCGGTCGACCGATGACCCGTTCGTCGTGACAGAAACGGCTCAGGTAAAATGGCGACTCAATATAATCCCGGCGGTTCGAGCATAGTGGCGTCTCCGGCGACTCAACACGGTAGAGGTGACTCAACGCGGCGCGTCTGTAGCCGGTTCTGTTGGGTGGCACAGCACAAACGAACGTCCCCTTTTCTCTTTTATATGACAACAAAACAATTGCAGCACCACGTCCCCCTTGGGTTGATGTCCTCGAACCAACACATACATGCATGCATGCACTGCTCCATTATCCTCCGGCCACAACAATTTTTTTTCTTTCACGCCTGTGCCTCCACGCGGGGCTAACCCGGCAGCCCAGAGGCCACAGGCACGGTGGCTCAAGAACTCAGCAGTGGACAATTTGGCGCGATGTCAGCGGTAGTACAGCGGCTCAACAGCTGCAGCGGCAGCGTGCTAAGACGGCGGCGGCTCACCCCTGCTGCAGTTGATGTGGCGCGTGGCGTGGCGGTTTTGAGGCGGCTCGGTGTGGCAGCTGGCGATTCAGAGGCAAACCAGGGCGGCGGCCCTCAGGAGTGCACTGCTGCTGTGACGGATCTTGCCGCCACTGATTCTTACTCCCACACCGTAGGTCCG
>NC_041380.1:345721151-345816801 GCF_002162155.2 Triticum dicoccoides
TTTCACGCTTGTGCCTCCACGCGGGGCGAACCCGGCAGCCCAGAGGCCACAGGCACGGTGGCTCAAGAACTCAGCAGTGGACAATTTTGCGTGACGTCAGCGGTAGTACAGCGGCTCAACAGCTGCAACGGCAGCGTGCTAAGACGGCGGCGGCTCACCCCTGCTGCAGTTGATGCGGCGCGTGGCGTGGCGGTTTTGAGGTGGCTCGGTGTGGCAGCTGGCGATTCAGAGGCAAACCAGGGCGGCGGCTCTCAGGAGTGCACTACTGCTGCGATGGATCCTGCCGACACTGATTCTTACTCCCACGCCGTAGGTCCGCTGTGGTGGCATGCTAGTTTGACTTTCCATTGACCAGAAAACACACTGACGCGCATATGAGCTGGAGCCAAGACGAACGTGGTATATGTGCATGAAACAATGCACACCTTTGAGAACCCACGTGATCACCAAGTAGTACTTGTGGTTGATGAAATTATCTTTGGCCTTTACCCAACATGTTGTAGCACCAGCAACTTATGATTTGATGCCTCGGAGTTTTAAATCAGCAAAACAGTGCACCGTAGTAGAATTTGACTGTCTCGGTGATTTGAAGACACAGCGCAGGTAATCTTGATGGTTTGATTGCATAGGAAACCGAATTGGGGCTGACCTCTGCTGCCGTGTACGAGTTGAATCAGCAGAAGAAATACTTGTCGGTCTCGATAACGTCTGACAAGGCAGAAAAACAATCTTGCTTCGGATTGATGGATCACCAGGTTTACGGCGCCGGTGGCTCACAGAACACTCCAACCCTAGTTTTCCCGAACTCAGATCCTGTATCTGCCAACTCCAAAATTAGTTACAATCTCGATTCACAGAATGATGGATGTGTCGGCTCTACCCAAGGTTGTCCGGCGGCAGGCTTTCTTCTACGATTGTTCCGTGCCGACTCTTTTCATCAGATCAATTGTGAGCTTCTCGAACCCTAAAAAGATCCCTTCAAAATGCAACACCACCGTGCGCAGGCCCCACGGTGGGCGCCAACTGTCGTGGATTTGTCACGGCAGATGTCCTTAGTGCCAGGACTTAGTCGCAAGGCCAATGCATCTAGGCGGTAGCTTGAGAGGGGTTGATCGAGACAAGAGATGCAACACATAAGACACGGATTTAGACAGCTTCGGGCTCCGGGAAACATCATCCGGTAAAAACCCTACATGCTGTTTGAGGCTAAGTCTCATTATGATCACGAGAGAGTCGCCAGTAAGCCGGCTCTTTGT
This sequence comes from Triticum dicoccoides, assembly GCF_002162155.2. Taxonomy (NCBI): domain Eukaryota; kingdom Viridiplantae; phylum Streptophyta; class Magnoliopsida; order Poales; family Poaceae; genus Triticum; species Triticum dicoccoides. Next base: position 345,722,408 of record NC_041380.1, read on the forward strand.
GTCTAGCCCTAGATATTGTTTCTTCTTGTCTGTCCCTCTTGGGGAGCCCTGCCCCTCCTTATATAAGTTAGAGGGGCGGGTTACATGTGGAGTCCTATTAGGATTAGAACTAACTTATTCTCTATTACAAGTCGAATACAAGTACGGGTCTTGCTTCCTCGTAAAGGAAATATTCCTCATGCGTTCTATCTTAAGCCGGCCTACCATAACGTAAGCCGGCCTTCTGGGCCTTGAGCCTCCTGGGCCCCCGGGTCTTGTCGCTCCTCTGATCCGCTTGCCAGGTCACCCATAAGTCGCCAGGATCGGGCGAGTCACTTAGTGTGTTGTCCAGTCAGGGCGGGTCATTAGTGAGTCACCAAGTCCGGCAGGGTTATACATCCAGTCGGGTCATACCGCGGGGTATATCCCCGACACCCGGTGTTTCGCGTTTTCGGACAGAGGAGCCGGAGGGGGAAAGTTGCGTGTTTGCTATGCCAGGGATGCGCGGCGGACGAACGGGCTGCGTATCCGGATTCGTCTCGTCGTTCTGAGCAACTTTCATGTAGAAAGTATTTTCATCCGAATTACGGATTAAAAGATATGATTTTCTAAAGATTTAAATCATTTATTGGAATTTACTTATTTAACAAAAAGGAATTATGACATCAGCATGATGCAATGCTGACGTCAGCTGGTCAACAGGTCGGCTGACCAGTCGAACCAGACAGGTGGGTCCAGTGGGACCCACATGTCATTGACAGGGTACTAACAGGGGGGTTTAGACTAATTAATTGGGTTAATTAAGGGCGTGGGCCCATCCTGTAAGTGAGTGCTTAGACTAATTTAATTATTTTTATTTATAAAATCGTTTTAGTTATTTAAAAGGGTGGTGGGGCCCAGGCGTTAGTGAGACAAAAGGCGGCCATGTCAGCGTTGACCTGGTCAACAGGTCAACTGGGCCCCTAGGACCCACTGGCAGTGACCCAGGGGTGGACCCCACGCATGCCACGTTAGCTGGCCAGCGTTTAGCGGCGAGTTCGTTTTCGCGGCGGCGCAGCTTGGGTGAGCGTCGGGTTTCTTCTGTAGGCCACCAAAATGGGCGGGACCGGTCGCATTCGAACGGCAAGACGACGACGGAGCGAATGGTGGTGGTTGCAGAGGCTGTGGTGGCCAGAGTCGAGCGCTACAGGCTCGTCGGCGGCAAGGTGGTTCGGGTGTGAGACGAAGACGGCGACGCAGCGCGCTTCGGGGCTAACGGGAAGGCTAGGGTGGAGCTGTGCGACACGCTGAGCACAAAGGGCTCGGCTCCTTGACCATTTGGTCACCAGAAGGGCGCCGGCGACGCGCGCAGTCGGGTCCCCAACGGGAAACACGCTAAGAGGCATGGGGAGGCTAGTGCGCGGGCGCGTAGGGCTCGCAGGAGCTTGATGCTGGGCCCGAACGAGCTCGACGGCATCTATGGCCGCGGCGGTGTATTGCATGGCGGCGACCAGAGCTCAACAACGGCAGCAGCTGGCTACAGAGCGCTAGGGGGCCAACGAGGAGCAGCAGGGGGAGGAGAAGCTCACCGTGTGGCACGCAAGATGGCCCATGGTGGTTTAGTAGCAGCAGAGTCGACGGCGCTCGTCGGAGACGCGTTGGGGATCCAAGGAAGAAGACGAGGCCGGGGCAGCGTTCATGGGCGTCCGGCGTCCCGCGGCTTGTCGGGGAGGCGTAGTCGAGGGAGAGGGAGCGAGCGGACACGTCGGAGAGGTGCGGAGGTCGCGGTGGCCGCGAGTTCTATGGCGGCGAGGCCATGGCGGTGCTCGGTTGCAGCGGGGAACGAGGGGAGGAGCAAGGTGGATCTGAGGGGAGAGGGAGGCGCAGGGACCGAGAGGGCGAGAGTGGGGGTGAGTGGGAGGCGGGATCAAGGAGGCGGGGGCATGGCGGCCTTATCCTCTCCTCGACGCCGGCGAGGGGGTCCGGTGGCGACGCGCCCCTGTTCCGACCCGGGTCGGGGGAACAGGGAAGGGGACGAGGCAGGGGAGTGAGGGCGGGTGTGGCCAGCTGGGCCAGGTGGGCTGGCCGGCCTGTGAGCTGGGCCGCCTTGTCCAGGGGGGCTTCCCTTTTTTGTTTTTTTGTATTTTATTTCTTTTATTTATTTTATTTTCTGTTTTATTTCATTTTAAAGTATTTATGCATTTTCTAAAAATGTGTTTACTTCACCATAATTACCAGTGCAATATTTGGCACTGACCGAACATTTTTGTTTCAACTTTTAAAAACTTTTGTTGTTTGCCATTTTTCTAAACTGATTTTTGAATCAGTTTGAACTAACGAAAGTTTAGCAACAGTAATCACAGATGACATGGCATCATTAGGAGAGTTTTACTGTAGCCTAATTATCCGGGCATACAAATCTCCTCCACTACAAGAAATCTCGTCCCGAGATTTTAGAAGGTAGAAGGAAACATTGTGGGGTATTCATCACGCAGGCGATCCTCGAGTTCCCAAGTGGCTTCGTCTTCAAAGTGATTCGACCACTGGACTTTGAGGAACTTGATCGCCTTCTGACGTGTGCAGCGTTCAGCTTGGTCAAGAATGCAATCCGGATGCTCTTTATAGGAGAGGTCCTGTTGCAATTCGAGCACTTCATGATCCACTGCTCGGATCGGAACCTTGAAGCAACGGCGGAGTTGTGACACATGGAACACATCGTGAACCTGAGAAAGGTTTGGCGGAAGCTCCGGTTGATATGCCACTTTTCCACGCCTTTCGAGAATAGTGAATGGGCCAATATAGTGAGGAGCTAGCTTGCCCTTGATCCCGAAGCGGTGAGCACCCTTCATTGGTCTAACTCGAAGATAGGCCTTTTCGCCAGGTTGATAGATCATGTCTTTATGATGACGGTCATAATTACTCTTTTGACGTGACTGAGCAGTCTTGAGATTCTCGCGAATAATGCGAACTTGTTCTTCAGCCTGTTGGATAATATCCGGACAGAAGAGTGGACGTTCCCCAGTTTCTGGCCAGTTCAGAGGGGTTCGACACTTTCGTCCATATAGCACTTCGAAGGGGGACATCTTCAGACTAGCTTGATAGCTATTATTATAAGAGAACTCGGCATATGGAAGAGATTCCTCCCATTTCTTACCGAAGGAAATTACACAAGCTCGAAGCATGTCTTCGAGAACTTGGTTGACACGTTCAACCTGTCCTTGCGACTGAGGATGAAACGTTGTACTGAACGACAGATGAGTTCCCATAGCTTCTTGGAAACTTGCCCAAAATCTTGAAGTGAATAAGCTGCCATGGTTTGAACTGATAACCAGTGGAATACCGTGAAGTGAAAAAATTCTGGGCATGTAGAGAGTAGCAAGCTGACTAGCAGTGATTGTCTCTTTGACCGCCAGAAAGTGCGCAACTTTAGAAAGCCGGTCAATGACGACAAGAATAGCATCATTACCTTTCTGCGATTTGGGAAATCTAGTGACGAAGTCCATTTCAACATGGTCCCATTTCCATTCAGGAATAGAGATAGGTTGCAGAGTTCCAGCAGGTTTTTGATGCTCTTCTTTGATACGGCGACAAACGTCACACTCAGCAACATAACAAGCAATGTCCTGCTTCATATTAGACCACCAGAATCTTTGGCGGATGTCTTGGTACATCTTTGTACTACCAGGATGAATAGACAAAGGCGTATCATGAGCTTCTTTCATAACCTCTTTAGCCTGATCCAGGTTTTTCCTCGAACATGGTACCACTAGGCAGCCTTTGAAGTACAAGGCGCCATCATCGGCGATAGAGAAGAAGGAGGGCTTTCCTTCTGCTATATGACGTTTAATCTTTTGGACTTCAGAGTCATAACCTTGAATAGTCTTTATACCAGCTACGAGATCTGGTACGACAACCAGGGTATTTAGAGAACCCTTAGTAACAACACGAAGATTCATCTTCTGAAACTCTGGGGGAGGGGGGCGAGTGCTCCAGGAGGAACAATATGAAGGTTCAGCTTTCTAAATTCTTCGACAAGCGAGGGCTGAACTTTGTGAACCTGGAGGTGATTGCAGTAAGACTTGCGGCTCAAGCCATCAGTCATTACATTAGCCTTGCCGGGGGTATAGGATATACCCACGTCAAAGTCTGCAACAGTCTCCATCCATCTCTGCTGACGGAGGTCCAGATCTGGCTGAGTAAATAGATACTTCAGACTTTGGTGGTCGGTGAAGATTTCGCAACGATTACCGAGAAGGTAATGTCGCCACTGCTTTAGTGCATGAATGACAGCAGCAAGCTCGAGGTCGTGTACTGGGTAGTTTTCTTCGTGAGGGCGCAGTTGACGAGAGGCATAAGCAATCACTCTGCGCTCTTGCATTAGGACACAGCCTAATCCTTGACAGGAAGCGTCGCAGTAAATGACGAAGTCCTTCTTAGTATCAGGTGGAGCAAGAACTCGGGCAGAAGTCAACTTGTCTTTGAGCGCCTGGAAACTTTCCTGACACTTGTCTGTCCAGTCGAACTTGACACCCTTATGCAACAGATTAGTTAGAGGCCTGGCAATCTTGGAGAAGTTCTCGACGAATCGATGGCAATAGCTGGCGAGACCGAGAAAACTTCAGACTTGCTTGACATTCTTCGGAGGAGTCCAATCGAGAATAGCCTAAACTCGTTCAGGGTTGATGGCAATACCATCCTTGGAGATGACATGCCCAAGATAGGTTACTTCGGGGAGCCAGAATTCACACTTGGAATACTTAGCATACAGTTGATGCTCTCGAAGCTTTTCCAGCACAAGACGAAGATGTTCAGCATGTTCTTCCCCGTTCTTGGAAAATACAAGGATATCGTCCAGATAAACCACGACGAACTTGTCAAGGTAATCCATATAGTTCATCAGACGAGAGAAGGTGGCGGGAGCATTCGTTAAGCCGAATGACATGACGGTGTACTCGTATGACCCATACCGAGTCACGAAGGCGGTTTTTGGGATGTCCTCTTCACGAACACGGATCTGGTGGTAACCCAACCTCAAGTCGAGTTTGGAAAACACTAATGAGCCAGCCAGTTGATCATAAAGATCATTGATCCGAGGAAGAGGGTATTTATTCTGAATGGTAGCTTGGTTTATAGGACGGTAGTCTTGGACTAATCGGTTTGTCCCATCCTTCTTCTTAACAAAGAGAGAAGGTGCTCCCCAAGGAGAGCAACTTGGGCGAATGAAACCTATGACAAGAGATTTGTCAATTTCCTCCTTAAGCTCAATGAGTTCATGCGGCGGCATCTTGTAGGGTCGTCTAGCTATAGGGGTGGTGCCGGGTTTCAAGTTCTTATGGGAAGACATCTTGGAATTCACGAATGACGGGAATGTTTTCAATGCCCTCGAGTGGTGCAGCATTCAACGCATTCAAGGCATAAAGTCGTGCCTCGGCGTTCTGAACTAGATGAGCTTGGTAAGCTATTATTTCGTCAGAAGGGTGTAGCAGATGGACGACCTTAGTGGCGCAAACTATAGAATCAGTATGCGCTTTCAACCGATCCATTCCCAGAATGAGGTCAATGTTAGACGACTTCAGGATAATGGGAGAGGCATAGAATTCCAGCCCTTCGATTTCCACGGGGACATCGATGCCAACCAGTGAGGTTTGACATTGTCCCACGGGGGTTTTTACCAATACCGAAGTGTTCATCTCCTCACATTTAACGTCATGCTTGTATGCAAAATCTTCTAACATGAATGAATGCGATGCTCCTGAATCGAATAAAACAGATGCAGGTACTAAATTTATGAGAAGTGTACCCATCACGGTAGCAGGATGGTCTAGAACTTCGGTGAGATCAACGTGGTTGGCATGAACACGACCATGAGACCTGGCATTGTTGTTGCGAGGTTGGTTGTTGCCACGGCCAGCTGCAGGGAGGATTAGTTGATTCTGGTTTTGGTTGCATTCCCTAGCACGATGTCCTAGTTGACCACACCTGAAGCACAGACCATTATTGGGAGTGGGAACATGAGCTTGTGGTGGTGGAGTTGGAAGCCTTGGCTGCCTAGTTCGAGGAGCAGGCAGACGAGGTGCGGCATAGGACTGCCTTGGGGCAGGTGCAGTTGGCTGGTACATACTGTTGGGAATCCATATCTTACGCTTCTGCGAAGACGGGCCCGAAGATGAGCCCGTGTCACGGTTGCGCCTATGAGAGCTATGGTATTCCTGTAGACCAGTTTCGACATTGATGGCCTTGTTCACCAGGGTGGCGAAATCAGCAAAGTCATGCGCTATAAGTGCGAGCTTGATATCAGCTTGAAGGCCATCACGAAACTTCTCCTGTCTGCACGCATCAGTTGCAATGTCTTCTTCAGCATAGCGGGACGGATCCAGAAACTCCCGCTGATAAGCTTCCACAGTTTTGTTGCCTTGGGTGAGGCTGCGGAACTCACGCTTCTTACGGTCCATGACTCCCTGAGGAATGAAGCAAGCAGGGAAAGCAGCTTGGAAGTCTGGCCAGGTGAAGATTGTTCCAACTGGCAAAGTACGCCTGTGGCTGTCCCACCATTGAGCAGTGGGTCCCTTCAGGAAGAAGGAAGCAAAGGTGACATAGCTGGCAGGGGCTACATAAGCAGACTCCATCTCATAGGTGATGTCACGGAGCCAGTCATCAGCATCCAGAGGCTGAGTTGAGCTACGGTACACAGTTGGGTTCAGGTGCATGAAATCCTGCAGAGTTACTAGGGTTGGCTGCTGGTTCATATTGGGGCGAGGAAACTGAGCCATCATATTCTCCATGAACTGGTGATTCATCTCAAGCTGTTGGATCATACCAGTCATGTACTCAGGCGGTGGTGGGGCGTTTCCACCACGACCACGACCACCTGGTCTAACCATCCTGCTAATATATAACAGGGGTAGTTCAGCATTGAGAAATTTGCAAAGACAAGAATCATTCATGATGAAACATGCACAACGAAAGCAGCACGATAGATACTACATAGTAGTCGGCATATCTTACAAAAGAGATCATGCATAGAGTTCGGTACACATAGTTCAGTACATAGTCTAAGACATCATAGGCGGCACGTAGGCTCGCGGCGAATGCATCTAACACTAACAAGCAAGTCTACATCAGTCCCATGCGGTACTGCGGAGGTAGCTATAGCCTGAAAGCTGGTAGTGTGGCATCGGGAACTCCATGTCGGCAACCTGGGGGTCGCGGGTACTCTGGTGGAGAACCCAATGCTCAAGTGGCAGAAGAGGACCAAGTGTGGGAGAGTAGCCTCCCACATCTGGCCAACCGATGCCCTGGGGCATCACGGTCCTGGCTGGGTAGATCGCAGAATGCGGTAGCTCTCTGGATCAGACAAAGGGGTGCAACATCGTCAGAGCACGGTAAAGGTGCTGACGAGTGGTGTACAACTCGTGGCGAAGAGCTCGGTTAGCTCGATCTAGCCCATCAGCATGCAGAACCAAGTTCTGATGGTACAAGGGCTCTCAGGTGACAATGGAGTAGGCAGCAGTGTAGTAACCCTCTGCACCAACATCGGATGCGATAGCAATGTGCCTAAAGGGGAGGTGCCCAACTCCTGATACTCTCCACGAAGACGTGTTAGAGCAGCATAAGCAGCATCGTGGACCGCCATATCGATAGTCACTCCAACACCATGAGCAGTGTGCAGCACGGTAGTGGAGTCATACTCCCGAGAGTAGAGGTGGACGATGGCACGGTACTGCTCCTGGTTGAAGTCCTGATACTTCTCATAGACTGTGTACTCAGGGTGCCAGCGATAACCCAGATAGGTCATCATCTCAACCAACACAGCAGGTGATCCTGAGGCATCAATGGCTGTCGTGTGGCGCACGACCTGCCTCGTGGGTTCCATCTGGAAACAAAGATGTTTTCACAGGAGTCAAATGACAATGTGGATAATGTTCAAATACTACTCTAAAGAATAGCTAGGGCTTATCCAACTTTGGGGTGAACGTGGTCACGGGATCCTAGTGTTAGGGTTAGTCAAATCGTTTATACCAAGTAGGAGAGAGTTCAGAGTCCCAGAGTAAGGATCGAGGAGTAAAATATCCTAATACCACCCAGATGGCGACGTGGGCCCGTAAGGCACACAGCCATGTTAGTAAAAGTTTTTTGTAATGTCTAGACTCAACTTCGGCCAAGAAGTGTGGAAGGGGGATTCCTACAGGCAGTCGGCTCTGATACCAACTTGTGACGCCCCCGATTCAATCGTACACTAATCATACACGCAAACATGTATGATCAAGATCAGGGACTCACGGGAAGATATCACAACACAACTCTACAAATAAAATAAGTCATACAAGCATCATATTACAAGCCAGGGGCCTCGAGGGCTCGAATACAAGAGCTCGATCATAGACGAGTCAGCGGAAGCAACAATATCTGAGTACAGACATAAGTTAAACAAGTTTGCCTTAAGAAGGCTAGCACAAACTGAGATACAGATCGAAAGAGGCGCAGGCCTCCTGCCTGGGATCCACCTAAACTACTCTTGGTCGTCGTCAGCGGGCTGCACGTAGTAGTAGGCACCTCCTGAGTAGTAGTAGTAGTCATCGACGGTGGCGTCTGGCTCCTGGGCTCCAACATCTGGTCGCAACAATCGAGAATATAAAGGGGGAAAAGAGGGAGAAAGCAACCGTGAGTACTCATCCAAAGTACTCGCAAGCAAGGAGCTACACTACATATGCATGGGTAAATGTGTAAAGGGCCATATCGGTGGACTGAACTGCAGAATGCCAGAATAAGAGGGGGATAGCTAATCATGTTGAAGGCTATGCTTCTGGCCACCTCCATCTTGTAGCATGTAGAAGAGAGTAGATGGTAAGTTCACCAAGTAGCATCGTGTAGCATAATCCTAACCGACGATCCTCCCTCGTCGCCCTGTGAGAGAGGGATCACCGGTTGTATCTGGCACTTGGAAGGGTGTGTTCTATTAAGTATCCGGTTCTAGTTGTCATAAGGTCAAGGTACAACTCCAAGTCGTCCTGTTACCGAAGATCACGGCTATTCGAATAGATTAACTTCCCTGCAGGAGTGCACCACATAACCCAACACGCTCGATCCCATTTGGCCGGACACACTTTTCGGGGTCATGCCCGGCCTCGGAAGATCAACATTGAAGGAAATATGCCCTAGAGGCAATAATAATGTTATTATTTTATTTCCTTATATCATGATAAATGTTTATTATTCATGCTAGAATTGTATTATCCGGAAACATAATACTTGTGTGAATACATAGACAAACCAAACGTCACTAGTATGCCTCTACTTGACTAGCTCATTAATCAAAGATGGTTATGTTTCCTAACCATAGACATGTGTTGTCATTTGATTAATGGGATCACATTATTAGGAGAATGATGTGATTGACATGACCCATTTCCATTAGCTTAGCACCCGATCGTTTAGTATGTTGCTATTGCTTTCTTCATGACTTATACATGTTCCTATGACTATGAGATTATGCAACTCCCGTTTGCTGGAGGAACACTTTGTGTGCTACCAAATGTCACAACGTAACTGGGTGATTATAAAGGAGCTCTACAGGTGTCTCCAAAGGTAAATGTTGGGTTGGCGTATTTTGAGATTAGGATTTGTCACTCTGATTGTCGGAGAGGTATCTCTGGGCCCTCTCGGTAATGCACATCACATAAGCCTTGCAAGCATTGCAACTAATGAGTTAGTTGCGAGATGATGTATTACGAGACGAGTAAAGAGACTTGCCGGTAACGAAATTGAACTAGGTATTGAGATACCGACGATCGAATCTCGGACAAGTAACATACCGATGACAAAGGGAACAACGTATGTTGTTATGCGGTCTGACCGATAAAGATCTTCGTAGAATATGTAGGAGCCAATATGAGCATCCAGGTTCCGCTATTGGTTATTTACCGGAGACAAGTCTCGGTCATGTCTACATTGTTCTCGAACCCGTAGGGTCCGCACGCTTAAGGTTTCGATGACAGTTATATTATGAGTTTATGAGTTTTGATGTACCGAAGTTAGTTCGGAGTCCCGGATGTGATCACGGACATAACGAGGAGTCTCGAAATGGTCGAGACATAAAGATTGATATATTGGACGGCTATATTCGTACACCGGAAGTGTTCCGGGTGATTTCGGAGAAAACCGGAGTACCGGAGGGTTACCGGAACCCCCCCCCCCCCGGGAGAAGTAGTGGGCCATATCGGCCTTAGTGGAGAAAGAGAAGGGCAGCCAGGGTGGGCCGCGCGCCTCCTCCCCCCTTTCCTTCTCCTTCCCCACTTCCTTCCCCCTCCTAGTAGGAGTCCTACTCCTACTAGGAGGAGGACTCCTCCTTGGCGCGCCTATAGGGCCGGCCAGCCTCCTCCCCTTGCTCCTTTATATACGGGGGCAGGGGCACCCCTAGACACACAAGTTGATCCACGTGATGGTTTCTTAGCCGTGTGCGGTGCCCCCTTCCACCATAATCCTCGATAATATTGTAGCGGTGCTTAGGCGAAGCCCTGCGACGGTAGAACATCAAGATCGTCACCACACCGTCGTGCTGACGGAACTCTTCCCCGACACTTTGCTGCATCGGAGTCCGGGGATCGTCATCGAGCTGAAGGTGTGCTAAAACTCGGAGGTGCCGTAGTTTCGGTGCTTGATCGGTCGGGCCGTGAAGACGTACGACTACATCAACCGCGTTGTGCTAACGCTTCCGCTGTCGGTCTACAAGGGTACATAGATCACACTCTCCCCTCTCGTTGCTATGCATCACCATGATCTTGCGTGTGCGTAGGAATTTTTTTTTTGAAATTACTACGTAACCCAACAGTGGCATCCGAACCTGGTTTTATGTGCTGATGTTATATGCACGAGTAGAACACAAGTGAGTTGTGGGCAATATAAGTCATACTGCTTACCAGCATGTCATACTTTGGTTTGGCGGTATTGTTGGACGAAGCGGCCTGGACCGACATTATGCGTACGCTTACGCGAGACCGGTTGTCCCGACGTGCTTTGCACAAAGGTGGCTAGCGGGTGTCAGTTTCTCCAACTTTAGTTGAACCGAGTGTGGCTACGCCCGGTCCTTGCGAAGGTTAAAACAGCACCAACTTGACAAACTATCGTTGTGGTTTTGATGCGTAGGTAAGATTGGTTCTTGCTTAAGCCCGTAGCAGCCACGTAAAACTTGCAACAACAAAGTAGAGGACGTCTAACTTGTTTTTGCAGGGCATGTTGTGATGTGATATGGTCAAGACATGATGCTAAATTTTATTGCATGAGATGATCATGTTTTGTAACCAAGTTATCGGCAACTGGCAGGAGCCATATGGTTGTCACTTTATTGTATGCAATGCAATTGCGCTGTAATGCTTTAGTTTATCACTAAGCGGTAGAGATAGTCGTGGAAGCATAAGATTGGCGAGACGACAATGATGCTACGATGGTGATCAAGGTGTCGCGCCGGTGACGATGGTGATCACGGCGGTGCTTCGAAGATGAAGATCACAAGCACAAGATGATGATGGCCATATCATATCACTTATATTGATTGCATGTGATGTTTATCTTTTATGCATCTTATCTTGATTTGATTGATGGTAGCATTTTAAGATGATCTCTCACTAATTATCAAGAAGTGTTCTCCCTGAGTATGCACCGTTGCGAAAGTTCTTCGTGCTGAGACACCACGTGATGATCGGGTGTGATAGGCTCTACGTTCAAATACAATGGGTGCAAAACAGTTGCACACACGGAATACTCAGGTTATACTTGACGAGCCAAGCATATACAGATATGGCCTCGGAACACGGAGACCGAAAGGTCGAGCGTGAATCATATAGTAGATATGATCAACATAGTGATGTTCACCAATGAAACTACTCCATCTCACGTGATGATCGGACATGGTTTAGTTGATTTGGATCACGTAATCACTTAGAGGATTAGAGGGATGTCTATCTAAGTGGGAGTTCTTTAGTAATATGATTAATTGAACCTAAATTTATCATAAACTTAGTACCTGATAGTATCTTGCTTGTTTATGTTTGATTGTAGATAGATGGCCCGTGCTGTTGTTCCGTTGAATTTTAATGCGTTCCTTGAGAAAGCAAAGTTGAAAGATGAAGGTAGCAATTACACGGACTGGGTTCGTAACTTGAGGATTATCCTCATTGCTGCACAGAAGAATTACGTCCTGGAAGCACCGCTAGGTGCCAGGCCTGCTGCTGGAGCAACACCAGATGTTATGAACGTCTGGCAGAGCAAAGCTGATGACTACTCGATAGTTCAGTGTGACATGCATTACGGCTTAGAATCAGGACTTCAACGACGTTTTGAACGTCATGGAGCATATGAGATGTTCCAGGAGTTGAAGTTAATATTTCAAGCAAATGCCCGGATTGAGAGATATGAAGTCTCCAATAAGTTCTATAGCTGCAAGATGGAGGAGAACAGTTTTGTCAGTGAGCATATACTCAAAATGTCTGGGTATAGTAATCACTTGATTCAATTGGGAGTTAACCTTCTAGATGATTGCGTCATTGACAGAATTCTCCAATCACTGCCACCAAGCTACAAGAGCTTCGTGATGAACTATAATATGCAAGGGATGAATAAGACTATTCCCGAGCTCTTTGCAATGCTGAAGGCTGCGGAGGTAGAAATCAAGAAGGAGCATCAAGTGTTGATGGTCAATAAGACCACTAGTTTCAAGAAAAAGGGCAAAGGAAAGGGAACTTCAAAAAGAACAGCAAGCAAGTTGCTACTCAAGAGAAGAAACCCAAACCTGGACCTAAGCCTGAAACTGAGTGCTTCTACTACAAGCAGACTGGTCACTGGAAGCGGAATTGCCCCAAGTATTTGGCGGATAAGAAGGATGACAAGGTGAACAAAGGTCTATGTGATATACATGTTATTGATGTGTACCTTACTAATGCTCGCAGTAGCACCTAGGTATTTGATACTGGTTCTGTTGCTAACATTTGCAACTCAAAACAGGGACTACGGATTAAGCGAAGATTGGCTAAGGACGAGGTGATGATGCGCGTGGGAAATGGTTCCAAAGTCGATGTGATCGCGGTCGGCATGCTACCTCTACATCTACCTTCGGGATTAGTACTAGACCTAAATAATTGTTATTTGGTGCCAGCGTTAAGCATGAACGTTATATCTGGATCTTGTTTGATGCGAGACGGTTATTCATTTAAATCAGAGAATAATGGTTGTTCTATTTTATATGAGTAATATCTTTTATGGACATGCACCCTTAAAGAGTGGTCTATTCTTATTAAATCTCGATAGTAGTGACACACATATTCATAATGTTGAAGCCAAAAGATGCAGAGTTGATAATGATAATGCAACTTATTTGTGGCACTGCCGTTTGGGTCATATCGGTGTAAAGCGCATGAAGAAACTCCATACTGATGGACTTTTGGAACCACTTGATTATGTATCACTTGGTACTTGCAAACCGTGCCTTATGGGTAAAATGACAAAAACACCGTTCTCCGGTACTATGGAGAGAGCAACAGATTTGTTGGAAATCATACATACAGATGTATGTGGTCCGATGAATGTTGAGGCTCGTGGCAGATATCATTATTTTCTCACCTTCAAGATTGACTTAAGCAGATATGGGTATATCTACTTAATGAAACATAAGTCTGAAACATTTGAAAAGTGCAAAGAATTTCAGAGTGAAGTTGAAAATCATCGTAACAAGAAAATAAAATTCCTACGATCTGATCATGGAGGAGAATATTTGAGTTACGAGTTTGGTGTACATTTGAAACAATGCGGAATAGTTTCGCAACTCACGCCACCCGGAACACCATAGCGTAATGGTGTGTCCGAACGTCGTAATCGTACTTTACTAGATATGGTGTGATCTATGATGTCTCTTACTGATTTACCGCTATCGTTTTGGGGATATGCTCTAGAGACAGCCGCATTCACGTTAAATAGGGCACCATCAAAATCCGTTGAGACGACGCCTTATGAACTGTGGTTTAGCAAGAAACCAAAGTTGTCGCTTCTGAAAGTTTGGGTCTGCGATGCTTATGTGAAAAAGCTTCAACCTGATAAGCTCGAACCCAAATCAGAGAAATGTGTCTTCATAGGATATCCAAAGGAAACTATTGGATACACCTTCTATCACAGATCCGAAGGTAAGACTTTTGTTGCTAAATTCGGAAACTTTCTAGAGAAGGAGTTTCTCTCGAAAGAAGTGAGTGGGAGGAAAGTAGAACTTGACGAGGTAATTGTACCTGCTCCCTTATTGGAAAGTAGTACATCACAGAAACCAGTTTCTGTGACACCTACACCAATTAGTGAGGAAGCTAATGATGATGATCATGAAACTTCAGAACAAGATACTACTAAACCTCGTAGATCAACCAGAGTAAGATCCGCACCAGAGTGGTATGGTAATCCTGTTCTGGAAGTCATGCTACTAGATCATGATGAACCTACGAACTATGAAGAAGCGATGGTGAGCCCAGATTCCGCAAAATGGCTTGAAGCCATGAAATCTGAGATGGGATCCATGTATGAGAACAAAGTATGGACTTTGGTTGACTTGCCCAATGATCGGCAAGCAATTGAGAATAAATGGATTTTCAAGAAGAAGACTGACGATGACGGTAATATTACTGTCTACAAAGCTCGACTTGTCGCAAAAGGTTTTCGACAAGTTCAAGGGATTGACTACGATGAGACCTTCTCACCCGTGGCGATCCTTAAGTCTGTCCGAATCATGTTAGCAATTGCCGCATTTTATAATTATGAAATTTGGCAGATGGATGTCAAAACTGCATTCCTGAATGGATTTCTGGAAGAAGAGTTGTATATGATGCAACCAGAAGGTTTTGTCGATCCAAAGGGAGCTAACAAAGTATGCAAGCTCCAGCGATCCATTTATGGACTGGTGCAAGCTTCTCGGAGTTGGAATAAACGCTTTGATAGTGTGATCAAAGCATTTGGTTTTGTACAGACTTTTGGAGAAGCCTGTATTTACAAGAAAGTGAGTGGGAGCTCTGTAGCATTTCTGATATTATATGTAGATGACATATTACTAATCGGAAATGATATAGAATTTCTGAATAGCATAAAGGGATACTTGAATAAGAGTTTTTCAATGAAAGACCTCAGTGAAGCTGCTTACATATTGGGCATTAAGATCTATAGAGATAGATCAAGACGCTTAATTGGACATTCACAAAGCACATACCTTGACAAAATTTTGAAGAAGTTCAAAATGGATCAAGCAAATAAAGGATTCTTGCCTGTGTTACAAGGTGTGAAATTGAGTAAGACTCAATGCCCGACCAATGCAAAAGATGGAGAGAAAATGAAAGATGTTCCCTATGCTTCAACCATAGGCTCTATCATGTATGCAATGCTGTGTACTAGACCTGATGTGTGTCTTGCTATAAGTCTAGCAGGGAGGTACCAAAGTAATCCAGGAGTGGATCACCGGACAGCGGTCAAGAACATCCTGAAATACCTGAAAAGGACTAAGGATATGTTTCTCATATATGAAGGTGACAAAGAGCTCATAGTAAATGGTTACGTTGATGCAAGCTTTGACACTGATCCAGACGATTCTAAATCACAAACCGGATACGTGTTTACATTAAACGATGGAGCTGTCAGTTGGTGCAGCTCTAAACAAAGCGTTGTGGCGGGATCTACATGTGAAGCGGAGTACATAGCTGCTTCGGAAGCAGCAAACGAAGGAGTCTGGATGAAGGAGTTCATATCTGATCTAGGTGTCATACCTAGTGCATCGGGTCCAATGAAAATCTTTTGTGACAACACTGGTGCAATTGCCCTGGCAAAGGAATCCAGATTTCACAAGAGAACCAAGCACATCAAGAGACGCTTCAATTCCATCCGGGATCTAGTCCAGGTGGGAGACATAGAGATTTGCAAGATACATACGGATCTGAATGTTGCAGACCCATTGACTAAGCCTCTTCCACGAGCAAAACATAATCAGCACCAAAGCTCCATGGGTGTTAGAATCATTACTGTGTAATCTAGATTACTGACTCTAGTGCAAGTGGGAGACTGAAGGAAATATGCCCTAGAGGCAATAATAATGTTATTATTTTATTTCCTTATATCATGATAAATGTTTATTATTCATGCTAGAATTGTATTATCCGGAAACATAATACTTGTGTGAATACATAGACAAACCAAACGTCACTAGTATGCCTCTACTTGACTAGCTCATTAATCAAAGATGGTTATGTTTCCTAACCATAGACATGTGTTGTCATTTGATTAACGGGATCACATTATTAGGAGAATGATGTGATTGACATGACCCATTTCCATTAGCTTAGCACCCGATCGTTTAGTATGTTGCTATTGCTTTCTTCATGACTTATACATGTTCCTAGGACTATGATATTATGCAACTCCCGTTTGCCGGAGGAATACTTTGTGTGCTACCAAACGTCACAATGTAACTGGGTGATTATAAAGGAGCTCTACAGGTGTCTCCAAAGGTAAATGTTGGGTTGGCGTATTTTGAGATTAGGATTTGTCACTCCGATTGTCGGAGAGGTATCTCTGGGCCCTCTCGGTAATGCACATCACATAAGCCTTGCAAGCATTGCAACTAATGAGTTAGTTGCGAGATGATGTATTACGAAACGAGTAAAGAGACTTGCCGGTAACGAGATTGAACTAGGTATTGAGATACCGACGATCGAATCTCGGGCAAGTAACATACCTATGACAAAGGGAACAACGTATGTTGTTATGCGGTCTGACCAATAAAGATCTTCGTAGAATATGTAGGAGCCAATATGTGCATCCAGGTTCCGCTATTGGTTATTTACCGGAGACATGTCTCGGTCATGTCTACATTGTTCTCGAACCCGTAGGGTCCGCACGCTTAAGGTTTCGATGACAGTTATATTATGAGTTTATGAGTTTTGATGTACCAAAGTTAGTTCGGAGTCCCGGATGTGATCAGGACATAACGAGGAGTCTCGAAATGGTCGAGACATAAAGATTGATATATTGGACGGCTATATTCGGACACCGGAAGTGTTCCGGGTGATTTTGGAGAAAACCGGACTACCGGAGGGTTACCGGAACCCCCCACCCCCCCGAGAGAAGTAATGGGCCATATGGGCCTTAGTGGAGAAAGAGAAGGGCAGCCAGGGTGGGCCGCGCGCCTCCTCCCCCCTGGTCCAAATTAGAGTAGGAGAGGGGGGGCGGCGCCCCCCCCCTTTCCTTCTCCTTCCCCACTTCCTTCCCCCTCCTAGTAGGAGTCCTACTCCTACTAGGAGGAGGACTCCTCCTTGGCGGGCCTATAGGGCCGGCCGGCCTCCTCCCCTTGCTCCTTTACATACGGGGCAGGGGGCACCCCTAGACACACAAGTTGATCCACGTGATCGTTTTCTTAGCCGTGTGTGGTGCCCCCTTCCACCATAATCCTCGATAATATTGTAGCGGTGCTTAGGCGAAGCCCTACGACGGTAGAACATCAAGACCGTCACAACGCCGTCGTGCTGACGGAACTCTTCCCTGACACTTTGCTGGATCGGAGTCCGGGGATCGTCATCGAGCTGAACGTGTGCTAAAACTCGGAGGTGCCGTAGTTTCGGTGCTTGATCGGTCGGGCCGTGAAGACGTATGACTACATCAACCGCGTTGTACTAACGCTTCCGCTGTCGGTCTACAAGGGTGCGTAGATCACACTCTCCCCTCTCGTTGCTATGCATCACCATGATCTTGCGTGTGCGTAGGAATTTTTTTGAAATTACTACGTAACCCAACAAACACGTCGCAGCCCTACCTAGGCACAACAGAGAGGTCAGCACGCCGATCTAAATCCTATGGCGCAGGGGTCTGGGCCCATCGCCCATTGCACACCTGCACGTTGCGTACACGGCCGGCGAGCAGACCTAGCCTCCCTTATACAAGAGCAGGCGTTCCAGTCCAACCTGGCGCGCGCCGCTCAGTCGCTGACGTCACGAAGGCTTCGGTTGATACCACAACGTCGAGTGCCCATAACTGTCCCCGCGTAGATGGTTAGTGCATATAGGCCAGTAGCCAGACTCAGATCAAATACCAAGATCTCGTTAAACGTGTTATTTTGAAATAACCGCGAACGCCGACCAGGGCTAGGCCCACCTCTCTCCTAGGTGGTCTCAACCTGCCCTGTCGCTTTGCCACAAAGATCCACTCAGAGGGCCGTTGGGACAAACGTCCTTTCGGATCCAATCCGTGAATCACTCCCGGGTACTCCTATGAGCCGACCCGTCTTTAGTCACCACAAGTATCATATATTATGTATAAGTATATACCCGTAATCACTTCCCGAGTGATCACAGCCCGATAGTATAGCATGGCAGACGGACAAGAAAGTATGGCCACTGATGATAAACTAGCATCCTATACTAAGCATTAGGATTGTAGGTAAG
This sequence comes from Triticum dicoccoides, assembly GCF_002162155.2. NCBI lineage: Eukaryota > Viridiplantae > Streptophyta > Magnoliopsida > Poales > Poaceae > Triticum > Triticum dicoccoides. Next base: position 345,740,812 of record NC_041380.1, read on the forward strand.
GTATCAACAGTTGTAGCAACAATGACAGGCTATGCATCAGAATAGGATTAACGGGAAGCAGTAACATGCTACACTACTCTAATGCAAGAAGTATAGAGAAGAGTAGGCGATATCTAGTGATCAAGGGGGGGCTTGCCTGGTTGCTCTGGCAAGAGAGAGGGGTCGTCAACACCGTAGTCGTACTGGGTAGCAGCGGCATCGGGCTCGGTTTCTAGCAACAGAAGAGGGGGAAGAAACAATAAATATAATGCAAACAAATGCATGACGATGCATGACATGATAAAGCATGATGCTAGGTGTGCCCTAACGCGGTACGAGGTGGTACCGGTGAAGGGGGAAACATCCGGGAAAATATCCCCAATGTTTCGCGTTTTCAGACAGAGGAGCTGGAGGGGGAAAGTTACGTGTTTGCTATGCTAGGGATGCGTGGTGGACGAACGGGCTGCGTATCCGGATTCGTCTTGTCGTTCTGAGCAACTTTCATGTAGAAAGTATTTTCATCCGAGTTACGGATTAAAAGATATGATTTTCTAAAGATTTAAATCATTTATTAGAATTTACTTATTTAACAAAAAGGAATTATGACATCAGCATGATGCAATGCTGACGTCAGCTGGTCAACAGGTCGGCTGACCAGTCAAACCAGACAGGTGGGTCCAGTGGGACCCACATGTCATTGACAGGGTACTAACAGGGGAGTTTAGACTAATTAATTGGGTTAATTAAGGACGTGGGCCCATCCTGTCAGTGAGTGCTGTCGGATTTCGGGTTCCTGCAGACCCTTGAGGTTCGAACACTGGGGTGCGCGCGGAGATTTCGCCTCCTAACTTCCTGCACCCCTCCGCCACTCTAGGATCAAAGCTATGAAAAGAACAACACAAGGGACACAGGGTTTATACTGGTTCGGGCCACCGTTGTGGTGTAATGCCCTACTCCAGTGCGTGGTGTGGTGGATTGCCTCTTGGGTTGATGATGATGAAGAGTACAAGGAAGAACAGCCTCGCGAGGGTCTGTTCTTGGCTGGGGCGATGAACTGCTGGGAGGAGTTCAGCCACCTTTCTCTATCTCACTCTCTCTTCTGCTTGCCACCTCTCTACTTGTCGAGCCCTTGGAGGAGACTGAGCTGAACCCCTTGCTACGTGGGTGGCCGGTCCTATTTATAGTGGCCCTGGTCCTCTCCCCAAATATCGAGCGGGAAGGGAGCCAACAATGGCGGGTTAATTTGAAAGGGGACAGCAAGTATCGACTATCCTGACAAAAGTAGTCTTCGCCTGCGCAAAGCTCTGGTGATGACACCGTCTTGGGCTCCACGGTGACCTCCGTCTCGTAGTCCTCCTGGTCTTGGTCTCGTTGCACCGAAATGGTGACCTTTGCCTGATGCCTCGGTACTCCGCGGCTGCGCTTGCCCCCTTTGCACCAAAGAGTAAAGGAGGACGCTGCGCGGGCTGGCACCCACCTGGCACCCTGAGTCGTCATGGCTTACGTCACGGGCACCTCGCGAGGTACCCCGCCTTGATCTCTCCGCCTCCTCGTGAGCCAGCCTGACGAGGCCGTGCCTGAGGAAGCTCCGTGTCGTCCGCCCCGCGAGGCTTGGCCCCTCGCGAGGGTCTTGAGTTTGTGTTGGTGAAGATGGGTCGTGCTGGGCCCCCCTTTGAGCCACGCCGCAGGCCGCAGGCAGGCAAGTCTGGGGACCCCCGTTCCCAGAACACCGGCAGTAGCCCCCGGGCCTAAGGCGCACCCGGACTTGGTTGTGCAGGGAGGCGGAAGGGCGAGAGCGAAGCGCTGTGGGCCCTAACAGCCTACGGCCTTGGGCGCCGCGTGGCGGTTGACTGGACGTGGGTGTCTCCACTTCCCCACGGCGCCTCGGCAACTTCTCGGATTGGACAAGTCCCTGCATGCAAAATGGGTCATGATTACCTGCGATCATGGAGGTCGGTGGTTGGCCTCCGCCGGCTATAAGTACGGAATGTCGTGCGTCCTTCCAGTCTATCCCTCCTTGCTTCTCCTCCTTCCCGATCCTTGCTCCGTCTTGCTGTGATGGCTCCGATCCACCGGTTCTCGTTGGCAGAGAAGGGAAAGGCTCCCCGAGAGGGACCAGACCCACTTCCGCCGAAGAAACGACATGTCCACCATGGCCAGGACGAGGGGGCCCTTCAGGTGGTGTCGAGGCCTTGGGGCGAGCGGGCGCCGCCGGGGTTCCCGCTTCCATTGTACGCCCACGTCGAGGGCCCCGAAGGAGCTGATGCTGACCGCCACGGGCGGCGCCGCCGCCGGCGCCAACGGGTCACGAAGGTGTGGGTCGTGCCCCAGGGGTCCACACCGAGGGCTCCTCCCAAGAGTTCGTGCTCCACGTCGCCATTCCTCTTTAGTCTTGGATCCGTCTTCCTCCCTTCTTCGCTTCCGTCATCCCGCAGGGGGAGCCCCTAGAGCTCTGGCTGCAGCACGCCGGCTGCAGCACCCTCGCGACCGAGGCATAGGTCGCGGTCGTCGCCCCGGGCGAGGTCTACATGACCCGGGGCTGGAGAGAGATTGCCCGGGTTTGCAGGACAAGGGGCGTCGTCGCGATCCACTTGGACTAGAACGGGGCTTCGGTGATGCTCCTCAAGGTCTTCGACGCGGACGGGCGCCGGGTGGAGTGCTGCCCCGATGAAGACGGCCAGGGCCCTGCTGTGACGAGGACCGGGCTCGCCAATCGCTCCCTTGGCGGCTCTTCAGGCGATGGAGACGTCGGAGGCTCCAGCGACTCCGGCGAGCCCTTCGCGACTCCGGAGACGAGCGACGACAGCTACGAGCCCCCGAGCCGGCGCCGCTCCCGGAGCAGGGCAGGCTCGTCGGGCCGCTGCCGACTCTGATCTGGATGGGGTTGGCGTCGGTACTGGGCGGCCCACTGTTGATGATGGCGTCTTTTGTTGCGATGCGCGTAGTTTGCGTCTCTTTAGGATCTGTTTCCTGCGAGGAACCAAAGGCGCGCCCCGTGGGGACTTGTAAGGTGCCTGTGATCCTATTTGTTAATATAACCCTTGCCGTAGATTTACGTGAGTTGCTCATCCCGTCTTAGCTCGGTCCTCCCTTTCGAACCTCACGAGGGCTTGGTGCTCTGCGCCGACAGGTCCCAGTCCCAAGGCGGCTTCAGCCGTCGCTAGTATGCCAGGTTGTGATGCCGTGGTCAAGGCCAGGAGGTGAGCGACCCGGAGTCCGGTAAGAGCCCCTGAGTCGCGATGCTCAGGAGGTCCCCTTTGGCGCCCAAGTAGCCGTCGTTCGGTGAGAAAGGGGAGCGACGTCGCTAACATGGGATAGCATTAGGTGCAGGGATGGTGCCACGGTAGCTGGCGCTTCCGGGCGATAACTTATCTCGAGGATCAGGGGCCGCTCTCTGGTGTGTGGCCGGGTCCGTGCATCGGCAGGCGCGAGGTTGCTCGACGAAGTCCTCGCGTGTCTCTCCCCTCTCGCCTTTGCTCCCCTTTCTGCTCTACGTCCTCGGGTCCCGGCCCTCGAGCGAGTCTCAGTCGTCGCTGGTATGCCAGGTCACGATGCCGTGGTCAAGGCCAGAGGGTGAGGGCCAGAGAGCCAGTAAAAGCCCTGAGTCGCGATGCTCAGGTACCCCCCTTTAATGTGCAAGCGGTTCGCGCGGACGAGAGCGAAGGAGACACAGCAAGAGCCTCGCCTGACGCGGCTCCTTCAGGAGGTCCTGCAGGTCCATCATAGAAAGAGCAAGGGGTTGCCATAACAATTAACGGTCAGCCGTTGGTTGCTTCCGAAGGGTAGTGAGGCTCTGAAGGCTTGACAAGGTGACGCTATGCGGGGCTGCCGCGGCCAGAGCTCAGCCATCCAGGTTCGTCGGCATTGCAGGGACGGACCCATGTGCAAGCGTCGTGCTGTTTGGGAGCAGCTCCATTAGTTGGCGTCAGCTGAGCAGGCAACTAGGTAAAGCACATTAGCCGCGAAGGAGTGGATTCGTTGAAGTAGATGCGGAGATCATTGGGTCAGGCCCGAGCGACATGGGGTTCATGCAGCCCGAGGGACACCCCCAACAAGGTAAGCTAACGGCGTGGAATAAAAGGGATACACGCCGTAGGGACGGACCCACGCGGCCTGGGAATAATGCAGCCCTAGGGGCGCTCCCAGCTGGAAGTGAAACTTCAAAGATGTCACCTGATGACGCTAAAGACGAAAGGGTGTTGGTGTAGCCGGCTCGGTGGGCTGCGGGAGCCAATCCTCATGAGGCCCCAGGCCCAGGGGCCTCGGGAGGCTCCGGAGGCGCTGGCGGTTCCTCGCGGGCCATCTTCATCTCCGCCAGGGCTGCGGAGCACCTGGCCTCTTGCGCCTCCGTGATGCCCCTCATGAGGCGCTAGTACGCGTCAGCCGCGCTCGGCAAGCCGTAAGGCATGCGAACGTAGCTGTGGGGTGGACCTCCGCAGCGCCCCACTCGCGAGGGCCAGAGGTGCCCCAGGGAGGCGACTTGGTTGAGCCCTGGTACGTCGACGCAGACGCGCAGCCCGCCATCCTCGCCTGGATGGGGAGCCACTGCTGGTAGGCGGCGGGCACCTCTCATGACTCTGGACTCCTGTAGCTCCTGAATAGCCTTGCTGACGAACTCCTGTGGGTCTGGATCTCCTTGCCTTGCTCCTTCTTGAGGGAAACGTGCTTTGAAACATGCCTCCATGTGGGGCCCTAGTGCCTCCCTCGCGACCCTTGCTAGGTTGGTGGCCCTCTAGGGGAGAGCCCCCAAGCCCTGCCTGAGGAGGGCGCCGGGCGCGCTTTCCTATGTGATGGAAGGAGGTTCCCCCTGGGCAGGCACGGGGCCAGGCCGGACGATGTCTTCTTCTTCTTGGGGCGGCCTCGGGAAGCCTCCTACTTCCGCGATCGGGGTCCTCCAGTGATGCGGCCTAAAAGGCTCGCTCCAGGGAACACACTGCGTCCTTCTCTTCATAGGGCACCGTGATGACTCCGCCGCTTCTTGGCATCTTGAGGACGTTGTAGCCGTGATGAGTCATGGCCATGAACTTGGCCAGCGCCGGGTACCCGAGGATGGCGTTGTACGGCAGGCAGATGTGAGCGACGTCGAAGTCGATGAGCTCGGTGCGGTAGTTGTCGCGTGCCCCGAAGGTGACGGGGAGGCGGACCTGCCCGATCGGGACCGTGGAGCCGTCGGTGATACCGGAGAAGGGCTTGGTTGGCTGAAGTTGGTTGTAGGGCACTTGGAGGTTGTTGAACGTCTCTACGGACAGGACGTTGAGCCCTGCCCCGCCATCGATGAGGGTCTTGGTGACCACCACATTGCTGATGATTGGGGAACAAAGCATCGGGAGGACTCCGGCTGTAGCCGCACACTTGAGTTGATCTGCTGAGCTGAAGGTGATGGAACACGCCGACCACCTGAGAGGGCGTGTGGCTTCGAGCCTGGGGAGGGCTGCATTCACTTCGTGGGCGACCTGCTTGAAGATGCGCTGAGAGGCTGGGGCCTGAGCTCCGCCCAGGATGCAGGCGATCGTGCGAGGCTCCTAGAAGCCCCTAGCCTCCTCGTCCTGGTGGCAGTCCTCGTTCCTCCTCGGCTGCGGCGGCAGCGGTGGGAGGCCTGCGTTGCCTTGCGGGCGATCCTCGCGAGGCTGATCCCTCCAGCCTTCCTTGCGAGGTGGGTCTTGCCAGCGATCCTCACGAGGTTGGCCGCGCCACCCCTGGCGCGGGCCACGGTCTTCCCAGCGCCCTGCATTCCTTCCTCCTCCTCGGCCGTATCCCCGGTCATCACGGTCAGGGCGACGGCCGATCCTTCCTTCACGCACGGCTCGGAGTTCTTAGCATTCGCTGGTGTTGTGGGTGTGGAGGTCGTGGTACATGCAGTACCGGCTGCCCTTGGGAGGTTCGGGTTGATCTCTGCCCCGCTTGGTGTCTGGTTCTGCCGCGAGCACGGCAGCCCCCTTGCGCTTCACTTCCTTGGCCTTGAGCTTCTTCTCTTCTGGGTCTGCGGCAGGCAGCTCAAGGAGGGAGAGACGCCCTTCCTCAGCCCTGGCGCACTTGTTCGCCAAGTTGAATAGCTCCAAAGAAGTGCACAGGTCTTCATGCATCGCCAGCTCCTCCTTCATCTTGACGTCGCGCACGCCGTCAGAGAAGGCTGAGATGATGGCCTCTTCAGTCACCTTGGGAATCTTGAGGCGTGCATTGTTGAAACGCTGGATGTACTACTGCAGGGTCTCCCCGGGTTGTTGCTTGATGCGGCGCATGTCGCTCACAGCGGGTGGCCGGTCACGAGTACCTTGGAAGTTAGCGATGAAACGGGTGCACATCTCTTCCCAGGAGGAGATTGTGCCTGGAGCCAGGTTCAGGAGCCAGGTGCGGGCCCCATCCTTGAGCGCCATGGGAAACCAGTTTGCCATGACCTTCTCGTCTCCGTTGGCAGCTTCGATGCCCAGCTCGTAGAGCTGGAGGAACTCCGCAGGGTCGGCCGTGCCGTCGTAGTGAGGAGGCAGGTCCGGCTTGAACTTGCCCGGCCACGCGACGCTGCGCAGTTCAGTGGTGTAGGCGCGGCAGCCTGCTGTGGCCACGGAAGGACTTGGGTGATGGAGAGCCTGGTCCTGCATGTCCCCATGCGCCGGAGCAGGAGGATGGTCGCGACGTGCTCGAGCAAGGAGTGCCCGGGCAGCTTCTGGCGGGCGAGGGACTTCTTGGCAGCTCTGCTCTTGCCGCGCTGGCACCTGACGGAGCGGGTTCCACCTAGGGGCCACGTGTCTTGGAGCCATAGTGTCTTCTTGAGGGGGAGGCGGCCGGGGTGCCGCCGGAGCCTCGTCGCCCGCGCGGGGCGGGGTGCGGTGCAGCGGAGCGGACGGCGCGGAGGAGCCCCCTGCGGCACGGACGAGTTTGGCGACGCGGTCGAGCCATTCTTCGTAGACGTCGTCGATGGGACGGTAGCGCAGGAGCTCGTTTGCCGCGATGAGTGCAGCCCGAGCCTCCATGGGCGCGTGAAGCGCGCGGGACGAAGATCTAGCGGGGGCGAGTGAGGGAGTCGCGGTGCGGCCGTCTTGGCGCACGGATGGATGCTGAGACGATGCTTGCTGCTCATCCACCGCCGGGCCGGTGGCGGCGTTGATGGCGGGCGACGGGGAACGGCGAGGAAGCCCGCCGACAGGGGCTGTCTGGGCGATGCGGGAAGCGAGGGCAGCCTGACGCTCCGCGCGGGCCCGACATGCGTCAGACATGGGCGCGATGGTCAGAGGAGAGCGGAGCGGTGGAAGACGAATTCCGGCGCCCCCCTACCTGGCGCGCCAAATGTCGGATTTCGGGTTCCGGCAGACCCTTGAGGTTCGAACACTGGGGTGCGCGCGGAGATTTCGCCTCCTACCTTCATGCACCCCTCCGCCACGCTAGGATCAAAGCTATGAAAAGAACAACACTAGGGACACAGGGTTTATACTGGTTCGGGCCACCGTTGTGGTGTAATACCCTACTCCAGTGCGTGGTGTGGTGGATTGCCTCTTGGGCTGATGATGATGAACAGTACAAGGAAGAACAGCCTCGCAAGGGTCTGTTCTTGCTTGGGGCGATGAACTGCTGGGAGGAGTTCAGCCACCTTTCTCTATCTCACACTCTCTCTCTCTGCTTGCCACCTCTCTACTTGTCGAGCCCTTGGAGGAGACTGAGCCGAACACCTTGCTACGTGGGTGGCCGGTCCTATTTATAGTGGCCCTGGTCCTCTCCCCAAATATCGAGCGGGAAGGGAGCCAACAATGGCGGGCTAATTTGAAAGGGGACAACAAGTATTGACTATCCCAACAAAAGTAGTCTTCACCTGCGCAAAGCTCTGGTGATGACGCCGTCTTGGGCTCCAGGTGACCTCCGTCTCGTAGTCCTCCTGGTCTTGGTCTCGTTGCACCGAAATGGCGACCTTTGCCTGATGCCTCGGTACTCCGCGGCTGCACTTGCCCCATTTGCACCAAAGAGGAAAGGAGGACGCTGCGCGGGCTGGCACCCGCCTGGCACCCTGAGTCGTCATGGCTTACGTCACGGGCACCTCGTGAGGTACCCCTCCTTGATCTCTCCGCCTCCTCGTGAGCCAGCCTGACGAGGCCATGCCTGAGGAAGCTCCGTGTCGTCCGCCCCGCGAGGCTTGGCCCCTCGCGAGGGTCTTGAGTTTGTGTTGGTGAAGATGGGCCGTGTTGGGCCCCCCTTTGAGCCACGCCGCAGGCCGCAGGCAGGCAAGTCTGGGGACCCCCGTTCCCAGAACGCCGACAAGTGCTTAGACTAATTTAATTATTTTTATTTATAAAATCGTTTTAGTTATTTAAAAGGGAGGTGGGCCCAGGCGTCAGCGAGACAGAAGGCGGCCACGTCAGCGTTGACCTGGTCAACAGGTCAACTGGGCCCCTGGGACCCACTAACAGTGACCCAGGGGTGGACCCCACGCATGCCACGTCAGCTGGCCAGCGTTTAGACGCCTGCGAGTTCGTTTTCACGGCGGCGCGGCTTGGGCGAGCGTCGGGTTTCGTCTGTAGGCCACCAAAATGGGCGGGACCGGTCGCATTCGAACGGCAAGACGACGGCGGAGCGAATGGTGGTGGTTGCAGAGGTTGTGGTGGCCAGAGTCGAGCGCTACAGGCTCGTCGACGGCGAGGTGCTTCGGGCGTGAGACGAAGACGGCGACGCAGCGCGCTTCGGGGCTAACGGGAAGGCTAGGGTGGAGCTGGGTGACACGCTGAGCACAAAGGGCTCAGCCCCTTGACCATTTGGTCATCGGAAGGGCGCCGGCGACGCGCGCAGGCGGCGGCGCAGTCGGGTCCCCGACGGGAAACACGCTAGGAGGCACGGGGAGGCTAGTGTGCGGGCGCGTAGGGCTCGCAGGAGCTCGATGCTGGGCCCGAACGAGCTCGACGGCATCTGTGGCCGCGGCGGTGTAGTGCATGTTCGGGAACGTAGCAGAAATTCAAAATTTTCCTACGTATAACCAAGATCTATCTATGGAGAAACCAGCAACGAGGGGAAGGAGAGTGCATCTACATACCCTTGTAGATCGCTAAGCGGAAGCGTTCAAGTGAACGGGGTTGATGGAGTCGTACTCATCGTGATCCAAATCACCTAAGATCCTAGTGCCGAACGGACGGCACCTCCGCGTTCAACACACGTACAGCCCGGTGACGTCTCCCATGCCTTGATCTAGCAAGGATAGAGGGAGAGGTTGAGGAAGACTCCATCCAACAGCAGCACAACGGCGTGATGGTGATGGAGGAGCGTGGCAACCCTGCAGGGCTTCGCCAAGCACCTACGGGAGAGGAGGAGGTGTCACGGGAGGGAGGGAGGCGCCAGGGACTCAGGTATAGATGTCCTCCCTCCCCTCCACTATATATAGGGGCAAGGGAGAGGGGGGAGGCGCAGCCTTGCCCCTTCCTCCAAGGAAGGGGTGCGGCCAAGAGGGGGGGAGGAGTCCATCCTCCCCAAGGCACCTCGGAGGTGCCTTCCCCCTTGAGGACTCTTCCCTCCCCAAGTTTCCTTGGCGCATGGGCCTCTTGGGGCTGGTGCCCTTGGCCCATATAGGCCAAGGCGCACCCCCTACAGCCCATGTGGCCCCCGGGGCAGGTGGCCCCACCCGGTGGGCCCCCGGGACCCTTCCGGTGGTCCCGGTACAATACCGATGACCCCGAAACTTGTCCCGATGGCCGAAACAGGACTTCCTATATATAAATCTTTACCTCCGGACCATTCCAGAACTCCTCGTGACGTCCGGGATCTCATCCGGGACTCCGAACAACATTCGGTAACCACATACAAGCTTCCTTTATAACCCTAGCGTCATCGAACCTTAAGTGTGTAGACCCTACGGGTTCGGGAGACATGTAGACATGACCGAGACGTTCTCCGGTCAATAACCAACAGCGGGATCTAGATACCCATGTTGGCTCCCACATGTTCCATGATGATCTCATCGGATGAACCACGATGTCAAGGACTCAAATGATCCCGTATACAATTCCCTTTGTCTAGCGGTATTTTACTTGCCCGAGATTCGATCGTCGGTATACCGATACCTTGTTCAATCTCGTTACCGGAAAGTCTCTTTACTTGTTCCGTAACACATCATCCCGTGATCAACCCCTTGGTCACATTGTGCACATTATGATGATGTCCTACCGAGTGGGCCCAGAGATACCTCTCCATTTACACGGAGTGACAAATCCCAGTCTCGATTCGTGCCAACCCAACAGACACTTTCGGAGATACCTGTAATGCACCTTTATAGCCACCCAGTTACGTTGTGATGTTTGGTACACCCAAAGCATTCCTACGGTATCCGGGAGTTGCACAATCTCATGGTCTAAGGAAAAGATACTTGACATTAGAAAAGCTTTAGCATACGAACTACGATCTTTGTGCTAGGCTTAGGATTGGGTCTTGTCCATCACATCATTCTTCTAATGAAGTGATCCCGTTATCAATGACATCCAATGTCCATGGTCAGGAAACCGTAACCATCTATTGATCATCGAGCTAGTCAACTAGAGGCTTACCAGGGACAGATTGTGGTCTATGTATTCACACGTGTATTATGATTTCCGGATAATACAGTTATAGCATGAATAAAAGACAATTATCATGAACAAGGAAATATAATAATAATAGTACTTTTATTATTGCCTCTAGGGCATATTTCCAACAGTCTCCCACTTGCACTAGAGTCAATAATCTAGTTCACATCGATATGTGATTAACACTCAAGGTCACATCCCCATGTGACTAACACCCAAAGAGTTTACTAGAGTCAATAATCTAGTTCACAGTACCATGTGATTAACACTCGATGAGTTCTGGGTTTGATCATGTTATGCTTTTGAGAGATGTTATAGTCAACGAGTCTGAACCTTTCAGATCCGTGTGTGCTTTACAAATCTTTATGTCATCTCCTAGATGCAGCTACCACGCTCTATTTGGAGCTATTACAAATAACTGTTCTACTTGGAGCTATTCTAAATTGTTTCTCCATTATACGTATCCGGTATCTCTACTCAGAGCTATCCGGATAGGTGTTAAGCTTGCATCGACGTAACCCTTTACGACGAACTCTTTTACCACCTCCATAATCGGGAAAATTCCTTAGTCCACTAGTTACTAAGGATAACTTTGACCGCTGTCCTGTGATCCATTCATGGATCACTCTTGTACCCCTTGACTGACTCATGGCAAGGCACACTTCAGGTGCGGTACACAGCATAGCATACTGTAGAGCCTATGTCTTAAGCATAGGGGACGACCTTCGTTCTTTCTCTCTTTTCTGCCGAGGTCGAGCTTTAAGTCTTAACTTCGTACCTTACAACTCAGGCAAGAACTTCTTCTTTGACTGATCCATCTTGAACACCTTCAAGATCATGTCAAGGTATGTGCTCATTTGAAAGTATTATTAAGCATTTTGATCTATCCTTATATATCTTGATGCTCAATGTTCAAGTAGCTTAATCCAGGTTTTCTATTGAAAAACATCTTTCAAATAACCCTATATGCTTTCTAGAAAATCATTTCTGATCATCAACATGTCAACAACATATACTCATCAGAAATTCTATAGTGCTCCCACTCACTTATTTGGAAATACAAGTTCCTCATGAACTTTGTATAAACCCAAAATCTTTGATCATCTCATCAAAGTGCACATTCCAACTCCGAGATGCTTACTCCAGTCCTTAGAAGGATTGCTGGAGCTAGCATACCTTTTAGCATCCTTAGGATCGACAAAACCTTTCGGTTGTATCACATACAACCTTTCCTCTAGAAAATCGTCGAGGAAACAATGATTTGACATCCTATCTGCAAGATTTCATAAATAATGCAGTAATCGCTAATATAATTCCAATAGACTCTTAGCATCGCTACGAGTGAGAAAGTCTCATCGTAGTCAACTCCTTGAACTTGTCGGAAAACATCTTAACGACAAGTCGAGCTTTCTTAATGGTGACATTTACCATCATTGTCCGTCTTCCTTTTAAAATCCATCTGCACTCAACAGCCTTATGACCATAGAGCTATTCTGTCAAAGTCTACACTTTGTTTTCATACATGGATCCTATCTCGGATTTTATGGCCTCGAGCCATTTATCGGAATCCGGGCCCACCATCGCTTCTCCATAGCTCGTAGGTTCATTGTTGTCTAGCAACATGACTTCCAAGACAGGATTATTGTACCACTCTGAAGTAGTACGTATCCTTGTCACCCTACGAGGTTCGGTAGTGACTTGATCCGAAACTTCATGTTCACTATCATAAGCTTCCACTTCAATTGGTGTAGGTGCCACAGGAACAACTTCCTGTGCCCTGCTACACACTTGTTGAAGTGACGGTTCAATAACCTCATCAAGTCTCCACCATCCTCCCACTCAATTCTTTCGAGACGAACTTTTCCTCGAGAAAGGACCCGATTCAAGAAACAATCCCTATTGCTTCCGGATCTGAATTAGGAGGTATACCCAACTGTTTTGGGTGTCCTATGAAGATGCATTTTGTCCGCTTTGGGTTCGAGCTTATCAACCTGAAACTTTTCCACATAAGCGTCGCAGCCCCAAACTTTTAAGAAATGACAGCTTAGGTTTCTCTAAACCATAATTCATACGGTGTCATCTCAACGGAATTACGTGGTGCCCTATTTAAAGTGAATGTGGTTGTCTCTAATGCATAACCCATGAACGATAGTGGTAATTCGATAAGAGACATCATGGTAAGCACCATATCCAATAGGGTGCAACTATGATGTTCGGACACACCATCACACTATGGTGTTCCAGGCGGTATTAATTGTGAAACAATTTCCACAATGTCTAAATTGACTGCCAAAACTCGTAACTCAGATACTCATCTTTATGATCATTTTATCTTCTTGTCACGATGATCTTCAACTTCACTCTGAAATTACTTGAACCATTCAATAATTTAGACTTGTGTTTCATCAAGTAAATATTCTCAACATCTACTCGAATCATCTGTGAAGTAAGAACATAACGATATTCACTGCATGCCTCAGCACTCATTGGACTGCACACATCAAAATGTGTTGCTTCCAACAAGTTGCTATCTTGTTCCATTTTACTGAAACCGAGGCTTTTCAGTCATCTTGCCTATGTAGTATGATTTGCATATCTCAAGTGATTCAAAATCAAGTGAGTCCAAACGATCCATCTGCATGGAGTTTCTTCATGCGTATACACCAATAGACATGGTTCGCATGTCTCAAACTTTTCAAAAAACGAGTGAGTCCAAAGATCCATCAACATGGAGCTTCTTCATGCGTTTTATACCATTATGACTTACATGGCAGTGCCACAAGTAAGTGGTACTATCATTACCATCTTATATCTTTTGGCATGAAAATGTGTATCACTACGATCGAGATTCAATAAACCATTCCTTTAGGTGCAAGACCATTGAAGGCATTATTCAAATAAATAGAGTAACCATTATTCTCCTTAAATGAATAACCGTATTGCGATAGACATAATCCAATCATGTCTATGCTCAACGCAAACACCAAATGACAATTATTCAGGTTTAATACTAATCTTGATGGTAGAGGGAGCGTGCGATGCTTGATCATATCAACATTGGAAACACTTTCAACACATATCGTCAGCTCACCTTTAGCTAGTATCCGTTTATTCCGTAGCTTTTATTTCGAGTTACTAACACTTAGCAACCGAACCGGTATCTAATACCCTGGTGCTACTAGGAGTACTAGTAAAGTACACATTAACATAATACATCCAATATACTTCTATCGACCTTGCCAGCCTTCTTATCTACCAAGTATCTAGGGTAATTCTGCTCCAGTGGCTGTTCCCCTTATTACAGAAGCACTTAGTCTCGGGTTTGGGTTCAACCTTGGGTTTCTTTACTAGAGCAGCAGCTGAATTGCCATTTCATGAAGTATCCCTTTGTTCCCTTGCCCTTCTTGAAACTAGTGGTTTTACCAACCATCAACAATTGATGCTCCTTCTTGATCTCTACTTTTGTGGTGTCAAACATCATGAATATCTCAAGGATCATCATATATGTCCCTGATATATTATAGTTCATCACGAAGCTCAAGCAGCTTGGTGGTAATGACTTCGGAGAAACATCATTATCTCATCTGGAAGATCAACTCCCACTCGATTCAAATGATTGTTGCACTCAGACAATCTGAGCACAAGCTCAACGATTGAGCTTTTCTCCCTTAGTTTGCAGGCTAAGAAAATCGTCGGAGGTCTCATACCTCTTGACATGGGCACGAGCCTGAAATCCCAATTTCAGCCCTTGAAACATCTCATATGTTCCGCGATGTTTCGAAAACGTCTTTAGTGCCTCAACTCTAAACCGTTTAACTGAACTATCACGTAGTTATCAAAACGTGTATGTCCGATGTTCGCAACATCCACAAACGACGTTTGGGGTTCAGCACACTGAGCGGTGCATTAAGGACATAAGCCTTCTATGAAGCAATGAGGACAATCTCAGTTTACGGACCTAGTCCGCATAATTGCTACTATCAACTTTCAACTAATTTTTTCTCTAGGAACATATCTAAACAGTAGAACTATAGCGTGAGCTACGACATAATTTGCAAAAGACCTTTTGACTATGTTCAGGATAATTAAGTTCATCTTATGAACTCCCACTTAGATAGACATCCCTCTAGTCATCTAAGTGATTACATGATCCGAGTCAACTAGGCCGTGTCCGATCATCATGTGAGACGGACTAGCCAACGTCGATGAACATCTTCATGTTGATCGTATCTTCTATACGACTCATGCTCGACCTTTCGGTCTTCTGTGTTCCGAGGCCATGTCTGTACATGCTAGGCTCGTCAAGTTAACCCTAAGTGTATTGCATGTGTAAATCTGTCTTACACCCATTGTATGTGAACGTAAGGATCTATCACACCCGATCATCACGTGGTGCTTCGAAGCGACGAACTGTAGCAACGGTGCACAGTTAGGGGAGAACACTTCTTGAAATTGTTGTAAGGGATCATCTTATTTACTACCGTCGTTCTAAGTAAACAAGATGCATAAACATAATAAACATCACATGCAATTATATAGTAGTGACATGATATGGCCAATATCATATAGCTCCATTGATCTCCATCTTGGGGCTCCATGATCATCTTGTCACGTCATCGACATGCAAGTCGCGATTCCTATTACAAGAACATGATCAATCTCATACATCACATATATCATTCATCACATCCTTTTGGCCATATCACATCACATAGCATACCCTGCAAAAACAAGTTAGACGTCCTCTAATTGTTGTTTGCATGTTTTACGTGGCTGCTATGGGTTTCTAGCAAGAACGTTTCTTACCTACGCAAAACCACAATGTGATATGCCAATTGCTATTTACCCTTCATAAGGACCCTTTTCATCGAATCTGTTCCGACTAAAGTGGGAGAGACAGACACCCGCCAGCCACCTTATGCAACTAGTGCATGTTTGTTGGTGGAACCGGTCTCACGTAAGAGTACGTGTAAGGTTGGTCCGGGCCGCTTCATCCCACGATGCCGCCGAATCAAGATAAGACTAGTAACGGCAAGCATATTGAACAAAATCAACGCCCACAACTACTTTGTGTTCTACTCGTGCATAGAAACTACGCATAGACCTAGCTCATGATGCCACTGTTGGGGAACGTAGCAGAAATTCAAAATTTTCCTACGTATAACCAAGATCTATCTATCGAGAAACCAGCAACGAGGGGAAGGTGAGTGCATCTACATACCCTTGTAGATCGCTAAGCGGAAGCGTTCAAGTGAACGGGGTAGATGGAGTCGTACTCGTCGTGATCCAAATCACCTAAGATCCTAGTGCCGAACGGACGGCACCTCCGCGTTCAACACACGTACAGCCCGGTGACGTCTCCCACGCCTTGATCCAGCAAGGATAGAGGGAGAGGTTGGGGAAGACTCCATCCAACAGCAGCACAACGGCATGATGGTGATGGAGGAGCGTGGCAACCCTGCAGGGCTTTGCCAAGCACCTACGGGAGAGGAGGAGGTGTCACGGGAGGGAGGGAGGCGCCAGGGACTCAGGTATAGATGTCCTCCCTCCCCTCCACTATATATAGGGGCAAGGGAGAGGGGGGAGGCGCAGCCTTGCCCCTTCCTCCAAGGAAGGGGTGCGGCCAAGAGGGGGGAGGAGTCCATCCTCCCCAAGGCACCTCGGAGGTGCCTTCCCCCTTGAGGACTCTTCCCTCCCCAAGTTTCCTTGGCGCATGGGCCTCTTGGGGCTGGTGCCCTTGGCCCATATAGGCCAAGGCGCACCCCCTACATCCCATGTGTCCCCCGGGGCAGGTGGCCCCACCCGGTGGGCCCCCGGGACCCTTCCGGTGGTCCCGGTACAATACCGATGACCCCGAAACTTGTCCCGATGGCCGAAACAGGACTTCCTATATATAAATCTTTACCTCCGGGCCATTCCGGAACTCCTCGTGACGTCCGGGATCTCATCTGGGACTCCGAACAACATTTGGTAACCACATACAAGCTTCCTTTATAACCCTAGCGTCATCGAACCTTAAGTGTGTAGACCCTACGGGTTCGGGAGACATGTAGACATGACCGAGACGTTCTCCGGTCAATAACCAACAGCGGGATCTGGATACCCATGTTGGCTCCCACATGTTCCACGATGATCTCATCGGATGAACCACGATGTCAAGGACTCAATCGATCCCGTATACAATTCCCTTTGTCTAGCGGTATTTTACTTGCCCGAGATTCGATCGTCGGTATACCGATACCTTGTTCAATCTCGTTACCGGCAAGTCTCTTTACTCGTTCCGTAACACATCATCCCGTGATCAACCCCTTGGTCACATTGTGCACATTATGATGATGTCCTACCGAGTGGGCCCAGAGATACCTCTCCGTTTACACGGAGTGACAAATCCCAGTCTCGATTCATGCCAACCCAACAGACACTTTCGGAGATACCTGTAATGCACCTTTATAGCCACCCAGTTACGTTGTGACGTTTGGTACACCCAAAGCATTCCTACGGTATCCGGGAGTTGCACAATCTCATGGTCTAAGGAAAAGATACTTGACATTAGAAAAGCTTTAGCATACGAACTACGATCTTTGTGCTAGGCTTAGGATTGGGTCTTGTCCATCACATCATTCTTCTAATGAAGTGATCCCGTTATCAATGACATCCAATGTCCATGGTCAGGAAACCGTAACCATCTATTGATCATCGAGCTAGTCAACTAGAGGCTTACCAGGGACAGATTGTGGTCTATGTATTCACACGTGTATTACGATTTCCGGATAATACAGTTATAGCATGAATAAAAGACAATTATCATGAACAAGGAAATATAATAATAATAATACTTTTATTATTGCCTCTAGGGCATATTTCCAACAGTGCATGGCGGCGACCAGAGCTCAGCAACGGCGGCAGCCGGCTACGGAGCGCTAGGGGCCAACGAGGAGCAGCAGGGGGAGGAGAAGCTCACCGTGCGGCACGCAAGATGGCCCATGGTGGTTTAGTAGCAGCAGAGTCGACGGCGCTCGTCGGAGACACGTCGGGGATCCGAGGAAGAAGACGAGGCGGGGGCAGCGTTTGTGGGCGTCCGGCGTCCTGCGGCTCGTCGGGGAGGCGTAGTCGAGGGAGAGGGAGCGAGCGGACACGTCGGAGAAGTGCGGAGGTCGCGGTGGCCGCGAGTTCTACGGCGGCGAGGCCATGGCGGTGCTCGGTTGCAGCGGGGAACGAGGGGAGGAGCGAGGTGGATCTGAGGGGAGAGGGAGGCGCAGGGACCGAGAGGGCGAGCGTGGGGGCGAGTGGGAGGCGGGGGCGTGGCGGCCTTATCCTCTCCTCGACGCCGGCGAGGGGGTCCGGTGGCGACGCGCCCTAGTTCCGACCCGGGTCGGGGGAACAGGGAAGGGGACGAGGCAGGGGAGTGAGGCCGGGTGTGGCCAGCTGGGCCAGGTGGGCCGGCCGGCCTATGAGCTGGGCCGCCTGGTCCAGGGGGGCTTCCCTTTTT
Organism: Triticum dicoccoides; assembly: GCF_002162155.2. NCBI lineage: Eukaryota > Viridiplantae > Streptophyta > Magnoliopsida > Poales > Poaceae > Triticum > Triticum dicoccoides. Next base: position 345,758,809 of record NC_041380.1, read on the forward strand.
TGTTTTTTTTGTAATTTCTTTCTTTTATTTATTTTCTTTTCTGTTTTATTTCATTTTAAAGTATTTAGGCATTTTCTAAAAATGTGTTTACTTCATAATTACCAGTGCAATATTTGGCACTCACCGAACATTTTTGTTTCAACTTTTAAAAACTTTTGTTGTTTGCCATTTTTCTGAACTGATTTTTGAATCGGTTTGAACTAACAAAAGTTTAGCAACAGTAATCACAGATGACATGACATCATTAGGAAAGTTTTACTGTAGCCTAATTATTCGGGCGTTACAGAACTCTAGGGACAGCGAGGTCTCCTCAAATGGAATATCCAGAGATAAGAGCCGTGCCAGTGTGTCTATGCGATGCGGGAGTAGCGGGCTTTGGAAAAGTTGTGTGTATTTTTGTAGGCAGTCCACCGGTGCTTCGTCTTCAATCTCACAGATGCCCATCTTGGACATCAACACCCGTTGCGCGCGTTTAATGTACGACGCCGACAATCCTTGAGCGTTCTTTTGCAACCTTGCGTTGCAGCGGCAATGCTCCTCTGGTACAATTAGCCCGCTTGCGTCGTCCCCGCTGCACGTCGGGCAGTGGTAGAAAAGGAGAGCGTATGTGCTCACGGATCTGCGAGAGCACCTGCAGATGGGGTAGACGGCAGGCTAGCGCTGGCACGGTTGGGGGCAGCCAAGGTGGGCGACGACGTAGCCCGGCTACATGGTGAAAGGGGGCTGCTGCATGGGGGTGTAGCTGGGTGGACCATGTCTTCATGATCACGAATTCGTGAAAGAACTAGCGGGCCTGCCTGGGCGGGGCAGTGCGCATGCTGCGGGGAGACCGAGGCCTCGAAGGCCGGGCCCAGGTCGACAGAGAGGCGCACCCCACCCGAGCCCGTTCTGCGGATGGACCAGGAGGCCGACCAGATGGTGGATGAATCACGGGATCGCGCACGCGCCCCTGCCGAACTGCCACGTAGTGCGGCAATAATGCTGCCCACCTCCGTCGATTGGTCGGGAACAAGGTCAGCGCCCTGCAGGGACCATGAGCGGTCGTTGAGGCCCGTCTCATCTGCGGAACCACTCCCCGAGGCAGACCCAAAGCCCGCGAGCCGCTGCGGTGCCCCCACCAGCCCGAGGATTCCACCGTGGTCAAAGCACGCATGGCCTCGGCGGGACCCAGCTCAGCACTGACTGGCATGCACAGGGAGCCAGCCCCACAGGGAGTGACGTCAGCTTCGCCGGCAACATAATGCGCACGCCGACGGTGATAGGATGCCGCCACCTCCGCCGTGCCAGGATATGCTCGCTTGGAAGGCCCGCCAGCCGCTGGATGGAGGGGGAGGACGCCCCTTCGGCTGGACGCGATAAGCAAATAAGTTGTGGATTGTTATTTGAAGGCCCAAGCGTAGATGTAAGCTGGGCAGGCCATGGCCCATTCGGCCTTGTTGTAACTCCGCCGGAGCACCTCTGACGACGACGGCAAGACGCACTATGAAATCCATCTTTGATTTTGACATGTTTGGTTTTTCATGAATAATGTTGACATCTTTGGTTTGTTTTTTCACGAGGAGACAATATCAAATCTGTTGGCATAGTTCTCTTCCCCTTATGAAAGGGAATCCCTCTTGCCTCATGTGTGAAGAGCCCGCTCGCCGTTGCAAGTAGCACTTGCTTTCATCTCCCGATGGAAACCCAACGCCAAGACCAAGATACGAAAATGACATCGCAACAAACGAAATATTCGAACGCTTACGTTAGGAACAACGGTAGGCAGACGTAGCTAACTAGCGGTGCATTGCCATTGGTACGTACGTAGTCTGATACGTACCATGTACCCCATCCTGCTGAGTTCCGGACCTGTCGCCAGTAAGAGCACCTCTGGCCGTTGGGCCGCTCGATCGCACGGCGGAGGCCGCCCGGCGATCGACGTCCGCGCCTCCGCGATAACAGCGACGCGCGCGCGGCCGCCGTGGAGTGGAACACAGCATACATAGACGGCGACATCCCGCCAAGAATTAAATAGAGGTATCTACGCGCTACAAAAATCCAAAGCCGCCTGCGTACACCGGCTAAGCAAGACGTACGTACGCGAGCTACCAACCATGCATGCCAGCCCCAGCCCGGTCGCCGTTTACACATCCCCCAAATCCTCAGTTCGATCCCCCATCACCCTATCAGACGTCGTCGCGTCCGTCCCCGATCGACCTCCGGCGCATGACATGATGATCCCTGGACGTACACACGTACGTGATCATTGTGGTACTGTCGCGTGATGCCGTCCAGACTGACCGACGTACGGATCAATCACCCGGCGAGGTCGCGGAGGAGGTGGAACCCGCCCAGCCCCCGGTGGTACTGCGACGCGACGTCGGCGCCTGATCCCATGCCCGCCCCGAACTGTCCGTTAGCAGACGGGTGCACGCCCTCACCAGCCATGAACAGGAACTCGGCGGCGCCGCCATGCGCCGCGGACGACGACGACGGGGATGCGGCGGCGAACGCGGCAACGTTCACGCCACCGTGGTGCTGCTGCTGCTGCTGCTGGTGCTGAAGCCCCAGCGTCAGCGACACGCCGTTGCCGAACCCGGCCGTGGCCGCCTCGTAGGCGTCGAAGTCGAGCTGGTCCATCATGCCGAAGTTGAGGCCCTGCGGGTCGGTGCTCTGGCCGATGCTCACGACGGAGGCCAGCGAGCCGGCGTCGTGCAGCTGGTGCAGCTGCGCCCGGGTCGGCTTCTGCTCGCCGCGCCCCTCGGAGGCGTAGCTCCCGTCCGCTGGGTTATGGTTCGCCAGGTCGCCGGCCTGCTGCGCCGACTGGCCACCACCGTCGCCGCCGCTGCCCTCCTCCTTGTCCTTCATCTCCTCCGCGTACATCTCCTCCACCATCGGCTTCCACAGCCGCACCCTCGCGTTGATGAACCAGTTCGAGACCTGCATCCATCCATGCGTCGCACAAATCAATCTTCTCCCACACCACACACACAATTAGATTCTTGGGCTGAACGTTCACGAGCACGTGAAGACACGAAACGAACGTGCGTACGACTCCGACGTGTCACCCGACCGACGGACGCGAGTACGTTGACGTGTCATGTCGAGTGCAAGTTGCACAGCTCGCAACGATGGATGCGTGTACGTGGAAACAATCAATTTAAACTAGTGGCACGAAACCGGCCAGCATTATGTGTATATATATGCGTGGCCAATCGACAGAAACAACGCAATGATTACGATGTGATGATCGATCAGTATCCAGCAGTGTGTGTAGGTAATAATTGGATAGGAACTCGCTAACATTTTTCTTTCTGCAAGTGCTTTTTTTTTTTGCAGCTGATCTATCGACCGATCATGTGATGATGAACTGATTCTGTGGAGGAGTGAGTGGGGGAGGACGTACCTGGCTCCGCGATAGGCCCGTCTGCCGCGCCAGGATGTGCTTATCCACGTCGCTCGGGTACCTGGATCAGAACATGCCAATTTAAGGTAACCTGCGTGCTTCCAAGTCTACATCCAGTGAGAGGTTACAAGTCTACAACGAGCAAACCTAACTCTTGTATGTACGTAGACTTAGTTTTAAATAACTTTAGATGGAGATGTAGGGATTGTTTAGTACAAGGGCATATCTAAGGGATACTGTTGTGTATTTCTTTTATGAGGGTAGTGTTGTGTGCTTTTGTTCATATGTGTAAATGCATATATGGAATATCCCTACAGGACAAGTGTGGTATTTGATGTGGACATTCTAATAACACTGCTAGAGGAAAAATAGCATCTGTCCGCATATGAATATACCTAAATGTAGTTGGAAGTTATGTGTTTAGGTGAGTAATTAGGACAGCAATTTTTTTAAAAAATTCTAGGAGAGTGAACATAAGCAAAATGACACATCTATAGATGGGGACATACGAAGGAACCTAAGTTGCATCAGATAAAAAACTTATGCACAGCTTCACAAAATTAAGGGAAAGAATTCTACAAGTTAAATCAAGCCAAAACAGCTAGTATTTGTTAATCACATATATATGTAATGCAAGACAAATATGGCACGGGGAGAGCAATAATGCCACAGAATAAAACACAAGGCCAGACGATTTTCGAATGAGGATCACACTCTTGAGCATCAGTTGACGTTCAAACATGTATATTTAGTTCGTTAGCATCTTCCGCAAGCAGATGTCGCACCTACTTACGTTATGTCTATGGTACTTGTTCTGAATCAATTCTAGTTCATTTTCAAAAAGAAAACAAGAGTCTAGGTTCATTTCGTGCAAACTAATCAATACGAGTGCTTCTTTGGATGTGCTAGCTGTTAATTAATCCTGTGTAATTTCTTTCCAAGCGATCAACGAAATTCACCTGTTCAATTCGAATTAAAATATTTCTGACAATGCACGTTAATCTTCTTATATATAGTACTCGTAGTACGGTGCTGTAGAAAGAGAATTAATCTTCTAACATGCCACGAAATGCATGGGACGGAAAGACAGTTAATCTTCTTCTTAGCATGCTACGCAATATTAAGAGGGTTTAAGTAATGAGGATCATCTCTTACGGGTGCAGGAAGTGCTCGAAGAGCCAGGCCCGGAGGACGGAGACGGCGCGCTCCGGCAGGCCGCGCTGCGGCCGCCACGGGTGGCTCTCGAGCATGCCGGACTGGTACGCCTTGTGCTGCCTGAGGCACTGGTCCAGCGCCCGCAGCCTGGGCGTCTCCCCCTTGGTCATCCCCGGCACGGCGGCGCCCGCGTCCTTCTCCCCCAGCGCCCCGCGCACCGCCCGGACCTGCGCGGCCACCCCGTCCCTCACGCTCCGGAAGTGCCTGGAGATGGTCCGCGACGCCATCCTCGTGTACACCGCCGCGGCCCGCTGCCCCGCCACCGCCTCGAAGGACGCCGCCACCGCCCGCATCTGATCGCGGTACCTCCTGTACCTCCTGTCCACCTGCATGCCATCGAGTCAAACACAGGGAGTACTTCATTAAGCTCACAAGTCACCGTGAAGAAACAGCTGCGACAGAAATTCTGATCGCTGCTGTAGCTAGCTTCTCTCGTGCAACAGTGTTTGAATCTTGATCTTGACTAGCTCTAGCTGTGCGTGCCTAGCTAGTACGTACGAGGCTACAGACACCTAAGCTAGCTAGGACTCTGACGGCACCAGGCCGCACAGCACCTACCCATGAATTGGACTGTAGATCGAAGTATATACACAAGAAAGGCAACGAAAGCAGTAAATGTGTGAGTGGATAGATGGCCATGAGCCCATGATCCATGAAACGGCCGAAGAAGGTAGGGGGAGAGTAGAGTAGTGGCCTGCACAAGTGCAGAGATTTTTCTTGCGTCGCCATGGTGCAATGACCTGTGAGACTGCGAGTCCATGCATGCAGAGCAGAAGGGTAGAGTCATGGAGAGAGAAAGAGCTAGATGAGGGAGTGGGCGTAGGGGTCGCATGCCCAGTGCAGACACCTAGTAGCTAGTAGCTAGACCTGCAGCGAGCGAGGCGAGGGGAAGGAATAGAGGTTTCCAAAAGCGGACGGTGAGGCCCAGGCGGGAATCACCCCCACTGTGCTACTCCCAGGAACCCTCCTTGGGCAAGCCATGATGGAACTGCGAGTGCCACTCCACTCGCCTGCAGCCTTTTAGATTTCCAAGAAGCTGGTGCAGTCCCTGACGAACGCAAGGCTTGACCCGTGATCGACGATCGGTCGTGGAATCCGGCGTGAGCGGTGTAGTACGTGGCGGTTAATCAGCGTGTTAATTAGCTATGGAGCTATGCAAACCTCTTCGATCATGGTGTAGAGCTTGGCCTTGAGCCTCTGCAGCTCGGCGGCGTCCATGCTCTGGATCTGCGTCGACGACGGCGGCCAGGAGGCGGAGGACGACGAGCCGTGCTCTTCTTGCGCCGGCTTCTTGGGCGCCTTGTTGTCGGTGTCGGCGGGGATGCTGCAGAACTCCTGCAGGAGCTGCTGCGTCGGCAGCAGGAACCGGGACCCGCGCAGCTGCCAGCCGCTGCCGGCGCCTTGCACCTGCCATGCCCCCGGCGCCGTCTGCTGGTGCTGCTGCAGCCGGGGCTCGCCGCCGCCGAGCTGGTGGTGCAGCATGAACGACGACGACCCGGCGTCCGGCGGCCCGTGGAGCGACAGCGACAACGGGGCCTGGCCCATCTGCAGCTGCTGGTGCTGGTGGTGGTGCTGCTCGCCGCGGAAGAAGCTGATGGTAGACGAGCCGTCGACGTCGAAGTCGAGCGCGGCCTTGCTCTGCGCGGACGTCGCCTCGCCGGGCGGCGCCATGCCGAAGCCCCTGGCCCCGAACATGTTCACCCCGGAGTGGTGATGATGGTGCAATCCGCCGCCATACATCTGATGCTCCGCGCGGGTGTCCACCTCCGGCACGAGCGTGACGCCGCCCCCGTTGCTCCCCGTCTCCGCGAAGTAGTCGGCGTACCCTACTAGGCTGGGATCGTGCGCCATCGATCTTTATACTGGACCTCCGCTCCCGCGCGCGCGGCCAGGCGCTCCGTTAATCAATCTATGGACGGACGGGGCGACGGCACGGGAAAGAAAGAAAGCTAGCTCAGAAAACGAAAAGCGGAGCAGTAAAGCAAGACAAGGGCAGGCGAGCACCGAGAGGGAGGGAGGGGAAGGAAATAAAGAAAGGGATGGAGACGCACCTTTGCGCAAAGAGGAGCTGAGGGCCATATCTTTCTGGGGAGGTGATGAGGAGACGAGCGATGGGAATGAGATTGGTGGATGGATTGGGATGGGATGTTTGCAGCAGCCAGCAGGAGATCGACGACGAGGAGGAGGAGGAGCTTACACTGCACTTGATCGTACCGCCCGCCCATACCATACCAGTACCTACCTACCACTACCCGCGTCAGGAGCATAGCCACGCTAGATTGCTATAGCTCCACTACAAGTACACACAGCCACACGGAGCTGGCACGCAACGAGCAGGGTCGAGTCGAACGTACGGTCATTTCTTTGGGCAAGGAGAGGGCCAAAAGTGTGACGGAGGCGCTGGGCGTTCGTTTGGTTGGGCAGGGCATGCACACGGCGCCCGGAAATGAAAAACGCGGTGGTTGCGGCGTCGAGCTCCCGGTCGCTCGCTGCTGCAACTTGGGCTGATCTAGCTAGCTGCAAGCCTCCGGGAGAGAAGGGGGCGCTGCGTGCACGCTGGCCGCTGGCGCCGACGACGTCTGGTCCGGGGGCAGCAGTGGTCCACGTACGGCCAGTCGTCGACGGACCAACTAATCGCCACTGGGAAAAACTGGCCTATTGGGCAGGACGGAGCCGCGCGCGGGGACCACCGCGGACGTCGCCGTCGCGCATCTCCCGGGTTGCTTGCTTGCTTGCTCGCTAGTCTGGTGGATTTTGTGTGTGTGAGAGGGAGATCTCCTGGGCTATGTATTTTACTGCTCTCCCTCCGTTGTTTTCTCGTGTGCCGACGTACGTAGGCGGGCGCGAGAGCAAGAGCGAAGAGCGCGTAAAAACATGAGTTGGACTAGAGGGAGGGTATGTCGTCTTTGCTACGGAGTGGTCGATAAACCCAAAGGTTCATCCATACGATTGGTTCAAAAATCCTTTGTTTACCCCTGAAAAAAGAAAAAGACACGCCCGTCATCTATGTATCGCTGACGGGAAGTGGTTTACCGTGTTCCGGCGCTATGAGTGTTGCATTTTCTTGAAATATAGGCTGGGCCTTGGGCCCATCAAACAATTTCAGAAAATTTCTAAGGACCCAGCGTGGTCCTTAAGATTGTGGTCGGAACGGAGTCAGCCGCATGCATTAATGACACAATCCTGGTGTTGATCCCAAAGGTAAAAAATCCTACACTCCTATCACAGTTCCGCCCAATCAGTTTGTGTAATGTTTTATACAAGATAGCATCGAAGGTCATCGCCAATAGGCTGAAACAAATATTACCAGATATCATCTCCGATGAGCAATCTGCTTTTGTCCCTGGCAGAATGATAACTGACAATATCATAACTGCTTATGAGTGTCTGCATTTCATGAAGCGAAATGGGGCAAAGAAGCATCAAACATGTGCACTAAAGCTCGACATGATGAAGACATATGATAGGGTTGAGTGGGCGTACCTCCGGGCCATCATGCTTAAGCTGGGCTTCACCGAGAACTGGGTAGATATTATTATGAGCATGGTAACATTTGTTAAATTTTCAATCATGTTCAATGGGAGGAAACTAGAGGAATTTCAGCCTTCGAGATAAATCCGCCAAGGGGACCCGATATCACCATACTTGTTCTTATTAGCAGCAGAGGGCCTATCGTGCCTTTTAAAATCGAAAAGTGAGTCATCCAACTTGAGTGTGATACAGGTGGCGCCTACGGCACCTCCGGTAAACCATCTCTTATTCGCTGATGACAGCCTGTTGTTTTTCAAGGCAAATAGTATGGGAGCTACCGAGGTGAACCAGGTGTTGGAAGCCTATTGTCAAGCATCAGGTCAGCGAATAAACTATGCAAAATCCTCAATTTTTTTCAGCAAGGGTGTTCCTGACAGCATGCGGAACCAGATTAAGGGACTCCTCAATGTTCCTAATGATACCCTAAATGAGAAGTACCTTGGGATGCCCTCTGATATTGAAAGTTCGAAGAACGAGGCTTTTAAATACCTCAAGGACAGACTTTGGAGTAAAATTCAAGGATGGATTGAAAAATCCTTGTCCACAGCAGGAAAGGAAGTCTTGGTCAAATCGGTCGCACAAGCAGTGCCGGTATACTCCATGTCCTGCTTCAAGCTTCCAAGAGGCCTTTGCGAGCACCTCAACAAATTAATAAGGAAATTCTGGTGGGGCAGTAAGAATGGGCAGCGCAAACCCCATTGGGTCTCATGGCAAGAGATGACGAAACCAAAAACAATGGGAGGTTTGGGGTTCAAAGATTTTGAAATTTTCAATTTGGCAATGTTAGCAAGACAGGCCTGGCGCCTACTACAACACCCGGAGTCGCTATGTGCACGTTTACTGAAGAGCATCTATTATCCACAATCAACCATCCTCGATGCAACTCTAGGGAGCCACCCTAGTCAGATATGGAGGGCTATAGTTGAGGGGCGCGACACACTCAAACTTGGCCTGATCAAACGTATTGGTAATGGGGAAAGCACGAATATATGGGAGGATAATTGGTTGCCCAGAGAAGAAATGATGAGACCATATGGCTGCATCACCGCAAATCCCCCTTTGATGGTCTCAGAACTGTTGGACACCACTTCGTCCTCATGGGATGTTAATAAGCTAAATGTCACGTTCTTGAGTTTTGATGCAAAGGTGATTTCAAGTATCCCTTTATGTACTATGAATGTCCTAGATTTCTGGAGCTGGGCTCATGAGAGACGGGGCCAATTTTCAGTTAAGTCTGCATATAATATGCTAGTAACAATCAAGCAAAGGAGAGAAGCATGGTATATGGATCAGCCGGGCCCTCAACCTCTCGCGTGGAAGAGGGTTCATGGAAAACATTGTGGAAAGTTGAGGTTCCTTCAAAAGTCCGTATGTTTCTGTGGAGACTGGCCAAGCAATCTCTACCAACTAAGGATGTGAGTGCGCACCGCAACATGTCAACTTCGAGCACATGCGGCTTCTGCGGGGCTCTAGATTTGTGGTGACACTCCCTCCTGGAGTGTACTGTATCCAGATGCACGTGGGCTCTGGTGGACGAGGAACTTGCCTGTTCTTTGGTTGCGACTACTGAGATGAGAGCTAAGAGTTGGTTATTCAATCTACTCGACACTCTCTCTCACGAAAAATTTGTCCTCCTGACGGTAACACTCTGGGCGATCTGGTCGTCCAGAAGAAAGGCGATACATGAGGTGATCTTCCAAACTCCCCATGCTACACATGCATTCATAAACCGCTTCATCGCCGATCTAGACCAAGTACGGGTGACCAAACCAACATCAAATTCTGCACCAAGGGTACACCAAGTAGCTCCAAGACCAAGCGCCCCACCGGCCAATTATGCAAAGATCCATGTCGGCGCAACGGTTCGCACCAACAGAGGCGGATCGGCAGCAGCTATATGCCGGAACACCCAAGGAGCCTACCTAGGCAGCTCAGCTCTAGTAATTGCTGGCGTTTGGGACCCAGCAACACTAGAAGCCATAGCATGCAGGGAAGCAATTGCCTTGGCCCAAGATCTCGGTCTACAGCGATTCATTGTCCCCTCTAATTGCAGGAAACTCATCGAGGATACTTCCAAAGGGAGCCAGGGTCCATATGGAGCTATTGTTGTGGAGATCAAGACTAGAGCCATTCCTTTTTCTTGTAATTTCATTTTTGAAAGTCGGGTAGTTAATGTAGAAGCTCATAGACTAGCAAGATTTGCTCTTTCCCTTTCTAAGGGACGTCATGTGTGGCTTGGCCAGCCCCATGACCAAGTTTGTATCCCACCCCTTGAGGACTTTGATTAATAAATTGGCTTTCCCCTCAAAAAAATATAGCAATGTGTGTGGTGAGAAGTTTAGTCTCATACCGCTAGTTGAAGAGGAATCACTAGTAGAAAAAGGGTCAAATGTGAAGCACATTAGTGCTGATTTGAATTTGAGTCGGCACTAATGTGACCATTAGTGCCGGTTCCAACGGCTAGGCGGGCGGACATCATTAGTACCAGTTCGTGGGCAACCTTTAGTACCGGTTCATGCCACGAACCAGTACTAATGAGGCCAGTGCGGCTGTAGTCAGGCTGGGGCCCCCACGAAGACCTTTAGTACCGGTTCATGGCATGAACCGGTACTAGAGTTTCTTAGTAAGCTGATTTTTAGTCCCACCTCGCCAAGAGAGAGGCAGTATGAGCGGTTTATAAGCCGTGAGTGCAGAGACAATGACGAAGAGGCGCAATGCTCACCTGCACGTTGCTTAGCTTCAAGCCTTTCGGAATAGCATAGATTGCACTGAGCTATGTGCAGTGCAATCTACACTATTCCGAAAGGCTTGAAGCAAATTAACCAGCATTGCACCTCTTTTTTATTTTTAATAACTTATTTGAACTCCGGACTTCTTGTGTTCAGTATGCAGTATTCAAAGCGACGTCATCAATTTCCAACATGTTCTGACATCATTTGCTGTTTTTCAGTCATTTACCGAATTGTTTAAAGAGCTAAATGACCGTGAAATTTAAAATCACTACAAAATGAACTGTGAAAATGTTGAAATTTAGCATGGTATCATCATTTCACCCGCATAGCATGTGCGAAAGAGTAGAGAGGGTCACAGCAAATACTGGACGCACTTCGTGTACAAACTGGACAATCTCTTTTGGAGTATCAGGGTTTCGGACGAGAACTCATCTGTTACACGGGCACTTCAATGTTTTTTAAACTTATTTGAACTCCAAACTTCTTTTGTGTTCAGTATGCAGCATTCAAAGCGACGTCATCAATTTCCAACATGTTCTGACATCATTTGCTGTTTTTCAGTCATTTACCTAATTGTTTAGAGAGCTAAATGACCGTGAAATTAAAAATCACTACAAAATGAACTATGAAAATGTTGAAACTTGGCATGGTATCATCATTTCACCCGCATAGCATGTGCGAAAGAGTAAAAAGGGTCACTGATGAAGCTATGTACCTAGGGTAGGGCCATGGTATCATCATTTCTTGAAGATCCATTTATTCTCAATGGCTTTCCGATCATCGGGCAAAGTCCAACAAAGTCCACACTTTGTTCTCATACATGGATCCTATCTTAGATTTCATGGCTTCAAGCCATCTATTGGAATCTGGGCTCATCATAGCTTCTTCATAGTTTGTAGGTTCGCCATGGTCTAGTAACATGACTTCCAGGACAGGATTACTGTACCACTCTGGTGCGGAACGTGCTCTTTTCGACCTACAAGGTCCGGTAGTAACTTGATCTGAAGTTTCATGATCATCATCATTAGCTTCCTCTCTAGTTGGTGTAGGCATCACAGGAATGAATTTCTCTGATGTGCTACTTTCCAAATTGAGAGAAGGTACAATTACCTCATCAAGTTATATTTTCCTCCCACTCACTTCTTTCGAGAGAAACTCCTTCTCTAGAAATGTTCCATTCTTGGCAACAAAGATCTTGCTTCGGATATGTGGTAGAAGGTGTACCCAATTGTTTCCTTAGGGTATCCTATGAAGACGCACTTCTCCAATTTGGGTTCGAGCTTATCAGGTTGAAGCCTTTGACATAAGTGTCGCAACCCCAAACTTTAAGAAACGACAGCTTAGGTTTCTTGCCAAACCACAGTTCATACGGTGTCGTCTCAATGGATTTAGATGGTGCCCTATTTAACGTGAATGCGACTGTCTCTAATGCATAACCCCAAAACGATAATGGTAAATCGGTAAGAGACATCATAGAATGCACCATTGATACATCTCCATGATATCTACTTTTCCAAACTCTTTTGCCCTTGTTTTGGACTCTAATTTGCATGATTTGAATGGAACTTTTTTTGACTATACACAGTATGGAAGAATCCAACTGCAATTTTTTTCATTTATTATTAAACAAAACAAACAAAGGTCCAGCAGTACAGAGGGCTTGAGGTAAGCTAAAAGAACTAAAAAGAAACAAGGAAAAAACTAACTACCAAAAAAAATTACAGGACAAGGTTGTCAAGCCAGAAACAGAAAGCCCTAGCATAGCTCTTCTTAATTCTAAATTTGAGCAAATTGAGCTCCCGCAAGAAGATGGATTTCCACCTCTGTAGGCTAGGCTGAATGGCTTGAAAGATGAGATTATTCCTTGAAATCCAGATGGCCCAAGAGGCTAAAATGATGATTTCCATGAAGAAGGGCACATGTAATTTCTGGCTGAGGTCAGCAAAAGCTTCTAGCACTGAGACGTTGGCCTGTCTAGAGGGACAAATAAGGTCCCAACATTGAGCTGCAAAAGGGCATGTCCAAAAGAGATGTTGAAGTGTTTCCTCCTGCTGACAATTGTTTACACCACAATTATAGCTATCCAGATGAAAAGTTTTCCTTCTTAAAAGATTCCTAGTGTTAAGCATGTCTTGAAGAAGTCTCCAGAAGAACACCTTATGCTTAGGCTAGCAAGAACTATTCCAAATCCAATTGAATCGCTGGGGCACTATTTTAACTCCTACCATCATTCTATAGGCCTTAGCCACTGAAAATTGTTCATTTCCCCATATATAACTCCAGGTATCAGTGCAATCCAGGAATTCAGATTCTCTTAAAGCTAAACACATGTCTTCCATAGCTTCAAATTCTTGAAAGGCTTGCACAACCAGAGGCAAGTGAAATAGGCCCCCTAGATATTCAGTGTGGATGATAGAGTACACAGTAGAGTCCCTATTCTTGACAAAAGAGAATAGGTGAGGGAACATGTCCTGCATGCAAGCTGAGTGCCATAAATCAGACCAGAATAGAGCACTTCTTCCATCCCCTATGTTGCATTTGGCCAAAGATTTGAAATTATCAATGAGTTTAAGGTTGGCTTTCCACCAAAATGATCCAATCCAACTACTGCCAGGTAGCAAACCATTGCTGTAATAGGACTCCCAAATCAAATTAACCCAAGGAATGTTGTGTCTGTTATAGAACTTGTGAAGATTCTTAATCAGCAAAGCTTTGTTTTGGACAAAGATGTCCATCACACCCAAGCCTCCTTGGTCCTTTGGTCGGTAGACAGTATTCCAGGCTACCATTGCAGGTCTGTGATCCTCCAAGTCAGGGCCCCTCCAGAGGTAATGCCTCAAATATTTGATGAATTGAGTTTTAATAGTGACAGGCACATCAAGACATCCCATGAAGTAAATCAGAAGGGAGTTTAAAACAGATTTCACCAGCAGCAATCTACGAGCCAAGGTCATGAAGGAAGACAAACCCACAAGTTTCTTTTGTAGTCTTGTGACTAAAGGGAAACATTGCTCAACTTCAGGCTTATGAAGACCTAAAGGTGCTCCCAGATATTGGATGGGGAAGGTTTCCCTTTTACATTGAAATGTGTTTATCAAAATCTCCACTTTCTCTTCTGGCACATTAATGGGAATGAGACTTGATTTATTGTAGTTCACTTTATGGCCAGTAGCATCTGCAAAAGTATTGAGAAGGGCTTTGAGGCAGTGAAGCTATCTTGCATCTACTTGAAGAAGAACCAGGGTATCATTTGCATACTGGACTATATGAAAGTCAGGGCAAGAATCCACTTGCAAAGGTGATGTAAGCAAACCCAGTTGCATGGCCCTGTTGAAAATTGATTGAAGTAGATCTGATGCAAGTACAAAGAGAAGAGGTGACAGACGGTCCCCCTGTCTAACTCCTCTAAGGCAGTAAATTTTTTTGCCAGGCACACCATTTAGCATGATAGCTGAAGAGGCAGAGGTGAATAGCATTTTGATCCAATTAATCCATCTGTCTCCAAAACCTTTAGCTTTCAAAATATCCAATATTGCTTGGTGCTCAATGGTGTCAAAAGCCTTTTCAAAGTCCAATTTAAGCACAATAATTTCTTCTTTGGATTTGTGGCATTGATGCAGGTATTCATAGGCCCATCCCAAGCAGTCATGGATGGATCTCTCTTTGAGAAAACCATATTGGTTAATGTGCACCAGCTTTTAGAATTACTTTCTGCAACCTGTTTGCCAATAGTAGTGACTAATTTGAGACATGAGTTGAGGAGAGAAATTGGCATGTAGTCATTTGCTGTCAGAGGGGTTCTCCCTTTGGAAATAAGGGTGATGTATGAGGTGTTTAAACTTTCAAGTGATATTTGCCCAGCATGGAAATCATATATGAACTTGAGCACATATCCTTTAATAATATCCCAACAAGATTTAAAGAATTCATTATTGAAACCATCAGGACCTGGAGATTTGTCCAGTGGGAGCTCTTTGACCACTTCATTGACTTCTTCCTTCGTGAAAGGTAATTCCAGGTTGCCAAACAGTGAAGCATCAAGTCTTTGGCCAAACAAGGAATCCTAATCAAAATGCATAGAGGTTTTGTGGGATGTGCCCATTCTTTTCTTATATGCTTCCCAGAGAATTGCAGCTTTTCCAACATGATCAGAGATATCCACTTGGTGATCATTTTGAAGGACAACAATGTGATTATGTCTATAGTTAATAGAGGCTTTAGTATGGAAGAATTTGGTGTTTTCATCCCCAAATTTCACCCCTTTAATTCCCCCCTCCTTTGCTTCTAGTATATCTTCTGATTCCTCAAAAGGATGAGCAAGTGCTCCTTAAGAATGATCCTGCAATTCCACTCATAAATGTCTAATTCTCTGAACTCCTCAAAGAAATCCCAGAGAAAGATTAGTTCATTAATTTTTGCAATCTGAGATCTAAGGCAAGATAAAGATCTGGCCCACTACTTTAAGGCTCTCCTTAAGTTCTTAAACTTAGCATTCAGGCTTTTGACAGCATCCAAGTTACCCACAGGAATATTTCAAGCAGCAGAAACCACCTGTTTAAAGTCTGAATGTTGCCACCAATAATTTTCAAATCTAAAGACTCTTGCTTTTGGGATAGAAGTACCAATTTACACATGGCAAATGATCTAATATAGGCTTTGCAAGAGGAAGCACAATGGTAGGGGAAAGAGGTCATCCAAGATGCACAGGTAAAAAACTAGTCAAGCTTGACCAAAAGAGGATCTTGCTGCATGTTACTCCAACTGAATTTTCTACCATGTAAAGGCAACTCTACTAACCCTTGGTTGCTAATTGCCTCATTGAACATCAGCACATCATTGACATCTCCACCAGGTCTGTTTTTATCTGAAGGAGCTCTGATAAAATTAAAATCTCCCATGAGAATCCAGTCCACATCAGCAGGCATGTGAATATTCAGAAACCAATCAATAAACTCAATTTTATCATGTGGTTCACATGGTCCATAAATATTGGTGAGGATCCAGGATTGATTTGAGAGCAAACTGTTAAATTGAATGGAAAGTGAGAATCTGTTTTGCGCAATGAATTCTCCAGCAAACTGAGAACCATTCCAAGCAATTAGAAGACCCCTTGATGCCCCAATAGAGGGGAGAAAAGCAAGTTTGTTAATTCTATTAGGATAGAAGTTTTTGGTGTAGGCAGAATCAAAGGTCTCTCTCTTAGTTTCTTGAGGACACAGGATGTTGCAGTCACTCTCATCAATTTTCCGCCTTAAGGCCAACCATTTATCCTCAGAATTCATCCCTCTAATATTCTAGTTGAGAATGTTCCAATTTCTATTTGTGTTATTCATGGAAACATAAGGGATTATTATACCAATAATCAAGCTCCATCACTTGATCAGAAAATAGAAGTGAGAAAAAGTCGCACAGAACCCTGAGCCACACCACATCACATGACAACCATATCATCCAGCAACCATACATCACAGATGTTTCACTAAGATAGCAAATTACTGGATAATCAAGGTCTACAAAATGACAGCCTCCAAAGTTTACACCATTCATTGAGACATCCAAAATAGAAAATGAGAGGCAAAACAAACTACCCCTTAAACCACCACTCCAATTTAGGTCAACTATCATCATGGAGACTTGGAAGTATTATCCTCCCCCTTGACCAACTCCTCTTTTGCCTTCTTCTTGGCTTCTTGGCCAGCTTGTCCTCCAGCTCCCTCTCAGCAACCTTACAGAAAGAGGCAGTGAGATTTTTTACAACTGATTTTTGAGTAATGGGAGGAACAACATTACAAGGAAGACAATTATTGTTTGAGTAGGAGTTTCTTTTATAACCAGCATTATTCTTCTTAATTCTCTCACTCCTCCTTACCTCAGTTTCAACTAGGGGAGTTTTGCCACTCCTTCTCTTCCTTAAATTGTCAGGTCCAAAAGGCTACAGCAAAGCCTGGGCCTCCACATCTTGCATGTTGGAGGAAACTCCAATATTCTCCTTATCCTTGTCCTTGGAATGTTGTTCCTCAAGAGCAATGGCCTGACAAACAGGTGCATGAGAGGCAGGACACTTATCAGGAATGTGCAACATCATAGCTTGTTCCATATCCTCCACCTCAGTAAATAGTTCCCACATTCCAGATTTCAACATATTGACAGTCCAATCATATTTATCAAGAGTCATGAGAAGGTGGACAATAAAATTAAACCAACTTACAAGAATGTTGGCAAAAAAGAAGTTCTTATTTTCCAATGGTTGCTCTTGAAAATGCTTCTTCCACAGCAAGAGACCTTCTTCAGAGACAACATGACCATTATTAGCAGAATCAGCAACCTGAATACACTTTAAACCTAATAATGAGGGTGCCATATCGAAATGCTCATTAATTTGGTTAACCCAATTACCTTGAAGCCTAGTCTGAAGCTCCCCAATGTTAGCAACTAGCTCAAGGCTTCCTCTAGAAGTGTTGATGTGTTCAGAACTGCAATGATTGACATCCCCTAATGAAACACCAGCATCAGGAGCAGAAAGTAACCTAGACACTGGCACCTGACCAATACATCCCATAGATAAGGCGGGAACAAAAGCAGCCTCCAAAGCAGAGGAGTGATTACCAAATCTTGAGAACCAGCAACAATTTGAATGGAACTAACCCGGACTGACGCTGTTTTCAGCAGAATTGCCATGGTGTTATTTTTGTGTAGAAATAAAAGTTCTCAGAATGACCTGAAACTTCACAGAGAATATTTTTGGAATATATAAAAAATATTGGCGAAAGAATCATCTGAAGGGGACCCACCACCTATCCAGAAGGGTGGAGGGTGTCCCCCTAGGGCGCGCCCCCTGTCTTGTGGGTCCCACGAAGCTCCACCGACCTCAACTCCAACTCCATATATTCACATTCGGGGAGAAAAAAAATAAGAGAGAGGGATTCATCATGTTTTAAGATACGGAGCCACCGTCAACCCCCGTTCTTCACCGGGAGGCCAGATCTAGAGTCCGTTCGGGACTCTGGACAGGGGAAATCGTCACCATCCTCATCACCAACCTTCCTCCATCACCAATTTCATGATGCTCACCGCCGTGCATGAGTAATTCCATCGTGGGCTTGCTAGACGGTGATGGGTTGGATGAGATTTACCATGTAATTGAGTTAGTTTTGTTAGGGTTTGATCCCTAGTATCCACTATGTTCTAAGATTGATGTTGCTATGACTTTGCTATGCTTAATGCTTGTCACTAGGGCCCGAGTGCCATGATTTCAGATCTGCTATTATGTTTTCATGAATATATTTGTGTTCTTGATCCTATCTTGCAAGTTATAATCACCTACTACGTGTTATGATCCGGCAACCCCGGAGTGACAATAGTCGGGACACTTTCTGGTGATGATCGTAGTTTGAGGAGTTCATGTATTCACTAAGTGCTAATGCTTTGGTCCGGTTCTCTATTAAAAGGAGGCCTTAATATGCCTTAGTTTCCATTAGGACCCCGCTGCCACGGGAGGTAGGAGAAAAGATGTCATGCAAGTTCTTTTCCATAAGCACGCATGACTATATTCGGAATACATGCCTACATTATATTAATGAATTGGAGCTAGTTCTGTGTCACCCTAGGTGATAACTGTTGCATGATGAATGCCATCCGACATAATTATCCATCATTGATCCATTGCCTATGAGTCCGTTTCATATTGATCTTTGCTAAGTTACTTTTTCGTTGCCACTGTTACGATTGCTACAAAACTGCAACTGTTACTTTTGCCACCGTTACCGTTATTTCCTACAACTTTGCTACTAAATACTTTGCTACAGATATTTTGTCTTTCAGGTGTGGTTGAATTGACAACTCGGCTGCTAATACTCGAGAATATTCTTTGGCTCCCCTTGTGTTGAATCAATAAAATTGGGTTGAATACTCTACCCTCGAAAACTGTTGTGATCCCCTATACTTGTGGGCTATCAAGACCTTTTCTGGCGCCGTTTCCTGGGAGCATAGCTCTATTCTCCGAGTTACTTGGGATTTATATCTGTTGATCACTATGAGGAATTTGAAAGATCAAAGAACCAAGATTTTCCCCTCAACTACGAGGGGAGGTAAGGAACTGCCATCTAGCTCTGCACTTGATTCACCTTCTGTTTTGAGTAAGCTTACGACATCAACACATGCTATTGATTCTGATATGTTGCATGTTATTGATAATGCCACTTCTCCTATGCATGATGCTTATGATGATACTACTTCTTTGCTTGATAATACTGTGCCACTAGGTGAATTTCTTGATGAACAACTTGCTAGGGTTAGAGAGAATGAAATTAGTGAAACTAATGACATTATTGAAATTGGAGATTATGATTCTCCCCCTATATATGAATTGTCTATTGTACCTGAAGGTTATATTATGGATGAAGTAACTGCTAGAGACTTTTTGCTTGCAATGATAGAGATGATCTTAAGAAACCGTTAGCTAAGCTGAAAGAAAAGACTTTGAATGCTATCCTAAGTTTGCTACTTCACCTATCTTTGTTAGTGATAAGGATTATGAATTATCTGTTGACCTTGAGTTAATTACTTTGGTTGAATCTGATCATTTCTATGGTTATGAATCTGAAATTGTTGTGGCACATCTTACTAAATTGAATGATATAACCACCCTATTTGCTCATGAGGAAACAATTCGCTATTACTATATTCTTAAATTGTTTCCTTTCTCGTTAAAGGGTGATGCTAAGTTATGGTTTAATTCTGTTGCTCCTGGTTGTGTGCGTAGCCCCCAGGATATGATTTACTACTTCTCTGAAAAAAATTTCCCTGCTCATAAGAAACAAGGTGCCTTAAAGGAAATATTTAACTTTGTGCAAATTGAAGAAGAGAGTCTCCCACAAGCTTGGGGGAGGCTTCTCCAATTACTTAATGCTTTGCCTGATCATCCTCTCAAGAAAAATGAAATACTTGATATATTTTATAATGGACTAACCGATGCTTCCAGAGACCACCTGGATAGTTGTGTTGGTTGTGTTTTCAGGGAAAGAACTGTTGAGCAAGATGAATTGCTATTGAATAATATATTGAGTAATGATAATGATTGGACACTTCCTGAACCAACTCCTAAGCCAACTCTGAAGAAAAGAGGCATTCTATTTCTCAGTCCTGAAGATATGCAAGAGGCAAAGGAATCTATGCAAGAAAAAGGTATTAAAGCTGAAGATGTTAAAAATTTACCGCCTATTGAAGAAAATACATGGTCTTGATTGCTCGACACAGGTAGTAGAGGTAAACTCTTTTAATAGATTTGATGAAGGTTATATTCTTCATAATAAGTCTGCTAGTCAATGCTTGGATGAGTTTGATAATTTTATTGTTATACAAGAAAACTTCAATGCTTATGTTAGTAGAGAATTGAAACATAATGCTTACATGCTTCACCATTTGGGTGATTATATGAGTAGAACTGTTAATGATCTTAAGCTTATTAGTAAACATGCTTTCATGGTTACAACTCAAGTAGAACAAGTACTTAAAGCACGAGAGGATTTGCTCAATGAATTGAATAGTAAGAATAATGATAATGTTGTTAGGGTCATGATTAGAGGTGGTAAGATGACTCAGGAACCTTCGTATCCTAAGAGAGTTGAGCAAGATTCTCAGAGAACTAATACTGATGCACCTAGTCCTAGTAATAAAAAGAAAAATAAATCTGATAGGACTTTGCATGCTTCTAGTGAACCTATTATAGACACACCTGAGAATCCTAATGATATTTCTATTTCTGATGCTGAGACACAATCTGGTAATGAACATGAACCTAGTGCTAATATTGATGATGATGTTCATGTTGACGCTCAACCTAGTAATGATAATGATGTAGAAGTAGAACCTAAAGTTGATCTTGATAACCCACAATCAAAGAATCAACGTTATGATAAGAGAGACTTCATTGCTAGGAAACATGGTAAAGAAAGAGAGCCATGGGTTCAGAAACCCATGCCCTTTCCTCCTAAGCCATCCAAGAAAAAGGATGATGAGGATTTTGAGCGCTTTCCTGAAATGATTAGACCTATCTTTTTGCGTATTCGTTTGACTGATGTGCTTAAAATGCCTCCTTATGCTAAGTATATGAAAGATATTGTTACAAATAAAAGAAAGATACATCAAGCTGAAATTTCCACCATGCTTGCTAATTACACTTTTAAGGGTGGAATACCAAAGAAACTTGGAGGCCCAGGAGTACCAACTATACCATGCTCCATTAAAAGAAACTATGATAAAACTGCTATATTTGATCTTGGAGCCGGTGTTAGTGTTATGCCTTTCTCTTTATATCGTAGACTTGAAGTGAATAAGTTGACACCTACTGAAATCTCTTTGCAAATGGGTGATAAATCAATTGCTATACCCATCGGTATTTGTGACGATGTGCCTGTTGTGGTTGCAAATGTTACTATCTTAACGGACTTTGTTATTCTTGATATTCCCAAGGACGATAATATGTCGATCATCCTTGGTAGACCCTTTTTGAATACTGCAGGGGTAGTTATTGATTGCAAGAAAGGCAATGTCACTTTTCATGTTAATAGTAATGAGCATATAGTACATTTTCTGAAGAAACAACCTCAAGTTCATAGTATTAATTCAGTTGGAAAAATTTCAACTATTACTATTGGAGGTTTTGAATTCCCTTTTCCTACCGTCAAGAAGAAATACGACATTCTTCTTGTTGGGGACATGCATATCCCCATTAAGGTAACCTAGTGTTATTCGAAAGTTCTCTGGTTTCATGTCATTCGGAAAAAGTTTGTTAATAAGACTTGATCAACGTTGTTAATGGATTCCTTTTGATGGGCACGAGATGGATGAATTTAGAAAGCACGACCTTCTGTACCTACTTTTTACTTTATGTT
The DNA here is from genome assembly GCF_002162155.2 of Triticum dicoccoides. Classification (NCBI taxonomy): domain Eukaryota; kingdom Viridiplantae; phylum Streptophyta; class Magnoliopsida; order Poales; family Poaceae; genus Triticum; species Triticum dicoccoides. The sequence goes on from NC_041380.1 coordinate 345,780,564, forward strand.
AATTAGGTTAACTAAAGCAAAAATAGTATTTTCTGTCTGTTTTTTGAATTATCCATGAAATAAAAAATGTCCCAAAAAGAAAAGTTCTCCAAATGCCCTGAAAATTTAGTATGATATTTTATAGAATATTTGAGAATTTCTAGCACTAAACATGCACCAGGGGGATGCACCAGTGGGCCACAAGGGTTGAGGGTGCGCCCAGGGATAAAGCAAAAATAGTATTTTCTGTCTATTTTCTGAATTATCCATGAAATAAAAAATGTCCCAAAAATAAAAGTTCTCTAAATGCCCTGAAAATTTAGTATGATTTTTTATAGAATATTTGAGAATTTCTGGCACTAAACATGCACCAGGGGGATGCACTAGATGGACACAAGGGTGGAGGGTGCGGCCCCTGCCTTGTGGGTCCCCTTCACTTATTCCAGAAAAAATCACCCCGTAGCTCAAACCCGTGTTCTTGCTCATATTGCTGCCATTTTCGATCTCCTTACTCAAAGCTCCATTCACAAAACTGCTTTGGGGGATTGTTCTTTGGTATGTGACTCCTCCAATGGTCCAATTAGTTTTTGTTCTAGTGCTTTATTTATTACAAATTTTTGCTGCTGTGGTGACCTTGTTCTTGAGCTTGCATGTCAAATTTATATGGTCCAAAGTAGTTTTGGATGCATGATATAGCCTCTAGACACTTGTAGGAGCAGTTGCTATCAATTTTGTTGAGTTTGGTTCACTTTTATTTTGAGTCACTAAAAATTTCAGAAATTTTTCAGAGGAAGAAAAATGTCTAGGAAAATGCACCATGGTGGTTCTTCGAGGAAGCAAGCACCGAGGCTCACGATACATGAGCCGGACCTTGAACCACCAAGGGAAGATTAAGTGCGGCCTTGTGAATGGCCGTCAGATGAATTCATGGTTCATGCAGGTTTCAAGGATGAGTTTGATGCATACGTACAAAATGCTGGCCTTTAGGACTTCGTGTCAGACAAGTGTCGACAATACTATTACCTCACCGATTCCTTTGTGCGGAGGTTTCAATTTTCATCTAAGTGCAATACTCATGCTGTTTTATTTGATCTTTATGATGAATCATAAACCATGGACCTTGAGTATTTTAATACTGCTTGCAAAATCTCACAGAGGGACCTTCTTAGTGAGCCTCACAAAACCGAATACAATGATTTCCTTGCTATCATCACTATGGGAGAAACTAGAAATATAACACAAGCTACCATAGGGAGCATTCACTTTCCTGCCATACATTATTTTTCTCTCTTCATAGGTAGATGCATCAATGGTAAGCATGAGCATTGCCACCTTTGTGTTCCAGATCTTAGTGTCCTCAAGTGTGCGGTGTTGGGTGATAAGCGTTATAACTTGGGGGCCATTATTGCGAGGAGGTTACATCTTAATGCTAAGAATGGAGATTTATTTGGTTGGATTTATGCAACTCGTTTAGCTAATTATCTTAGTATACCCATTAGAGGGAATGACATTGAGTTGCCTCCTGCTTTTCTAGATTATAATGCTATGGTACGCTATTAGTTTCTTGAGAGGAACGAATAGTCCCTCCATCCCCGACTAATCTTTGACAGACGGCGTGATGTCCATGTTACCCTTCCTGCTCCTTCCTTCTTTAACTTTCAGGCAAAAGGGATATATTTTATAACTAGAGAGGAGGCTGTTGGATTTCGGGTTCCGGCAAAACCCTTGATGTTCGAACACTGGAGTGCGCACAAAGATCTCCCCCCTCTCTAGCTCGCACACTCTACGATCTCACGGCCTAGCTCGACGTACCCAAAGAACACGAGACACAAGATTTATACTGGTTCGGGCCACCGTTGTGGTGTAATACCCTACTACAGTGTGGTGTGGTGGATTGCCTCTTGGGCTAAGGATGAACAGTACAAGGGAAGAACAGCCTCACGAGGAGAGGTGTTCTTGGAGTGCTTGTGTGATTCAAGATCAGAATCAGATCTCCCCGATCAGATGCCTCCCTATGGTGGTGGCTAGTCATATTTATAGAGGCCCTGGTCCTCTTCCCAAATATTGAGCGGGAAGGGATCCCACAACGGCCAAATTAGAAGGGAGACAACTTGGGTGGTCTTCGCCCGCCAAAGGCTCTGGTGGTGACGCCGTCTTGGGCTCCACGATGACCTCTGTCTTGCCGTCCTGCTGGTCTTGGTCTTGTTGCACCGATATGGAACCCTTTGCCTGATGCCTCGGGACTCCTCGCCCGCGCTTGCCCCTTTAGCACCAAAGAGGAAACAAGGACGCTGCGCGCACTGGGGCCCGCCTGGTTTCAATCGTCATGGCTTACGTCACAGGAACCTCACGAGGTGTCCCTTGCCTTGATCTCTCCGCCCCTCGCTGGCCAGCCTGGTGAGGCCGCCCCTGAGAAGGTCTTGCGTCGTCCTCCTTGCAAGGGTCTTGAGTGTTTGCTGGTGAAGATGGGATGTATGGGGCTACTGGTGGAGCCACGTTGCGAGCCGCAGGCAGGCAAGTCTGGGGACCCCCGTTCACAGAACACCGACAATAGCCCCCGGACCCAAGGCGCGCTCGGGCTTGGCTTCGAGGCGGCAAGCGCGGAGCGCCGCAGGCCCCATCAGCCTGCGGCCGCGGTTGGCGAATGGCGACTGATTGGACATGGGCGTCTCCGCTTCATCCTCGACAACTGCCCGATTGACAAAAGGCCGGTGCAGGGAACGCTCGCCTTCATTGCCTTCCTTCGCCTTGCTCCAAATCGCCTCTCCTGCTCCTCACTTCCGAAATCTCCAGATCTACTCCGATCTCCTTCCGAGCTTCTGACCAATGGCGCCCCGAAAGCCCAAGGTTGATTCGCGCCCGCCTGGTATGAGCCGGCTCTGGAGGCGCCTAATGTCTCGGCGAAGAACCTCGTCGCCATGCGCCCGCTGATGGCAGGGGAGAACAACGAGAAGGGGGGACCGAGCTCCGAGCTGGCTCCGCCGTGCCCGAAGCTCCGAATAGCTCTTTCTACCCCTTCTTCATGAGCAGCGTCGTCGCCGGCCTTGTTCCCCCTTCTCCGACTTCTTCTACGTGGTCCTTCGACACTACGGTTTACAGGCTCTTCATCTCCATCCCAATTCCGTTCTTCTCTTGTCCATCTTTGCCTTTTACTGTGAGGCGTACGTCGGGGTGATGCCGTCCGTGGCACTGCTACGCCACTTCTTCTACCTCCGGATCAACGTCGGCCACACCCCGGGGTGCACCAACTTCATCGTAGCCGGCAAGGCTAACACGATTTCGAAGACCGAGAAGAAGGCCGATGGCTTTAGGTGCAAGTGGGTTATGATGGATGCCAAGTGTGTCCATCCACGGCTGAAGCTGCCGACGGGGATGCCCCAGCCTGATGAGGGGTGGTCCCGCGTGAAGCTTACTGACGACCGGGCGAAGTTGGTGCTGGAGAAGATGAACGCCGACCTGAGGCCGGGCAGCGCAAAGGCGACGAAACTGACGGGGGCTATTGAGGGAGTCCTTGACTAAGGGGTCCTCGGGCGTCCGGCCCATTATCCTTTGGGCCGGACTGATGGGCTGTGAAGACATGAAGGCCGAAGACTGCACCGTGTCCGGATTGGACTCTACTTGGCGTCGAAGGCAAGCTTGGCGATCGAAGATTCCTTCTTATGTAACCGGCTCCATGTAAACCCTAGATCCCCTCGGTGCCTATATAAACCGAAGGGGGTAGTCCGGAAAGGACACCACATATACTCATTTCCATAGGCTAGACTTCTAGGGTTTAGTCATTACGATCTCGTGGTAGATCAACTCTTGTACTACTCATATTCATCAAGATCAATCAAGGAGGAAGTAGGGTATTACCTCCATAGAGAGGGCCCGAACCTGGGTAAACATTGTGTCCCTTATCTCCTATTACCATCGACCCTAGATGCACAGTTCGGGACCCTTTACCCGAGATCCGCCGGTTTTGACACCGACATTGGTGCTTTCATTGAGAGTTCCACTATGCCGTCGACAAAAGGTTCGATGGCCCCCTCAATCATCAATAATGACGCTGTCCAGGGAGGAAGGTTCCTCCCTGGACAGACCTTCGTATTCGGCGGCTTCGTACTACAGGCCAACTCGCTTGGCCATCTGGAATAGATCGATAGCCATGCCCCTGGCCATCAAGTCAGATTCAATAGCTTGAACTATGCCACAGACATCCTTGGAGACCTAACCTCCAAGGAATTTGAGCCTGCGGCGATCTCTCCTCCTTATCCCGATGAACGTGACTTAAATCTATCATCGAATCACGCCCAGGAGATGGTTCCTGCGGCTGCGGTGACCTTAGAGCTGAAGCAGATCGAGCCATCCGAGGCCTCAGAGTCCGCGGCGCTGGAGCCGCACATGGACTCGACGCCCCGCAATATTCGCTTTAACGGAACTGCGGACTCGTCTCCGGCTATAAGTTCCGGACTGTGTATGCCCGCGGACACTGAGCTAGATCAGTTATCAATCTTCAAGTTCAGCGCCGCTGACGTTTTCCAGCACTCGCCTTTGGGTGACGTGCTAAAATCTTTAAAGAATCTGTCGTTGGAAAAGGACTCCCAGCCGAACTATGTCCGGTTCGAGCTAGAAACGGATGATGAGGAATTTTGCTTCCCACCCGCCACCCACTTCATAGCCACCGTCGATGACTTAACCGACGTGCTTGACTATGGCTCCGAAAACACCGACGGCATGGACAACGATGCTGACAAGGAGCAAGGCCAAGACCCACCATTCACTAGACGTTGGACGGCTACCTCCTCATACGACGTGTACATGGTTGATACACCTAAAGGATCTGGCGACGACAAAGAAGAGCCGGATGCGAACAAAACCTCCGAGACACAGTCCAAGCGCTGACAGCCCAAACGCCGCCCTAAGCCCCGTCGCTCAAAGGACGGCATCACTGGAACCAGAGAAAATAGTACTCTGGGTGACACCGAAAACAGCGAGGACCACGTCGGGGCTACATCCGAACAGGAACATGATAGCAGGCAAGAAAACACTAACGAACAGGCCATAGAAGATGACCCGGAGGATGATAGTTACCGTCCACCCTCCGAGGAGGAGACAAGCCTTGGCAACGAAGACTTCATCGTGCATGAGGATCCTCTCGAGCAGGAGCGCTTCAAGCTTCAGCTCATAGCCACTGCAAGGAGCCTGAAAAAGAAACAACAACAGCTTCAAGCTGAACAAGACCTGCTCATCGACAGATGGACTGACGTCCTGACAGCCGAGGAATACGGCCTCAACCGCCCAACCAAGAGCTACCCGAAACGTAGACTGCTACCTCAATTCGACGAGGAGGCACCGGAGCATATATCTCCCTCGCGTAATGTGGATCGACCACCACATGGTCGGGACAGGGCAGTGGAACGACCAACCCGCAGTCGAGATAAAGCGGCAACTCAGGCCGAACAGCAGACCGCCCCACCACCCCATCGAAATAGGGATGGAAGAGTCTGGGGCCATACGTATGACCTCCGACAGACCCTGGATAGTAGAGCAGGGCACACAAGATCGATCTACGGATCATGAGGACGTGCCTCGAGGCGTGACGAAGGCTACGTATTCGGACGTGACAAACCTAACCACGTTCGAGCCGAATGCCATAGACGGACTCCTTTAGAGCTCCGCCACGATGTAGCCCGATATAGAGGCGCCGCACACCCACTCTCCTTCACAGATGAAGTACTGGATCATGAATTCCCCGAGGGGTTCAAGCCCGTCAATATCGAATCATACAACGACACAACCGATCCTGCAGTATGGATCGAGGATTTCATTCTCTACATCCACATGGCCCGAGGAGACGACCTCCACGCCATCAAATACCTCCCATTAAAACTCAAAGGACCAGCTTGACACTGGTTAAATAGCCTTCCTGAGAACTCAATCGGCAGTTGGGAGAACATGGAAGAGGCTTTCCTCGACAACTTCCAAGGAACTTATGTACGGCCACCATATGTCGATGACCTAAGCCACGTAGTTCAACAACCCGGAGAATCGGCCAGAAAATTCTGGACTAGGTTCCTAACCAAAAAGAACCAGATCATCGACTGCCCGGACGCCGAGGCCCTAGCAGCCTTCAAACACAGCATCCGGGACGAATGGATAGCATGCCATCTCGGACAAGAAAAGCCGAAGTCAATGGCAGCCCTTACGGCACTCATGACCCACTTTTGTGCAGGCGAGGACAGCTGGCTGGCTCGTAGCAAAAACACAGCCAGCAAGGCAGGCCCTATAGAGGCCAAGAACAACACCGGCAAGCTCCGATGCAATAGACACAAACGCAGAAGCAATGGCTACAACACCGAAGACACCGCAGTCAACGCTAGATTAAGTGGCTCCAAGTCCGGCCAACGGAAGAAACCCTACAAAAAAACAACGAAGGACCTTCCAGCCTGGACCACATACTCGACCGCCCGTGCCAAATTCACGGCACCCCAGATAAACAAGCCAATCATACCAACAGGGATTGTTGGGTCTTGAAGCTGGCTGGCAAGTTAAATGCCGAAAACAAAGAAAAGGGATCACAAAGCAAGGACGAGGATGAAGAGCCCCGGCAGCCGAACACCGGGGGACAGAAGAAATCCCCCCCCCCCAGTCAAAACGGTGAACATGATATACGCCACGCACATCCCCAGAAAGGAGCGCAAACGAGCACTCAGGGACGTCTACGTGGTAGAGCCAGTCGCCCCAAAGTTCAATCCGTGGTCATCATTTCGGATCACCTTCGATCGACGAGATCATCCGATTAGTATCCGCCATGGCGGTTTGGCCGCACTAGTCCTGGACCTAATCATCGATGGATTCCACCTAACATGAGTCCTAATGGATGGCGGAAGCAGCCTCAACCTGCTGTATCTGGATATAGTACGGAAGATGGGCATTAATCCCTCGCGAATCAAACCAACAAAGACTACCTTTAAAGGAGTCATACCACGTGTAGAGGCCCGCTGTACGGGCTCAATCACGCTAGAGGTGGTCTTCGGTTCTCCGCACAACTTCCAAAGCAAAGAGTTAATCTTCGATATCGTCCCCTTCCGCAGCGGCTACCACACACTGCTCGGACAAACCGCGTTTGCTAGATTTAACGCAGTGCCACACTAAGCTTATCTCAAGCTCAAGATGCTCGGTCCACGCATGGTCATAACAGTCAATGGCAATACGGAACGCTCCCTCCGAACAGAGGAGCAGACCGTCGCCCTAGCAGATGAAGCACAGAGCAGCCTGCTCAAGCAGCATTACAACCCAGCTGCCGAGCCCCTGGACACTATCAAGTGGGTCCGGACTACACTGCAACAGGACAGCGCGGCTCGTCAAGAGCTCGACTAGCAATTCGGCCTCCGTCCTAGCCCCAATACAGTAGTGGAATTCGTACCACGCGTACACAATTACGCACTCAAAATTCCATGGACATCGACGGAGGCACGAGATAACCCGGGGTCTACAATCCGGCCAGACCGATCCCAGACACACATACTTTTACTTATTTTTCTTGTTTCAGGCACCCTTTTCCGCGGGCCTGATGTGAAGTCCTTTAGAAGGACTGAAATACAACGGAGGCAAGCAACACAGGTGTGCAGGGTAACCTTTATACGTTCTTCTTGACGGTATTCATACTTATTTCTTAGGACCCGCACGCTGCGCCCCATTGATGCTGGCATGTTAAATGGCCGGATACTTCTCGCACCATCTGTACAAGATACGCCTTGACGTATCCATCCAGTTATAATAAAATGGTTCGTGGCCCAGTTCCTGTGGTTTTCGCTGCTTACTTCGTTCTTATTTTCGATTCGCTTATTTGCTGCATCGACACTCTTTTATGTTTAATATTCGCCAGGGGCTACCTGTTGCCCCATAATATGGCAGCACAGTCCGAACCCTTTTTATATATGTTCGGCACCCCAAATTTAGCATTATATGCATTGGCTCCGAATCATGTCTTTGGTCAATAGTTGGGTTGCCCGGCTCCTGTGCTTGCTACCCTACGTTCCGCTCCATCGGCTAGGGTAGTAAAGGGAGAACTACTGCAATTGTGCCCTGGCTTTGACCAGACGAGCACCTCAGTAGAGAAAGCCGAAAACTTACTGTCATGATGTGGCGAGAGCCGGTCAGCTACTCGAGGGTTACAAATCGTTGTAGATTTTTTCCGCGTTACGCGAGAGATCGGAACTTCCCGATCATATGCTGACAGTACCCTGGATTAAACCAGGGGCTGCTCCCATGCTTTATTATAAAACTCCTATGGCTAAGTGATGGCGATAAAGCCATAAAGTCTGATTGCCTTGTTCGTTGCGCTAAACAACTCCTTCAAGGACCATGTAATTGGATCAAGATTGTTTAGATTCCATCCCAAACACCGCCGTACTATCTACGTGAGGGCAGAAGCCGACGACTAGCCAACCTTCAGATTACACACAACACGGCCGCACAGGAGGAAACAATTCAAAGCATAATAAAATTACTTTACAAAAACTGGCTTTGTTCCCATAATACAAGACAAAGGCAACATGAATACATTTATTCAAATACAATGTCCTGTGAACATTGCGCCGCTACAAGTCGAGACCCTTCTACACCATCCTCGAAATATCGCTCGGGTGTGCGGTGCTCCTTGCCCTCCGGCGGCCCGCTGGCGACTTCAACAGCGTTCATCTTTGCCCACCACATCTTGCAGCGAGCGAAGGCCATACGGGCACCTTCAATACAGAAGGAGCGCTCGATAACGTCCAGCCGAGGACAGGCATCCACCATCCGCCTCACGAGTCCGAAGTAGCTACTAGGCATAGCTTCGGCTGGCCACAGCCAGATTATCACATCCTTAATGGCTAGTTCGGCCACCCTATGCAGCTCCACCAGTTGTTTCAGCTGATCGGTGAAGGACACAGGATGCTCTGGTGCCGCATACTGCGACCAGAAGAGCCTCTCCGAAGAACCTCCTCCTTCGGCTTTTAACTTCACGGTGTCTGATACACTGCGTGGAAAATCCGCAAAAGCCCCTGGGATCTCCGAACCCGGGTTAGTAAAAGGCACGGCTTCTCCACATACTTGCTTTTCATCTTAAATGCCTTACCCGCTGTGATCTTCTTGGCCTCCCGGGTCTCCTGGAGGGCGGCCTGGGCCTCATTCCGTGCGGTCTCTGCGCTCTGACGAGCCTTGGTGAGTTCGGTCCCTCGCACCGATGCATCATGCTCCAAGGCCTCGCATTTTTTCACCGCATCTTGGAGCTCCTGGTGGACTTTTTTGACCCGGGCATTTAGCTTCTTACGGGCGGCTTGCTGCTGGACAGCCTGCGCCTCGGCCTCGCCCAAGGCCTTCCTCAGGGCCTCGACTTCGGTCGCGGCTCTTGCACATATCAAAATACCACTGTCAATATACATCGTTTATCCCTTCCCGAACATATAGCAAGTCGTTCCTCACCTTGCTTCTCTTGGAGCTGAACCTTCACCTCGCCGAGCTCGTTCTCGGTCCACTCTAGCCTCCGCTTCAGCTCGGAGACCTTGGCAGCATGCGAGGTCGCGGCCAACAGGGAAGCCTGCTTATCAATACATATTTAGTCAGCCTCTTATAATTAAGGATTGATCCCCTGTCCGGTCCTCCTTGCCGAACACCAGACAGCGTCTCAGGGGCTACAGACTATACGGTTTTTTCTCTTTTCTTACCTCAAAACCTGTTAACAAGCTGCTGCAGGCTTCATTTAGTCCGCTCTTGGCGGACTAAACCTTCTCGACCACCGCACCCATAAGGATACGGTGCTTGTCCACAATGGAGGTGCTTTGTAGCGCCCCCATCAGGTCATCTAGTGCTCCTGGATGGACAGGAGCCACCAGTGGAAGCGAAGCACCCCCCTCCTTCAAAGGGGACTGCTTGCCCAATTCTGGAGCCATATGGGTCTCCAGAATCGTATTCGGCTGAGGGCCTAACTGGATACGACCCTCTTCGCCAGTCTCCATGGGGATTGACTCCCCCATGTGTCCGACAGTGGAGGTCCCGCCTTGTGGCGCCTCCCGGACAACGTCCTGGGGTCCTCCCTTCAGAGCGGTCCTCCGGGATAACACTTCGGTGTCATCCCTGGCCCCGGGGGAGTAAGTAGGCGGTGGTGACATGCTCACCATCTCCGACGGAGCCAATGAACCTCTAGATGAGGATCGCTGGATAAGGTCACGGCCGGACTGCAATAGTGTGGATTAACCATGTTAAAATAATAAAAAGAAAGGGTTGGATATGCGCATAAATAAGCCATGTCACTTAAGATGTGGCCTGGGGCCTAGTACGGGGGTGACGTGCTGGACTACTATCAGCATCCCACGTGGTGTTGACCGCTGGGGCGCCCTTCCCCTTTTTGGGCGCTTGCACCTCCAGATGTGTTGAGGCCACACTTTTCTTCTTCTTCTCCTGGGGAGGAGGGTTGTTTTCCTCCTCCTCCTCATCTTCCTCGTCGTTGTCCTCAGGGACAGAGGAATGGGCCTCGTCGTCTTCGGACGCCGCGTCCAAAGTGCCCTTGCGACGGGGGCCGCTCTTGGCCCCCTTGGCTTTCTTCTTAGCCTTCTTCTCCGGCGTCGTATATGGCGCCGGCACCAGCATCTTCGCTAGGCGCGAGATGACTGGTTCTTCGGGCAATGGAGTCGGACACTGGATCCGCTTCGCCCTCTCCACCCAGTCCTGAGGAAGCAATACTAAAGTCTCAGACATCATCCTCGAAACATTTAAGTTGGGAATACATCAAAAGTAACATACCTCACTGGCGGGGCGGTTACAATTGTGACCATGGTCTGAGTTCATGGCCGGTGGCCTCTCGTTGCCCTTAAATAGCAACTTCTAGGCCCCTTCGTGAGAAGTATCGAAGAGCCTTTTCAGGGTCTGGTGCTTCCTCAAATTGAATTCCCACTGGCACGGAAGAATCCGGCGGATTAGCATCTCCTGGATAACGTCGACGAGTTTGATGTCCTTGGTCACCATGCTTTCAACGCGCGTCTGCAGTGCTATCAGCTCGTCAGGTGCACACCAGTCCGGACTCTTCTCGACCCAGGAGGTGAGTCGCATTGGAGCGCTGGGGCGGAATTCAGCAGCAACGGCCCAGGTGGTGCCGCGAGGTTCTGTAATATTGAACCACTGCTTCTGCCATTCCTTTACTGTCTCAATAAAGGTGCCTTTGGGCCATGAGATGTTGGATAGCTTGCTCGCCGTGGCCCTTCCGCACTCCGCGTGCTGTCCCTCCACCACCTTCGACTTCACGTTGAAGACTTTGAGCCACAACCCGAAGTGGGTATGGACGCGGAGGAAGGCCTCGCACACGACAATGAATGCCAAAATGTTGAGGAAGGAATTCGGGGACAGATCATGGAAATCTATCCCGTAGTAGTACATCAGCCCGCGGATGAAAGGGTGGAGTGGAAACCCTAGCCCGTGGAAGAAATGGGGGATGAATACCACCCTCTTTGTGGGCTCCGGCGTCGGGACAACTTGTCCCTCGGCTGGCAGATGATGGGCGGTCTCCTTCGCCAAATATCTGGCCGCCCGGAGCTTAGTAATGTCCTCCTCCTTGACGGAGGAGACCATCCACTTGCCCTAACCACCAGATCTGGACATGGTTGCTTGAGTGGAAAGGAGATGAGAGCTTGGGCGTTGGAGCTCGAGATCGGAAAGGCGAAGACAGAGAGAGAGAGCGTGAGGAGAGGAAGAGGGAATCCTTATCCCCTTATAAAGGCAGAAAATATTAAACGCCTCCTCACTTGCCTTAGGATTTGCCTGATCCCTAGGGTTGTATAAATGGCACGGTTGGGTTACCCATGCCCGCATTGATGAGAATCCCGCAATAAGGGGACTCGATCTCTATTTTGACCAGATGTGCCAGTAGCAACCATGCCTCGTAGCGTGGATTGGCTGAAGAGAAACGGTTCGAAATTATAACCGGACAAACGCGATGTCGTGTTGAAAAAAAGGCTGTCAACAGATTTGATTTGTGCAAATATTATATTATTCTCTCTGCGGTTGTGTATGGTGTACGTAACAGGTCAAGATACTATCATTACATGTAAAGACTATCTTGGAGTTCAGAGAAAAGGGGAATCCGCCTTGCAATTCCGAAGACAATCTGCATGCCGGACTCCTCGTCATTGAAAGCCGAGTTCAGGGGCTACTGAGGGAGTCCTGGACTAAGGGGTCCTCGGGCGTCCGACCCATTATCCTTTGGGCCAAACTGATGGGCTGTGAAGACATGAAGGACGAAGACTGCATCGTGTCCGGATTGGACTCTACTTGGCGTGGAAGGCAAGCTTGGCGATCGAAGATTCCTTCTTATGTAACCAGCTCCATGTAAACCCTAGATCCCCTCGGTGCCTATATAAACCGAAGGGGATAGTCTGAAAGGACACCACATATACTCATTACCATAGGCTAGACTTCTAGGGTTTAGTCATTACGATCTCGTGGTAGATCAACTCTTGTAATACTCATATTCATCAAGATCAATCAAGCAGGAAGTAGGGTATTACCTCCATAGAGAGGGCCCAAACCTGGGTAAACATCGTGTCCCCTGTCTCCTGTTACCATCGATCCTAGACGCACAGTTCGGGACCCCCTACCCGAGATCCGCCGGTTTTGACACCGACAGCTATGCTCCTGAAGGAATTCTTGGCCAAGCGGGTGGCTCCTCTCCAGGCGCGCATGCGCCCCCTATGGATGCTTGTGGATGAAGAAGACAAGCTCCACTTGAGTCCGAAGTCCTTGTCGAACGAGGAGTTGGCTGTGGCACTCCGTCTCCTGGTCGGAGACAACCAAGAGTATCCGCCGAATCCCCACGCTCCCAGGTTCCTCCGGAAGGACGGGGCACAGGTCGTGGCCGCCATGCCCACCTTTGACGGGCGCGGCCTGGTGCCGCCAGCGCCTTCTGAGGTTCCTGTGGTGACGGCGACGGTGGACGTGTCTTCTGGTGATTCCCGCAGGGACGAAGAGGAGGAGGAGGACGAGGAGCGCGACTCGGAGGCAACCCCCGAGGAGATGGGGGAGACATCCCCCTTGCGCAAGGCCGACATCCTCCGCCTCCTGCCTGACGATGATGGCGAGGCTGGCATCTTCCCGGAGAAGGGGGAGCCGCCCGTGGTTCCGACAAAGGGTAGGTCGGCGCTGCTCTCCCGGGACGACGCTCCTGGCTCACCGCCGCCTGGAGCTTCTTCTGGCCCAGCTGCTGCCCCTGCTTCTGCTCCCGGAGCTGGCGTGCCCGTGATATGTCTCCAATGTATCTATAATTTTTGATTGCTCCATGCTATATTATCTACTATTTTTGACATTATTGGGCTTTATTATCCACTTTTATATTATTTTTGGGACTAACCTATTAACCGGAGGCCCGGCCTAGAATTGCTTTTTTTTGCCTATTTTAGGGTTTCGAAGAAAAGGAATATCAAACGGAGTCCAAACGGAATGAAACCTTCAGGAACGTGATTTTCTCAACGAATAAGACCCAGGAGACTTGGACCCTACGTCAAGGCACAAGAGAAGAGGCCACAAGGTAGGGGGGCACGCCTACCCCCTAGGCCTGCCCTCCACCCTCATGGGCCCCCTATTGCTCCACCGACATACTCCTTCCTCCTATATATACCTACGTACCCCAAACGATCAGATACGGAGCCAAAACCCTAATTCCACCGCCGCAACTTTCTGTATCCACGAGATCCCATCTTGGGACCTATTCCGGAGCTCCGTCGGAGGGGGCATCGATCACAGAGGGCTTCTACATCAACACCATAGCCTCTCCGATGAAGTTTGAGTAGTTTACCTCAGACCTACGGGTCCATAGTTATTAGCTAGATGGCTTCCTTTCTCTTTTTGGATCTCAATACAATGTTCTCCCCCTCCCTTGTGGAGAACTATTCGATGTATTCTTCTTTTTGCGGTGTGTTTGTTGAGACCGATGAATTGTGGGTTTATGATCAAGTCTATCTATGAATAATATTTGAATCTTCTCTGAATTCTTTTATGCATGATTGGTTATCTTTGCAAGTCTCTTCGAATTATCAGTTTGGTTTGGCCTACTAGATTGATCTTTCTTGCAATGGGAGAAGTGCTTAGCTTTGGGTTCAATCTTCCGGTGTCCTTTCCCAGTGACAGTAGGGGCAGCAAGGCACGTACTATATTGTTGCCATCGAGGATAACAAGATGGGGTTTTCTTCATATTGCATGAGTCTATCCATCTACATCATGTCATCTTGCTTAAGGCGTTACTCTATTTTTAACTTAATACTCTAGATGCATGCTGGATAGCGGTCGATGAGTGGAGTAATAGTAGTAGATGCAGGAAGGAGTCGGTCTACTTGTCTCGGACGTGATGCCTATATACATGATCATACCAAGATATTCTCATAACTATGCTCAATTCTGTCAATTGCTCAATAGTAATTTGTTCACCCACCGTAGAATACTTATGCTCTCGAGAGAAGCCACTAGTGAAACCTATGGCCCCCGGGTTTATCTTTATCATATTGATCTCCTACTACTTAATTATTTCCTTTTTTATTTACTTTGCCTTTACTTTACTTTGCATCTTTATCACAAAAAATACCAAAAATATTATCTTATCATATCTATCAGATCTCACTCTCGTAAGTGGCCTTATAGGGATTGACAACCCCTATTTGCATTGGTTGTGAGGATTTATTTGTTTTGTGCAGGTACGAGGGACTCGTGCGTAGCCTCCTACTGGATTGATACCTTGGTTCTCAAAAACTGAGGGAAATACTTATGCTACTTTGCTGCATCATCCCTTCCTCTTCAGGGAAAACCAACATAGTGCTCAAGAGGTAGCAGCCCGCGCCTCGGGCCACGAAGCTCTCCGGTTTCAAGCTCCCAAAGCGGAGCGACTATGCCGCGGTGGACCAGTAAGTGTTCTCGCCTTGCCTTGTTCTTGCTTATCATGCTTGTCCTTGACTCTTCTTCTTCGTTCCGCAACTAGGCCGACACCTGCGGCGAAGAGGAGAAGGGAGGGCGAGGTGGTGCTGCTTGAGCCCAGATCGCCTCCTGCGGCCGCACCCCTCTCCATGAGTAAAGGCGGAGAAGGTGCTCATGCTTTTCTAGCCCGATCATCCTCGCGAGGCTGGGTTGAGCATCCTCGGGAGGGGTCAGCCCCCGAGGCCCCGCCGGCTCCGGAGGTGTTAGCGTCCGGCTCGGGCGCTGGGGTCCCCGAGGCTCAGGAGCCTCTGGCCTCCCTGGCCATGGTGACGACGTCGCCTCCTCCTCCTTCTGCTGCACTGCTGACCCCAGGTTCCTCTGCCTCTCCTAACATCCTGGAGCAGGCTCTTTCCGCGATGGCCCTGCTGCGAGAAGACCATCCGGGCTCCGACCATCGCCTGGTGGCCGGACGCCTGGAACTGGTTTCCGGCTGGCTGCATTCCGACGCATCCGTCCGGGTGGCACTGAGCCAAGTTGCTGCTGACTCTAGGAAGGATAGGGAGGCCGTTGCCCAGGCTGTGGCCGCCCGCGAGGTGGCGCTGAAGGATGCCGAAGCCGCCTAGGACCGTTGCCGGTCGCTGGCGGCCGAGCTGGAGACCGTGCGGAGGGAGCGTGCGAATGAAGCCCGAGACCACAAGGAGGAGTAGGAGAGGATGAACGCCCGAGAGGACGCCGTCAAGGATCACGACGCCGAACTGAAGCAGTTGGCGAAGGTGCAGGCCATGGAGCGCGGCTGGCTGGAAGAGCTGGAGCAGAAGCTGAAGGCAGAGAAGGCCGAGCTCGACGCCAAGGCGAAGGTCCTGACTGAGGACCGCACGGCCTTCAAGCTCCTTGAAGAGAAGGCTCGGACGACGCTGAAGACGCTCTACAAGAAGGGCTTCGAGGAGCCGCTGGTTGCCGACGATGGGGGCCCCAACCAGCTGATTCCTTTTCTGGTTGATGCGATTGAGGACGTCGTGAGCGGCATCGGCCCCATGGCAGAGGGAGAAGCCCGCATTCTCTCCTCGGCCATGCTGACGCGCGTCTTTAGCCATCTGCACCTTCGCGATCCCGCTGCCCGCCTTGACGAGCTGCTGGAGCCTGTGAAAGACGAGCATTACGAGGCCGCTGTTGCAGCTGTGAAGGGTCAGGTGGAGGCCCTACTGAAGAGGTTCCGCGCCTTCGCTCCCGCGCCGCCGACCGGCGGTGATACCGATCCCGCAACTCCGGCTGGTGGTGCAAGTGAAGGCGATGCCGTTGGAGAAGAAGCATCTCTTGCAGGCGACGGCGGCGTCCAGGGATGACGAGGCGACCTGCTGATGGCTCCTTTCCTGTTTAAACTTCTGAAGTATGCACCATGCCTCGTGGAGGCGTTAAACTCTCGTTTGATTTCAGGGGAACAATATGTCCTGTAATATTTGCTTTGAGATTCTGTCATTTCCTTTCTATTTGCTTTATGTTCTATGTCGGCAGGGCCCGACCCCGCGCATACCTCAACCGCCATTGGGCCGACCGAATCACTAGGATGGACCAAGGAGTGAGGGGCTACGTGATCAGTTAGGCTCCTGAGTCGCGATGCTCAGGAGTCCCCCTTGACGCGCAAATAGCTTATAAAAAGGAGATCTGGGAGTAGGTCTAGTGTTCTACGTCGGCAGGGCCCGACCCCGTGCATACCTCAGCCACCATTGGACCGGCCGGATCACTAGGACGGACCAAGGAGTGAGGGGCTACGTGGTCAGTTAGGCTCCTGAGTCGCGATGCTCAGGAGTCCCCCTTGACGTTCAAATGACCTTCGTACCTTGGCTCCACTTGGTGGGTCGCACGACGACCAGGTCCAAGGGACCTGGCAGGGTGGCGTACTCTTGGGCGTGACCCGAGCGCAACCCCCGTGCCCATCCCCCTCGCGCGACTCTCCTGAGGGGAGGTGTTGTGATGAGGCTGGACACCAAGCTCAGAGGCTCCCTGTGGTTGATGCGGCCATGAGGCCGCCCCCAGTTGTTTATCAATAGGACGGACCATGGCGCTTCCGCACTTGCACGGGCATAGCTGCTCCTCGGTAGTGTCGACTACCAGCACGGATCATGGTGCTTCCACTGGTACGTGGGAGGGGACTCCCTACTACGGAGAGCCCCCGGGGCATGTACAGCCCCGCCCTGACACATGGCTTGCACGACAGGGCTAGACGAGGTGTATCCGGGCACTCGTGAGCCAGGGCGGGACTCACGAGGCCCTACCTCAAGGCGGGTTGCGCCTGGTCTTGGTTCTTGATGGCTGCGGCATTCCTGCGAGATGGTTAGACAACCCGCGCCGAGTGGATTTCCTGAGGCTATCGCACGATAAGGCCAAGCACCAACGACCCCAGGAGGTGACATGAACGGGGCCGGCCCGCCAGACAGAGCTCACCTGTTGGATTTATCGATGCTGCAGGGATGGGCCTGAGCACATACACCGTGCCTAGCCTTCTTATGTGAAGGGTCCTGAAGAAAGACAGTCAGTGCGCGGCTCCCATGGTGGGTGACAATCAAGCAGGTGATAACCATAGATAGATTATGCATGAAAAGCAACTAGCTTAGGTAAATGCGAGAATGATACATGCCACTGGGCTGGACCCGAGCGGCCTGGGGTTGATGCAGCCCGAGGGGCCCTCCCAGCAAAGTGAACTGATGATGCAAGCAAATACATGTCACAGGGACGGACACACGCGGCCTGGGGATGATGCAGCCCAAGGGGCGCTCCCAACTGAATGAACTTGGAAAGATATCACCTGGTTTGTGTGCCGAAGGAGTGTTGGGGCAGCTGAAGACACGTAGCGAAGAAGTCGCTTCTCACGAGCCACCGAGGTCCTGAGCCTCGGGAGGCTCTGGAGGCTCAGGTGGCCTCCGGAGGACCGTCTCCATCTCCACCAGGACCGCATGGTGCCTGGCCTCCGGACCTGCCAGGATGCTCCACAGATTCCGCTAGAAGGCGGCAGCCGCGCTCGGCAGGCCGAAAGGCATGCGAATGCGTGAAGGCCAGAAGCGCTCCTGAGATGCGGCCCTATTGAGCCCTGGGATGTCGATGTAGACGCACAGCTCACCAACCTCGCCTGGATGGGGAGCGACGCCAGGTGGGCAGCGCTCGCCGCGTATTGCTCTTGCTTCCTAACGCTCTTGAGATGCCTTGGTGGTGAACTCCTGAGCGCCGGGTGCTCCTCGCCCGGTGTCCTCCGAAGGGAAACGTGCCATGAAGTACGCCTCCATGTGGTGCCCGAGCGCCTCCCTCGTGATGTTGGCCATGTCCGAGGCCCTCCAAAAGAGAGCCCCCGAGCCCTGCCCAAGGAGGTCGCCGGGCGCACCTCCCTATGTGAGGGAAGGAGGCGCCCAGGCGCTGGCGCGGATCCTGAAGTGGCGTCGCTGGAGGTGTCGCTCCCTTGAGGCCCAGTGCGGAGTACCTGCTTCTTCTTCTTGGGGTTGGCCTCAGGAGGGTACTGTGCACCCGCGCTGTCAGGGTCCTCAATTGATGCAGCTTGGAAGGCGCTCTCGAGGGAGCACACCACGTCTCTTTCTTCGTAGGGGACCGTGATGATTCCGCCGCTTCCCGGCATCTTGAGGATGTTGTAGCCATGGTGGGTGACTGCCATGAATTTGGCCAGTGCTGGGTACCCGAGGATGGCGTTGTATGGTAGGCGGATGTGGGCGACGTCGAAGTCGACGAGCTCGGTGTGGTAGTTGTCGCGCTGACCGAAGGTGACAGGGAGGCGAACTTGCCCTATCGGGGTGGTGGAGCCGTCTGTCACTCCTAAGAAAGGCTTGGTGGGCTGGAGCTGATCGTATGGCACTTGAAGGCTGTCGAACGTTTCGACGGACAAGACACTAAGTCCTGCGCCACCGTCGATGAGGGTCTTGGTGACTTGGACATTGCTGATGACGGGTGAATAGAGCATCGGGAGGACGCCAACGGTTGCCGCGCATTTGAGCTGGTCCACCGAGCTAAAGGTGATGGCGTACTTGGACCACCTGAGCGGGCGCGTAGCCTCAAGCTTGGGGAGGGCTGCATTCACTTCATGGGAGAACTGCTTGAAGATGCGCTGGGCGACTAGGGCCTGAGCGCCACCCAAGATGCAGGCGATGGCGCGCGGTTCCTGGAAGCCCCCAGCCCCTTCGTCCTGTTGGTGGTCGTCGTTCCTTCTTGGCGGCAGTGGAGGGAGGCCAGGGTTGCCCTGAGGGCGGTCCTCATGAGGCTGGTCCCTCTAGGCGCCCTCAGGAGGCTGGTCCTGCCAATGATCCTCGTGAGGCTGGTCGCGCCACTCTTGGCGGGGCCCACGGTCGTCCCAACGTCCCCCACCTCGTCCACCTCCTCGGCCGTAGCCCTGGTCGTTGCGCTCGCGGCGTCGACGGAAGCGTCCATCTTGAATGGCCCCGAGCTCTTGACAATCGTTGCTGTTGTGCGTGCGCACGTTGTGGAAGGCGCAGAACGTTCGGCCTCCCTTGGACGACTCGGGAAGATCTCAGCCGTGCTTGGTGTCCGGTTCTGCTGCAAGCACGGCCACCCCCTTGCGCTTCACGTCCCTGACCTTGGCCTTCTTCTCCTCTGGATCCGCAGCAGGGAGCTCGAGGAGGGAGAGACGCCCCTCCTCAGCCCTTGCACACTTGGTTGCTGTGTTGAACAGCTCCAAGGTCGTGCACAACTCCTCTTGGATGGTGAGATCCTCCTTCATCTTGACGTCGCGGACGTCGTTGGAAAATGCTGAGATGATGGCCTCGTCCGTCACCTTGGGGATCTTGATATGTTGTTGAAGCGTCGGATGTACTTCTGCAACATTTCTCCTGGTTGTTGCTTGATGCGCCACAGGTCACCCGCGACCAGAGGGCGGTCGTGAGTGCCCTAGAAGTTGGTGATGAAGCGGCTGCGCATCTCATCCCAGGAGGAAATCGAGCCTGGGGGCAGGTTCAGGAGCCATGAGCGGGCGCCGTCCTTGAGAGCCATGGGAAACCGGTTCGCCATGACCTTTTCGTCGCCATTGGCCGCCTTGATGCTCAGCTCGTAGAGCTGCAGAAACTCCGCAGGGTCGGCGGTGGCGTCGTAGCGATGAGGTAGGTCCGGCTTGAACTTGCCCGGCCATATGATGCTACACAGCTCAGGGGTGAAGGCGCGGCAGCCCGCCGTGGAGGTGGAGCTTGACCTTGGCGTCCCTGTGCCGCCACGGCAAGTGGCACATGACCCTTCCGCAGCAAGCGATCCTGACATGGTGGTGCTGGAAACGGTGGTGCATCTTCTTGCGGACGGGGAACCTCCTGGCAACTTCTTTCTTTATGCGCGGGCACATGGCGTGGCAGATCACGCTGCTGGGCCGCGCATCTTGGAGCGAGGACGCCGTCTTGACATGGGGGAGGCTGAGGTGCTCCTTGAGCCGCGCGCCTTGGCGCGAGGGCACCATCTTGGTGCTGAGGGGGTGGAGGCGCTCCGCGAGCCACATCACCCGCAACCGGGGGCGGGCGAGGCAGCGAGAGGGATGGTGCTAGAGAGCCCCCCGCGGCGCTGACAAGCTCGGCGATGCGGTCCAACCAGTCCTCGTAGAGGTCGTCGACCGGGCGGTAGCATAGGAGATCGCGTGCCATGAGCAGCGCGGCCTGCACGTCCATGGGGGCACGGCGAGCGTGAGACGATGAGACGGCCGGAGTTAGCGACGGGGTGGCGGTGCGACCGTCTCGCCGCACAGAGGGGTGCAGTGAAGAGGCTTGCTGCTCATTTGCCGCCGGGCCAGTGGCGGCATTGGCGGCGGGTGACGGAGAACGACGGGGAGGTCCGCCGACAGGGGCGGTCTGAGCGACACGGATGGCGAGAGCGGCCCGGCGCTCAGCGCGGGCCCGACGAGCGTCGGCCATGAACTTGGCGAAGCAGTGAAGCGCAGATCGACAAAGAGGAAAGCTTCGGCGCACCCCTACCTGGTGTGCCAAATGTCGGATTTCGGGTTCCGGCAAAACCCTTGAGGTTCAAACACTGGGGTGCGCAAAAAGATCTCTCCCCCTCTCTAGCTCACGCACTCTATGATCTCACGACCTAGCTCGGCGGTCCCAAAGAACATGGGACACAAGATTTATACTAGTTCGGGCCATCGTTGTGGTGTAATACCCTACTCCAGTGTGGTGTGGTGGATGGCCTCTTGGGCTGAGGATGAATAGTTCAAGGGAAGAGCAGCCTCGTGAGGAGAGGTGTTCTTGGAGTGCTTGTGTGATTCAAGATCAGAATCAGATCTCCCCGATTAGATGCCTCCCTATGGTGTTTGCTAGTCCTATTTATAGAGGCCCTGGTCCTCTTCCCAAATATTGAGAGGGAAGGGATCCCACAACGGCCAAATTAGAAGGGAGACAACTAGTACAAGCTATCCTGACAAAAGTGGTCTTCGCTTGCCAAAGGCTCTGGTGGTTACGCCGTCTTGGGCTCCATGATGACCTCCATCTTTCCGTCATGCTGGTCTTGGTCTTGTTGCACAGATATGGAAACCTTTGCCTGATGCCTTGGGACTCCTCGCCTACGCTTGCCCCTTTAGCACCAAAGAGGAAACGAGGATGATGCACGCGCTGGCGCACACCTAGTTCCAGTCGTCATGGCTTGCGTCACGGGAACCTCGCGAGGTGTCCCTTGCCTTGATCTCTCCGCCCCTCGTGAGCCAGCCTGGTGAGGCCGCCCCTGAGGAGATCTTGCGTCGTCCACCTCGCGAGGCTTGGCCCCTCGCGAGGGTCTTGAGTGTTTGTTGGTGAAGATGGGCCGTATGGGGCCGCTGGTGGAGCCACGCTCCGGGCCGCAGGCAGGCAAGTCTGGGGACCCCCGTTCCCAGAATGCTGACAGATGCGAACGAGTATGAGAGAACAGCGGAGGCCGCTTGCCTCCATGAAGTTGCTTGCCAAGTGGTAGATGTCGCAACACAGTACAACCCCAACTATGATTTCGGATATCATCCGGTCCAGTCATGGCCCTAGACCAACTTAGGCCAAAAGCCTAAGCTTGAGGGAATACACATTTCCCATCGACATTACATTCATGTTCACACACTCATTCCAGTTATCGGTTTCATACTTTTTCATTGTATTATCCATGTTAGTTTATTTCTTTTTTCGATTTCTTCTTGTGTGTTTGAAAAACTTTGAGAAAAACCAAAAAAATAGTTGTAGTTTAGTTTACTTTCCATGTTTACTTAGTAGTAGTATTAAAAGAAAACCCAAAAATATTTTCTTCTTTTGCTTGTTGGGAGCTTTCCCGTGTAAATAATTTTTCTCATTCTTGTTTTACTTCCTTCAGAAAAATAAAAACTCCAAAAACATTTTAGTGTGTTTATTTGAAATTCTGCTTTTCTTTGGGGGTCGAGGGGAGAAGACGATGATGTAAATATTGAGTGGCTCTCATATGCATTATTGTTGATCTAACAAAGAGCCCGTATTACCTTGTCCTCTCCTTTGAATAAATGTTTGCCGATTCCAGCTTAGTCGAATGCACATGCACTATTATTATTATGAACACCGTTCAGTCATGCAAGTGAAAGGCAATAATGACAATATATGATGAAATGATTGAGATGAGGAAAAGCAAGTATGAACTCGACCTATCTTGTTCTTGTAAATATGGTTAGTTCATCGTTCTTGATTCAGCCCATTATGAATGAAACATGTTTGCAATGAAAAATAGAGATTATAGTTACTCATGCCATGCTTAATTAGCTAGGAGTTTATAATGGTTTACCTTGCGTGCCAACATGCTTTCAAAATGGTTGTGATGTAGTATGATAGGATGGTATCCTCCTTTGAATGATTCGAGTGGCTTGACTTGGCACATGTTCACACATGTAGTTGAAACAAAATCAACATAGCCTCCATGATATTTATGTTCATGGTGACTTATATCCTACTCATGCTTGAATTCAATGTTGGTTAATCTTGATGCATGTTTATGGCTGTTGTCGCTCTCTAGTTGGTCGCTCCCCAGTCTTTTGCTAGCCTTCACTTGTACTAAGCGGGAATACTGCTTGTGCATCCACTTCCATAAACCCAAAGTTGTTCCATATGAGTCCACCATATCTACCTATATGTGGTATTTACCTGCCGTTCCAAGTAAATTTGCATGTGCCAAACTCTAAACCTTCAAATGAGAATTTGTTTTGTATGCCTGAATCGCTCATGTGGTGACTGGGCGTTGTCAGTATCTTCCATGCTAGGTGGGTTATTCACACGATGAGTGGACTCCGCTCATCATTCACGAGAAAATGGCTGGTAACCGGGATGCCTAGTCCCATGCTCAAATCAAATCAAAATATAATTGCAAACAAAACTTCCCAGGGCTGTTGTTAGTTGAACGGTACTCATTGTTGTGGACCAGCCGTGGAATGTGCTTGTTGGTGGTGGGGAGTATAAACTTTACCATTCTGTTTGGGAACCACCTATAATGTATCAAGTATGGAAGATACCGAGATCTCTTGGTTGTTATGTTGACAATGAAATCATACCGCTCAAAATATTATTTATCACTATTTCAAAAACTCGAGCTCTAGCACCTTTGCAAATCCCTGCTTCCCTCTGCGAAGGGCCTATCTATTTACTTTTATTGTTGAGTCATCATCCTCTTATAAAAAGCACCACTATCATTTGTATGCATTGCTATTAATTTATATTGAGTATGACTGTGATTGGATCTCTTTTACCATGAATTACAATGCCTAGTCAGTCCTTGATCTTCAGGGATGCTCTGCATTTACGTTTTGCGGTCTCAGAAAGGGCTGGCCAGATACCATTTTGTTATATCATATCATGATTGTTTTGAAAAAGTGTTTCCATCCGAGATTTATTATTATTGCTCGCTAGTTGATTATGCCATTGATAAGAGTAAATGTGAGACCTAAATGTTATTGTGAATATGGTTAGTTCATAATCTTCGCTGAAAACTTGAATGTTGGCTTTACATATTTGCACCAACAAGATCAAACAGAGTTTGTAAACATTTTTCTTTATCACTTTCAGTTTGTCAACTGAATTGCTTCAGGACGAGCAATGGGTTAAGCTTGGGGGAGTTGATACGTCTCCATCATATCTAGTTTTCCAAACTCTTTTGCCCTTGTTTTGGACTCTAATTCGCATGATTTGAATGGAACTAACCCGGACTGACACAGTTCTCAGCAGAATTGCCATGGTGTTATTTTTGTGGAGAAATGAAAGTTCTCGGAATGACATAAACTTCACGGAGAATATTTTTTGAAATAAATAAAAAATATTGGTGAAAGAATCAACTGAAGGGGACCTACCACCTGTCCACAAGGGTGGAGGGCGCCCCCCTAGGGCGTGCCCCTGTCTTGTGGGTCCCACGAAGCTCTACCGACCTCAACTCCAACTCCATATATTCACGATCGGGGAGAAAAAAAATCAAAGATAGGAATTCATCATGTTTTACGATACAGAGCCGCCGTCACCCCCCGTTCTTCACCGGGAGGCCAGATCTGGAGTCCGTTCGGGGCTCCGGAGAGGCGAAATCATCGCCATCATCATCAGCAACCTTCCTCCATCACCAAGTTCATGATGCACACCGCCGTGCGTGAGTAATTCCATCATAGGCTTCCTGGACGGTGATGGGTTGGATGATATTTACCATGTAATTGAGTTAGTTTTGTTAGGGTTTGATCCCTAGTATCCAGCATGTTCTAAGATTGATGTTGATATGACTTTGCTATGCTTAATGCTTGTCACTACGGCTCGAGTGCCATGATTTCAGATATGAACCTATTATGTTTTCATGAATATATTTGTGTTGTTGATCCTATCTTGCAAGTTATAGTCACCTACTACGTGTTATGATCCGGCAACCCCAGAGTGACAATAGTCGGGACACTTCCCGGTGATGACCGTAGTTTGAGGAGTTAATGTATTCACTAAGTGCTAATGCTTTGGTCCGGTTCTCTATTAAAAGGAGGCCTTAATATCCCTTAATTAGTTTGCATTAGGACCCCGTCGCCATGGGAGGGTAGGACAAAAGATGTCATGCAAGTTCTTTTCCATAAGCATGTATGACTATATTCGGAATACATGCCTATATTATATTGATGAATTGGAGCTAGTTCTATGTCACCCTAGGTTATAACTATTGCATGATGAATTCCATCCGACATAATTATCCATCATTGATCCATTGCCTACGAGTTCGTTCCATATTGATCTTTGCTAAGTTACTTTTCTGTGGCCACTGTTACGATTATTACAAAACTGCTACTGTTACTTTTGCCACCGTTACCATTATTTCCATACTACTTTGTTACTAAATACTTTGCTGCAGATATTTAGTCTTTCAGGTGTGGTTGAATTGATAACTCAACTGCTAATACTCGAGAATATTCTTTGGCTCCCCTTATGTCAAATCAATAAATTTGGGTTGAATACTCTACCCTCGAAAACGGTTGCGATCCCCTATACTTGTGGGTTGTCAACCATATCTAATAAAGTACGATTATGACATTCGGACACACCACTACGTTGTGGTGTTCCAGGTGGCGTGAGTTGCGTAATAATTCCACATTGTTTTAAATGAAGGCCAAACTCATAACTCAAATATTTGTGTCCGTGATCAGATCGTAGGAATGTTATTTTCTTGTTACGATAATTCTCCACTTCACTCTGAAATTCTTTGAACTTTTCAAATGTTTCAGACTTGTGTTTCATCAAGTAGATATACCCATACCTACTCAAATCATCTGTGAAGGTCAGAAAATAACGATACCCATCACGTGCTTCAACACTCATTGGACCGCATACATCGGCATGTATTATTTCCAATAAGTCATTAGCTCGCTCCATTGTTCCGGAGAATAGAGTATTAATCATCTTTCCCATGAGGCATGGTTCGCAAGTATCAAATGATTGATAATCAAGTGATTCCAAAAGTCCATCTGCGTGGAGTTCCTTCATGCGCTTTACACCAATATGACCTAAATGATAGTGCCACAAGTATGTTGCACTATCATTGTCAACTTTGCATCTTTTGGCATCAATATTATGAATATGTGTATCACTACAAGCAAGATTCAATAAACCATTCACACTGGGTGTATGACCATAGAAGGTTTTATTCATGTAAACAGAACTATAATTATTCTCTAACTTAAATGAATAAACGTATTGCAATAAACATGATCTAATCATATTCATGCTCAACGCAAACACCAAATAACATTTATTTAGGTTCAACACTAATCCTGAAGGTAGAGGGAATGTGTGATGGTGATCATATCAACCTTGGAATCATTTCCAACACACATTGTCACCTCGCTTTTAACTAGTCTCTGCAACTCCTGTTTCGAGTTACTAATCTTAGCAACTAAATCTGTATCAAATACCTAGGGGTTATTATGAACACTAGTAAAATACACATCAATAACATGTATATCAAATATACCATCGTTCACTTTGCCATCCTTCTTATCCACCAAGTATTTGGGGTAGTTCCACTTCCAGTGACCATTTCCTTCGCTATAGAAGCACTCAGTTTCAGGCTTGGGTCCAGCTTTGGGCTTCTTCACGGGAGTGGCAACTTGCTTGTGATTCTTCTTGAAGTTCCCTTTCTTTCCCTCGCCCCTTTTCTTGAAACTAGTGGTCTTGTTAACCATGAACACTTGATGCTATTTCTTGATTTCTACATTCGTCGATTTCAGCATCAGGAAGAGCTTGTGAATCATTTTTGTTATCCCTTGCATATTATAGTACAACACGGAGTTCTAGTAGCTTGGTGATAGTGACTAGAGAACTTTGTCAATCACTATCTTATCAGGAAGATTAACTCCCACTTGATTCAAGCGATCGTAGTACCCAGACATTCTGAGTACATGCTCACTGGCTGAGCTATTCTCCTCCATCTTGTAGGCAAAGTACTTGTCATAGGTCTCATACCTCTTGACATGGGCATGATTCTAAAATACCAATTTTCAGCTCTTGGAACATCTCATATGCTCTGTGGCATTCAAAACATTTTTGAAGTCCCGGTTCTAAGCCGTAAAGCATGGCACACTAAACTATCAAGTAGTCATCCTATCGAGCTTGCAAAACATTCATAATGACTGGATCTGCATCTGCTCCTGCAACAGGTTTGTCACCTAGTGGTGCATCAAGGACATAATTCTTCTATGCAGCAATGAGGATAATCCTCGGATCACGGACCCAGTCCGCATCATTGCTACTATCATCTTTCCACTTAGTTTTCTCTAGGAACATATCAAAAACATATAGGAGCTATATCGCGAGCTATTGATCTACAACATAGATAAGCAAAACTATCAAGACTAAGTTCATGATAAATTAAGTTCAATTAATCAAATTACTAATGAACTCCCACTTAAATAAACATCCCTCAAGTTTATCTAAGTGATACATGATCCAAATCAACTATCCCATGTCCGATAATCATGTGAGATGGGGTAGTCATCAATGGTGAACATCTCTATGTTGATCATATCTACTCTATGACTCCTGTTCGACCTTTCGGTCTCCAGTGTTCCGAGACCATGTTTGTACATGCTAGGCTCGTGAAGTTTAACCCCAAGTATTCTACATGTGCAAAACTATGTTACAACCATTGTATGTGAATGTAGAGTCTATCACACCCAGTCATCACATGGTGTCGCGAAACGACGAACTATAGCAATGGTGCATACTCAGGAAGAACACTTTTATCTTGAAATTAAGTGAAGGGATCATCTTATAATGCTACCGCCGTTCTAAACAAAATAAGATGCATGAAGGATAAACATCACATGCAATCAAAATATGTGACATGATATGGCCATCATCATCTTGTGCTTTTGATCTCCATCTCCAAAGCATCGTCATGATCTCCATCATCACCGGCTCAACACCTTGATCTCCATCGAAGCATCGAGGTCGTCACGCCAACTATTGCTTCTACAACTATTGCTAACGCATAGTGATAAAGTAAAGCAATTACATGCCGCTTGCACTTCATACAATAAAGAGACAACCCTAAGGCTCCTGCCAGTTGTCGATATTACAAAACATGATCATCTCATACATCAACATATATGACATCATATCTTGACCATATCACATCACAACATGCCTTGAAAAAACAAGTTAGATGTCCTCTAGTTTGTTGTTGCAAGTTTTACATGGCGGCTACAGGCTTCTAGCAAGAACCGTTCTTACCTATGTAGAAAACCACAACGGTGATTCACCAAGTTTGTTGTTTTAACCTTCTTCAAGGACCGCCCACAGTCAAATTTGATTCAACTAAAGTAGGATAAACAGACACCCGCCAGCCACCTTTTATGCAAAACTAGTTGCATGTCAGTCGGTGGAACCGGTCTCATGTGTGTGCACTTGTAAGGTTGGTCCGGGCCGCTTCACCCCACAATGTCGCCGAATCAAAATAAGACGCTGGTGGTATGCAGTATGACTATCACCGCCCACAATCTTTGTGTTCTACTCGTGCATATCATCTACGCATAGACCTAGCTCGGATGCCACAGTTGGGAAACGTTGCATGAAAAACAAAAAAATTCTATGCACACGCAAGATCTATCCATGGAGATGCATAGAAACGAGGGGGAGAGTGTGTCTACGTACCCTCATAGACCGTAAGCGGAAGCGTTTAACAATGCGGTTGATGTAGTCGAACTTCTTCGCATTCCAACCGATCAAGTATCGAACATACGGCACCTCCGCGTTCTGCACACGTTCAGCTCGGTGACGTCCTTCGCCTTCTTGATCCAGCAAGGCAGCTAGGTAGTAGATGAGTTGGAGCAGCACGACGGCGTGGTGACGGTGATGGTGAAGTGATCTCCGCAGGGCTTCACCTAAGCACTAGGAAAATATGACCGGGGTGTAAACGGTGGAGGGGGCGCCGCACATGGCTAGGCAATTGTCTGTTGTGTGCTAGGCGCCCCCTCCCACATATATATAGGTGGGGGGAGGAGGTAGCCTGGAGACGCCCCCCTTTCCTTTCTCACTTGAGGAGGGAAAGTAAGGAGGGGCCACTGACGAAGACATGTACCTAGGGTAGGGTCATAGGCCTGACCTAGACACCCTCCGCAAGGACACTGGCCTAAAGTCATAAGCATTCGAGGGATACCATCATTCACTCGATCGTAAACACTCCACTCGGAAGACTCAAGTTCACTCGACAAAGGAACGAACACTCGACCGCGACAAGAATCACTCGACAGCTAGAAGATCTAAGGTCACTCTGTATGTCAATGGTCCGACGTTACCTTATAGACTTAATAGTCATTCATGTATCTTTATTGCTGACATTATCAGCAACGTCCATCTTTATGTACCTTAAACCCTGTGTAATTTAGGACTGGAGGGGTCTGACGCACTCTATATAAGCCACCCCTCCTCCGGCACAAGGGTTCGCACCCCCTATAACTTCACACATATTCCAATCAACCGAGCCTCCGGGCACCGAGACGTAGGGATGTTACTTCCACCGCAAAGGGCCTGAACTAGTACATCTTGCGTGCACAATCTCATCGTAGCTAGGATCTTTCCTCTACATTCTTACCCCCCTACTTTACTGTCAGACTTAGAACCACGGCAGTTGGCGCCCACCTTGGGGCAGGTGTCTTAGCGACTTTCCGGTGAGGTTGCAATTTTCTCGGACTCTTTTCATCATGGTTTCCGACGGAGGTCTGGCTGAGGGCCGTGAGATCCATCTCAACACGCTCATCTTCATTGCCGATGACTCCGCCTAGCTTCAGGAAGCTCCTCTCGACGTCGAGGCGCTCCCTGTCCATGGAGCGATGCACTTTGTGCGTGCGTTTGTGGTGTCCTGCTGTGGCAGTCGTCGACCCATTATCGGTTGGCTCCCGCGGTATCCTCGCTCCCCGCTGTACGCTGTTGCAAGCGATTCGGTCGATCGCGGATGCAGCGGTGGGTGAAGCACGCGGTGGCACGTCAGTCGGCCACCCCCCAAGTCACGACAATTGAGCCCGACGAATCTCTCTACGGCCTGTTCGACCTGTTGACTGGCTCCGTCGAGACCTCGTCTGAGTGCGACAGCAGTGACCCCGCGGCAGAAGTCCTGAGGGTCGACACGCCCCGCAGCCCGCCTGGCATGCGTCGCAACGGCGGCAATGAAGGCAGCAGCGAGCCATCACGTATTCATTTAGAGTATCATCTCGGAACTCTCTCTTCTTAGCAGAGGGAGGAACTTCGCCACCGCAATATGGAGGCCCTGCACACGCTTGTTGTTGGAGAGACCTCTGAGGCTCGGGCCTTGGAGGCAGTGTGTTTGGCCACTTTGGTTGAGCGCACTCGTTTGGAGAATCTTCAGCGTTCACTCGACGAGCGTGCTCAGCGGCAAATCCCCAAGTCCAGTCGACAACAGCGGCAATTATTTCCACCAGAACCACAGGTATACTGCACTCTGATTCAGAATCTTACTGTTGCGGCTCGTATAGCAGAATCCATTCAGTTGTCCTAGTCAGAAGCTGGAAGAGGTTTAATTCAAATCAGAGCGCTGCTCTGAGCAGCAGGAGAGCAGAACACATCAGTTTCCCAGTCGCGCAACAGGATCCATAACAGGTCTGTGGTGGCTGATACCATCCAGTTGGCCCATATCCCAAGATCGCCTCCGCGGCGTGAGGGATGCGGGCATCGTCAAGGGCAGTATTCGGCTTGACCGTGATTACCATCGTCGAGTAGCTACACCCCCTCTGAGGGGCGAATCATACGTGCCCCGACATTATGATGATAGGCGCCCGTACAGCAAAGAGCGGAGAAGGCCGGTCGACCCAAGAGAGCTAGGGTTTGATGCAAGTTTAATTTTGGTGCAAGGTCTAGTGGACAGGAACCGACCACAGAGAGAAGGGCAGGACAAAGATCGCCTGACTGTACACATGGTCCACGTTTCTGGTCCTGAGTGTTTTAGCAGAGCCATCGGAGGTGCGGTGATCCTTCCCAACTTCAGATTGGCGACTTGGGTTAGTAAGTTCACTGGAGAATCAAAGCCTGACACTTGGCTTGAAGATTACCGAGTGGCTGTGCAGATCTACGGAGGAAATGATGAAGTTGCCATGAAGCATCTTCCATTGATGCTCAAAGGGTCAGCTAGAGCCTGGTTGAATCAATTAGCTCCAAGCAGTATTTTCAGCTGGCAAGAGTTGGCCCGAGTGTTTGTTAGAACGTTTGAGGGAACGTGCAAACGGCCGGCGGGATTGACTGAATTGCAGAACTACGTGCAAAAGTCGAATGAAACTTTGAGGGATTACATCCAGAGATGGACCACTCTACACCACACTGTAGAGAATGTGTCTCATCATCAAGCAGTGTGCGACTTCAAGGAGGGCGTTCGGTACCGGGAGCTCAACCTAAAATTCGGTCCGATAGGAGACATGTATCTGAATCGAATGATGGAGATAGCCACTCGGTACGCCAATGGCGAAGAAGAAGACTGACTCCGCAGTGGTAAGAGTAAACCGGTTGGCCAGGACACCGGAGGAGGAAATTCCAATCGGATGCAGAAGCGCAAAGCAGAGCCAGCAGCACCTGGAGAGGTTGCAGTGGCAACCCAAGGAAAGGCTAAAGGAAAGCCTAAAGGGTGCTGGACTCCTAAGAAGGTGAAATATGCGGCCGATAACAATGTGTTGGATTTACCATATCGCATTCACATCAAGAAGGATGAAGAGGGAAATCTCATCTATCCTAAGCATACCACTCGGCAGTGCCAAATCCTTATACAGCAGTTCAGGAAAAAGCAACCCAGTGAGAAGGAAAAAGAGTCTAATAAAGATGAGGACAAAGAAGAGGATGATGATGGTTTTCCCAATATTAACTCCACTTTGGTGATTTTTGCTGATGTTGAAAGCAAAAGTCGACTGAAAGTCATCAACAGAGAAGTGAACATGGTCGCTCTGGCAACACCGACGTATCTGAAGTGGTCAAAGACCCGCCGCACGTTGCCACCCCTGGGAGGCAAGCGTTGGTGGTCGACCCGGTCATTGGAGGCACCCGAGTGACCAAAGCTTTGATGGATGGTGGCAGCGGATTGAACATCTTATATGCTGAGACCCTCCGTGGGATGGGCATTCCGATGTCCAAGCTCAGTGAGAGTAACATGCGGTTTCACGGAGTTATACCAGGGAAGAAGGTAGATTCACTCGGCTAGATCACCCTTGATGTGGCTTTCGATGATTCAAAGAATTACCGGAAGGAAAAGTTGACGTTTGAAGTCGTGGATTTTCATAGTGCCTATCATGCTATCTTGGGTAGGACCGCGCATGCCCGTTTCATGGCTCGACCATGTTATGTGTATCTCAAGCTCAAGATGCCTGGCCCTAGAGGCGTGATTACAGTCACTGGTAATCGGCAGCAAGCAGAAGAGTGCTTCCAGAAGGGCTCAAAGATTGCCGATGAATAGATGGCAGTAATTGAAATGGAGGAATACAAGAAGATGATAGATCCGAGTGATTTGTTGAGAGCTAAGAAGCCTGCTTCAGAGTCTACATTTAAGTCGACTGGTGAAACAATGTCTGTTCGTATTGACCCGACGGATCCCAATGCTGGTCCAACTCATATATCAACAACACTCGAAAGCAAATAGGTAGAAGCGCTCATCTATCTCCTTCATGAGAACTGGGACATCTTTGCATGGAAACCTTCTGACATGCTAGGTGTACCCAGGGATCTGGCTGAGCACCATTTGCGAGTCGACCCAAAATTTAAACCTGTGAAAGAGTATCCCCGTCTGTCCGCCGTGGAAAAGCAAAAGGCGATTGGTGAAGAAGAGGCTCGGCTTCTGGCAGCCGAGTTCATCCGAGAGATTTACCATTCCGAGTGGCTCACCAATGTCGTCATGGTTCCCAAGAAAGATGATTCACTATGTATGTGCATTGACTTCAAGCACATCAATCGGGCCTGCCCGAAGGATCATTTTCCTCTACCCCGCATCGATCAAATAGTCGACTCGACTGCGAGATGTGAGCGACTGTCCTTCTTGGATGCATATTCCGGGTATCATCAGATCCGACTGTATGGGCCCGATGAAATAAATACAGCCTTCATCACCCCATTCGGATGCTTTTGCTATGTTACCATGCCCTTTGGTCTCAAGAATGCTAGTGCCACATTCATTCGCATGATATAGAAGTGCCTGCTCACTCAAATCAGTCGGAATGTGAAGGCATACATGGATGATATCGTGGTTAAGTCACGTAAAGGTTCCGACCTACTGACTGACCTCACTGAAACCTTTGCTAATCTGAGAAGATATGATATCAACCTTAACCCGTCAAAGTGTACATTTGAAGTTTCAGGTGGCAAATTACTCGGTTTCCTTGTTTCCAGAATCGATGCAAACCCAGAGAAAGTCGACGCAATTCTCCGAATGAAATGCCCCGTGCGCATACACGACGCTCAGAAGCTTACTGGTTGTTTGGCCGCCTTGAGTCGGTTCATCTCTCGTCTCGGTAAAAAGGCATTACCTCTTTACCGATTGATGAAGAAATCTGATAAGTTCAAGTGGACTCCTGAAGCTGACGCAACGTTTGCAGAGCTCAAAACCCTGCTTTCCACCCAGTCGGTGCTCGATGCTCCTGCTAGCAAGGAGCCTTTGTTGCTTTATATTGTAGCCACTGGACAAGTTGTCAGTACAGTACTCACGGTCGAGCGGGAAGAAGAAGGTAAAACCCATAAAGTTCAGCGCCCAGTGTACTATATTTCTGAAGTCTTAACTCCATCCAAGCAGAGGTATCCGCATTACCAAAAGTTGGTCTATGGAATTTACTTGACTGCGAAGAAGGTGGCACATTATTTCTCAGATCACTCCATCACAGTCATTAGTGACGCTCCATTGTCAGAAATTCTGAACAACAGAGATGCAACTGGTCGAGTGGCAAAGTGGGCGATTGAACTCCTTCCGTTGGATATCAAGTTCGAGGCAAAGAAAGCAATCGAAGCCCAAGAAATAGCAAATTTCCTCGTCGAGTGGATTGAACAACAACCGACTCAAGTCCAGTTGGAACATTGGACTATGTTCTTTGATGGGTCCAAAATGTTGAGCGGTTCTGGTGCTGGAGTTGTTCTGGTGTCCCCGCGAGGCGACAAACTTAGCTATGTCCTTCAGATTCACTTTGATTCCTCCAACAATGAGGCTGAGTATGAAGCTCTTTTGTATGGGTTGCGAATGGCCATTTCACTCGGCATCCGTCGCCTAATGGTCCTCGGCGACTCGGATTTGGTGGTTAATCAAGTAATGAAATAGTGGGATGTTAGAAGCCCGACTATGACTGGCTATTGTAATGCAGTTAGAAAGTTGGAAAAGAAGTTCGAAGGTTTAGAGCTCCACCATATTCCCCGATTGAAGAACCAAACAACGGATGACCTGGCTAAGATAGGTTCTAAGCGAGGGTCCATTCCCAGCAATGTGTTCTTAGAGCATCTTCACACACCATCAGTCCAGGAAGATCCCTTCACAGAAGAGCCCCCGCAACCTAAGAGTTCCACTGATCTGATTGAAGTTGAAGTCCCAACTATGGTCGACCTAGTCATGGATGTTTTGGTCGTCATTCCTGAGTGGACTGTCCCGTACACCACATATATTCTCGGGAAAGAGCTGCCAGAAGACGAAGATGAAGCGCGACAGATCGTCCGTCGATCCAAAGCCTTCACCATGAAAAGTGGTCAACTGTACAGAGAAAGTGTGACTGCAGTTGCTCAGCAATGCATTACCCCAGAAGAAGGTCGAATGATCCTCAATGATATCCACTCGGGGACCTGTGGTCACCATGCGTCCTCACGGACAATCATGGCCAAAGCATACAGAGCAGGTTTTTACTGGCCGCGAGCAAATGAAATGGCAAAGGAAATAGTCGACAAATGTGAAGGTTGCCAGTTCTATTCCAACTTGTCTCACAAATCCGCCTCAGCCCTGAAAACCATTCCACTCGCCTGGCCATTTGCCATTTGGGGGTTGGATATGGTTGGAACCTTGAGGACTGGCAGAAGTGGTTTCACTCACCTAATTGTTGCAGTCGACAATTTTACTAAATGGATTGAAGCCAAGCCCATCAAAAGCCTCGATTCGAGCACTGCCGTCAGCTTCGTCAGGGGGCTAACATTCAAATTTGGAGTCTCGCACAGCATCATCACAGACAATGGATCAAACTATGATTTAGATGAATTTAGAGCTTTCTGTGCTTCCCAAGGCACTCGGGTCGATTATGCTTCAGTCGCTCACCCTCATTCGAAGGGACAAGCAGAAAGAGCAAATGGTTTGATCCTCCAAGGATTGAAGCCTAGGCTGATGCGAGATCTCAAGCATGCGGCTAGCACTTGGGTACATGAGTTACCATCAGTACTGTGGGGACTGAGGACAACACCGAATCGGTCGACTGGTCGGACTCCCTTCTTCCTGGTCTATGGGATTGAAGCCGTACTACCAACTGATTTGCTTCATAATGCCCCATGAGTGGAACTCTTGTCAGAAGCTGAAGCAGAACAAGCCCGTCAAGATGATGTTGACCTTCTGGAAGAGGAAAGAGAGATGGCGCTGATCCGGTCGACCATCTACCAACAAGATCTGCGGCGTTTTCATGCCAGAAACGTCAAGGGTCGAGCATTTCAGGAAGGAGACCTAGTTCTCCGAGTGGACCAGCAACGACCACACAAGCTCGCCCTTGCCTGGGAAGGCCCCTTCATCATCACCAAAGTGCTTCACAATGGTGCATATCACCTGTACGATGTGGAGCACAAGAAAGACGAGCTACGCGCCTGGAATGCGGAGCTTCTCCGCCACTTTAACACTTAATCATTCAGATTGTCGAGATGTAATAAGAAGTACCTTTCAGTTTGTTTATCAAAGACAAGGCTTTGCAGTATCCTATATGATTGTTGTTTCTTATGCATGTGTCCAAAATCCCCCAATGGGTGGCTTAGCTGCGAACCTGATTCACCTAAGTTCCAAAAATTAAAATCCCACCGAATGGAGAGCATGTCTCCCATTGAGGGGTTTAGCTGCGAACCTGATTCGCCTAAGTTTAAAAATGCTACCGAGTGGTGAGCAACCCTCCCACTCGGGGGCTTAGCTGCAGTCCAGTACTCGCCTAAGTTTCAAACGTCCTACCGAGTGGTGAGCAACCCTCCCACTCGGGGGCTTAGCTGCAGTACAGTACTTGCCTAAGTTTCAAAAATCCTATCGAGTGGTGAGCAACACTCCCACTTGTGGCTTAGCTGTAGTCAAGTACTCGCCTAAGTTTAATAAATCCTACCGAGTGGTAAGCAACCCTCCCACTCGGGGGCTTAGCTATAGTCCAGTACTCGCCTAAGTATAAAAAATCCTATCG
>NC_041380.1:345817056-345818643 GCF_002162155.2 Triticum dicoccoides
GTGGTGAGCAGCCCTCCCACTCGGGGGCTTAGCTGCAGTCCAGTGCTCGCCTAAGTTTAAAAAATCCTACGGAGTGGTGAGCGACCCTCCCACTCGGGGGCTTAGCTGTAGTCCAGTACTTGCCTAAGTTTAAAAAATCCTACCGAGTGGTGAGCAACCCTCCCACTCGGGGCTTAGTTGCAGTCCAGTACTCGCCTAAGTTTAAAAAATCCTACTGAGTGGTGAGCAACCCTCCCACTCGAGGGCTTAGCTGTAGTCCAGTACTCGCCTAATTATAAAAAATCCTACCGAGTGGTGAGCAACTCTCCCACTCGGGGGCTTAGCTGCAGTCCAGTAGCCGCCTAAGTTTAAAAACACGCTCCATCCTTATCCGCAAGGACGGCGAGGTGCAGGTCGACCATGATCTGTCCTTGGAGCTTCGACACAAATACAACGTCCGCTCCATCCTTATCCGCAAGGACGGCGAGGTGCAGGTCGACCGTGATCTGTCCTCAGAGCTTCGACACAAATACAACGTCTGCTCGATCCTTATCTGCAAGGAGGGCGAGGTGCAGGTCGACCACGATCTATCCTCGGAGCTTCGACACAAATACAATGTCCGCTCCATCCTTATCCGCAGGGACGGCGAGGTGCAGGTCGACCATGATCTGTCCTTGGAGCTTCGACACAAATACAACATCCGCTCCATACCGATCCGCAAGGACGATGAGGTGCAGGCCATGGGAAACACCAAGTACCTCTGCCCATGATACACTCTACTGAGCTACCTCACAAAGTCAGTAGCAACTCAAACTGAAGAAACAAGTTCTACTCAAAGTGTCAAAAGATCCAAAAGCAGCCAAGTTTAGATAAATCCTACAAGGTTCCAGATAGCAGTTCAAGGTACTCGAGTATCAGGCCCGAAGAAGTTTAAAAGGTTACAAAAACCACTCGGCATACCGAGGCATATTTAATCGGACAATAAAAAGTTTGTTCACTCCGTGGGAGGACTGGCAGGCTCGACGAATTCGTCCAAGTCGATTCCATATGCAATCCGAGTGGCGGCAGCAATAAAGATTTCCATGAAGGACTGGAAGCACTACAAAAAAAGACACATCCGTGACATTTTGGGCCGAACGAATTTTTTTTCTGTCATACATATGACACTTCTATGACGATAATTGTGACAAAACCCGGTATCATCATAGATGTGGTGGGCTCCTACTTCTATGACAAAAAATCATGACAGAAAATGGGCTTTTCGTCCTGGGCGGGCCGGAGACGCAGCTGCATGACATTCTTTGGGTCGTCCATGACGGAAAAAATCATGGTAGAAGCGAGGGGGAGGAAAATTTCGGGGAGTTCCCGGTTACGGTGGGAGGTCGGTGGCCGAGCGATGCACATTTCTCTTGTACACGTACGTGTGTGTGTGCGAGGCATTGGCTCTAACTGAACCCGAGCGAGCCGTTGGGCTCTAACTGAACCCGAGTGATTGCACTGCAGGCTACGCATTACTGAACCCGAGCGATCAATCGATGGATGTTAACTGAACCCAATCAAGCGATTCCTTCGCTAATGCTGCTAACTGAAGCCGATCGATGCTGCCCC
>NC_041380.1:345818964-345850918 GCF_002162155.2 Triticum dicoccoides
GGGTTGGATGAACAGTGAGCGGTGGCGTTGCCTCTGGATGAAAAGGACCCCGTGGTGTGGTGGAGGGCTGGATGAACAGTAGACGGTGGAGGGGTGGTTGAACAGGACCCCGTGGTGTGGAGGGCTGGATGAACAGTAGACGGTGGATGGGTGGTTGAACAGTAGCAGGTGGAGTAGCGCGCGGTGGAGGCTGGATGAACAGGAGCCCGTGGAGGCTGGAGGAGGTCGACGGTGGAGATGAACAGTATCCCGTGGAGTCCCGTTTTACGGTACGCCACACCCCTCCCAATGAAAAAGACCCCGTTTCGACTGTAGGATGTCTGTTTCGTCCGTTTTGCGGTACGACACACCCATTCCGATCAACAGGACCCCCGTTTCGACCGTAGGAGGTCCGTTTCGTCCGTTTTGCGGTACGCCACACCCCTCCTGATCAACAGGACCCCTGTTTTGACCGTAGGAGGTCCGTTTCCTCCGTTTTGCGATACGTCAGACCCCTCCCGATCAACAGGACCCCGTTCAGGCCTTGTTTCCATCGCCTGTTCCGTCCAAGCCCTCCCGATGAACAGGACCACGCATTCCGTTCCGACCTAGCCGGTTGGCTCCCACGCGTTCCCTTGCCTCCCGATGAACACGACACATTCCGTTGCCTCCCCATGAACACGACGCATTCCGTTGCCTCCCCATGAACACGATGACGACGCTGCCTCCCCATGAACACGACAATGACGCTATTTCTCCGTTCCGACCCAGCCATGTACACGAGCCCTGGCCGTATCTTTGCGCGAGTAGGCGTTCGAGACCCTGCCTGTATGTACGTACGTGGCTGTATTTTCTTTCTTGCACCCTGGCCGCTGTACATGCGTGTACATGCTACGTGCGCGCCTCTACTACGACATGTGCGTGCCTCTACTACGACATGTGCGCGCCTCTACATCGACCAGTATATATGTACGTACACGTTCGCGACCAGAATGACAATGCTACGTACGCTTCAACCAGGTGGGTCCCGGCTGTCAGGCACTTCCTTGCATGCGAAGATGTAGCTGGTGGGTCCCAACAGTCAGGGGGGCGAATCGTTTTGTTTTTTTTGCCCGGACGCACTTCCTTGCATGCGAAGGTGTAGCTGGTGGGTCCCAACGGTTAGGGGGAATTTTTTTCCGCAAAATACGGTGGCCCGTCCGGTGGGTCCCCGCTGTCATGTGGAGGAATAATTATTTTGCACTTAATAAGGAGGCACTTCCTTGCTGCGGCTGTGGACCCAGCTGTCAGCCTCTCCACGTACATTCCACGTCTGATGGAAGCCGTTCCTTGACCACGTTGACCACATTGCGCCGAGAGCACCAGGGCGGTGGATGACGGCGAGGCCTAGGAAGGGGACGACGCAGAGCCGGGGAAGACGCGGCAGTGGATGCCCACGCGTAGTGGAGTACGAGGGTTCACTGGTTCACTGCGGTGTGAGGCTGCCGTCGCCGCAGAATAACAGGGGGTGTGGGTGCGTAGAGGGATGGCTTGGCCACCTGTGGGAGTAGTAGGGGGCGGTGAGGCCTCCGCCGCATCGCATACGGCCACGGGAGGCAGGAGCACGAGGCACGACCGGCACTGGTTTGGGCGGCTGGAGCAAGAAGACCAGAGGTTGAAGAAGCACTACGGCCGTTGGATGGACATCGTATGGTCACTAGAGCTAGAATCGTGCATATATTGACTAACTTGACAAAGCCCTCCGTCCCCGTCAACTTAGTAGGCCCACAAGTCAGCCTGCCACTATACTGGGTCCCAGCTAACAGGGGGAGTATTCATTTTTTTGTGCGTAATAAGGAGGCACTTCCTTGCGTGCGAAGATATAGCTGGTCGGTCCGAGCTGTCAGCGGCGGTAATGTTTTTTTCGCGAAATACAAAGGCCCTTTCGGTGGGTCCCTGATGTCAGGTGGAGGAATCATTATTTTGCACGTAATAAGGAGGCATTTCCTTGCGTGCGGCCGTGGACCCAGCTGTCGGCCTCTCCAAGTACATTCCACTTTAGATGCATGTCGGTCGTTGACCATGTTGACCAGGCCACGCCGAGAGCACCAGGGCGGTGGACGACGGTGAGGCCTAGGAAGGGAACGACACGGAGGCAGGGAAGACTCGGCAGTTGTTTCCCACGCGGAGGAGAGTACGACTGTAGGAGGGTTTACTGGTTCTTCTACCGTCGCCGGAGAATAACAGCAGGTGTGGGTGAGTAGAGGGATGGCTAGGCTAGCGATGGGAGTACGGTGGGGCGGTGAGGCCTGCGCGGTAGCACAGCCGGCCGCGGGGAGGAGGGAGCAGGCAGTCCTCCCACCGGCGCTTGTTTGAGCGGCTGGAGCAGGAAGAGCAGAGATTGAAGAAGCACGACGGCCGTTCGATGGACATCCAACAGTCACTGCTTGTGCGTCAACCTTTTTTTAGGAAAGCCTCAAATCTGTGGAAAACAGCATACAACCCATTTGCTAATTCTTAAGGATTTTTTGGAGCCCATATTCTTTTTGGTAGCATTACAGCCCATATTTTGGCCACGGTTAAAAAACTATACGAATTTTTGCATATTTCGGTGCGGTCCAAACTGTTTTTAATCCTGAAATTTCGACTCGCATTCAAACTGATTTTAAAAATAAATGTATATCAATATAAAATCCAACAAATTCTCCATGCATAAAAATTAATGTAATTTAAAATCTCGAAATGAAAAAAAGATATTTGAAACTAATTGCCGGTTTGATGTGTTTTAAAAATGTACAGCCCATTTCTCATTACTGATGGGCCATTTTCTCAGCCAGCCGAATGAAAGCTCTCCTCGTCTTGAAAGATTTACAGCCCAACAGGCCTAACAAAGCGACTTACATGGCAAATCAAAAAAACTAGGCTGTGGCCGTGGACCCAGCTGTCAGTCCATTTGTTTTTTTAGTCCATTTGGTGGGCTGGGTGAAACAATGATGTAGCATCTATGCAGCCCAATTAAATTCAATTTGCATTTTTCTCGAAATCCTCGGACTTGCTGGGCTGGGTGAAAATATCATGTTGGGCTAGACAGGGAAATGTTATAAAAACATAAACACATGATTGCACGTTAGAAAAATCTTTGCAAGCTTATGTACGCAATCACTAGGAGTTAACTTGCCAAGTTATATATAAACAATTATTATTATTATTTTGTAAGAACTTTCAACTTACGAAATAAAATATCATTTTAATTTGATGAGTTAATAGTACATGGGGTATTATTATTTTTTAGGCTAGACGTGGGACAGTTGAGTTGGTTCTAGGGGAAAGTACTGGAAGAAAACTCAGTTTACATCGAAAAAGAAAGTGGGAGAAAATTCAGAGACCTGCTGGGTCCACCTGAGGAGGGGAATATGTTAGGAGGAAGGAGATTCAAAGCACGGCAGCCGAGTGAACTAGTTTTTTTATGGACAAGTGAACTAGTTTAGATACATAAGCAAATAG
Source organism: Triticum dicoccoides (assembly GCF_002162155.2). Classification (NCBI taxonomy): domain Eukaryota; kingdom Viridiplantae; phylum Streptophyta; class Magnoliopsida; order Poales; family Poaceae; genus Triticum; species Triticum dicoccoides. The sequence goes on from NC_041380.1 coordinate 345,822,427, forward strand.
CCACTAAAAAGAAATCAGGTTAATGGGTTCTTAAAAGAAATATTTTGGACAAAACAGATAATTATGACACATAGGCTAATGCATGAAACACTCAGATGATAAAGGTGCTTATAAAAAGATAAAGTACAACATCTAGACCTTCCTGGCATGCTTGATCATGACGCTGCGGCTGTCCGTGTACTCGTCGGTTACGGGAAGTAGACACGCCCTCATGTCCAAGATCTGCTTGTACATGTATGTAACACCCCGAATATGATTTGCCTAATATGTAATCCAACTCTTGCCGTTTCCAGCGTTAAGTTATTTTATTTTCTCGGGTTCGGGTTTTTGTCTTCGTGTATTGTTGTCGTTGTCATGCATCTCATATCATGTCATCATGTGCATTGCATTTGCATACGTGTTCATCTCATGCATCCGAGCATTTTCCCCGTTGTCCGTTTTGCATTCCGGCGCTCCGTTCTCCTCCGGTGGTCATTTCTACCTTTCTTTTGTGTGTGGGGATTAAACATTTCCGGATTGGACCGAGACTTGCCAAGCGGCCTTGGTTTACCACCGGTACACCGCCTGTCAAGTTTCGTACCATTTGGACTTCGTTTGGTGCTCCAACGGTTAACCGAGGGACCGAAAAGGCCTCGTGTGTGTTGCAGCCCAACACCCCTCCAAGTTGGCCCAAAACCCACCAAAACCCTCTCCATCATCTAGAGCGTTCGATCACGATCGCGTGGCCGAAAACCGCACCTTATTTAGACTCTCCTAGCTCCCTCTATGCCTATTTAAAGACCCCCTCCGAGATCCACGTTTCTTCTTCCCCTCGAAACCCTAAAAAAACCACCTCGCGCCACGCCGGACACGTCCGCCTCCGGCCGGACAGCATCCGCCGCCGCCTCCGGCCAGCCGGGGCGCGCCACGTGGCAACCCGGCGCCCGCCGCCGCCGCGGCCCGCGGAAGCCCGCAGCCGGCCCTCTCCACCGCGCCACCGGGCCGCCTCCCCGCGCCTTCTTCGCCCCGCCGCCCGACGCCGCTGCCCCGCCGCCTTCACCTCGCCGGCCGGCGCCGCCACGCCGCCGCGGTTCGCCTCGCCGCCGACGTCGTCACCGCGCCGCCCAAGCGCCGGCGCCGCCTCCTCGCCTCCCCACCTGTTCTGGCCGGCCTCCCTTGCTCCGACCGCCCTCGTCAACTCCGGCGAGCAATCCGGCAAACCTCGAATTCCGTGCGGCCAGATCTGGATTCGGATCCCGTCTCGGTTGACTTTTATCCCCGAAACCCTAATATTTTGCCCATGTTCATCATGTCGTAACTCCGCATCCGTAGCTCCGTTTTGGGCATATAGCATATCAAAATGTTCGTCTCAGAGAGCACATCATTTCATCTCATTGCATCGTTTTCATTTGAGTTCATCTTGATGGCCCAAATGCTGTTGGAAGAGTGCTATTTGAGATAATGGTCAGATCTGCTGCTCCAATTAGATATTTGTCATTTTTGCCATGATTATTGTGTGCATGATATGCCCCTGAGCTCTACATGTGTTTTGTTATATGTTTTGCCATCTATCCAGAGGTGCAACCCATGTATTTTTGTGATGTGTGTGGTGACTAGCACAAGCTTGCAAAGTGGGGCATTCGTTAATGCTAATTTCAGGGACTTAGCATATCCACTAAGTCCTTGGACTGTTTATGTCAATATGCCATATGTTCATGTTGTTTCCTAGTGATCCGTGCCTCTTTTGAGGATGATCAGTAAGGATGTTTTGTTAATCTTGTAGTGCTATATCCATCCATGTCTTTGTTTGCAATTATGGAGCAACCTAGCTTGAGGCAATCGAGCTCTACTTTTGCTATTTCGTGAATCTGGGCAGATTGTCTACTTGTTAGCAATTTTGCCGAGGATGTTGTAGTTGATCCCCGCATGCTATCCTATTGTTCTTGCCATGTATAGCTTGTATTTTGTGTATTCTTGATGGGTGTATGCTTAGGTTGTCATGACTTGCTCTGTTGTGAGCGCATCGAGCTCGTAAACATGCCTAATTGATATATGTTTTAGCATGCTCCAGTTTTCACCAAGTCTGAGAACTGATTATGTTTTTGCCATGTTCACATGCTTGCAAATGTATTTTCTGATCCATTTTGGCTCAATGTCACTAAGAGACTTTTGTTAAGCTCTTTGAGTAGCTCCATTCCATGTTTTACTTTGACATGTTAAGGTCTGGTAGCATATAGTTTTCATGCTCCAAAGTGGGCTACCTGATCTGAAATTCCAGACAAGTGTTAATTTCACTAAGTCTGAAATCTGTTTACCAAATGCGTTTTTGCCATGCTTGTTTGAACCTGTTAATGGATGAATTGGCCGTAGCTCAGTGGTAGTATTTTGTTAAGCATCATGAGTGGACACCTGCCATTTATTTTGATGCCATGTTTGGGTGCTGTTGCATGTTTATCTTGTTGCATTTAGGTGGCTACTTGCTGTAAATCGCAGAATGTGGTCATATTTGAATTGCTTGCCATTTCCAAACCGTAACTCCGATTCTGGCGTTCTTTATATCGTGTTCAAGTGATTTAATCTCACCTTTCCAGTGGCACACTTGGATTTCCAAGTTGAGGCCAGGTTCATGCATTCCTTGTCAAATCTTGCATATGCATCGCATATTGCATCCCGCATAGCATACCATCTTTGCATCATATTGTTTGAGCTTTGCACGTGGTTGATTGCGTTCCGTTTGCTTGTTTGTCTTGTTTGGGTAGATTCGGGAGACGAGTTCGCTAACGAGGAGCCTGTTGAGTTTGCTTTCGAGGATCCAGTCAACTCTGACAACTTTGCAAGCAAGATGATCATACCCTCGAAATCACTACTGTCTTTGCTTTGCTAGATGCTCGCTCTTTTGCTATGCCTATGCTACGATGCCTACCACTTGCTTATCATGCCTCCCAAATTTCCATGTCAAACCTCTGACCCACCATGTCCTAGCAAACCGTTGATTGGCTATGTTACCGCTTTGCTCAGCCCCTCTTATAGCGTTGCTAGTTGCAGGTGAAGATTGGAGACCGTTCCTTGTTGGAACATTATTTACTTGTTGGGATATCATTATATTGCCTTGTTATCTTAATGCATCTATATACTTGGTAAAGGGTGGAAGGCTCAGCCTCTCGCCTAGTGTTTTGTTCCACTCTTGCCGCCCTAGTTTCCGTCATAACGGTGTTATGTTCCTGGATTTTGCGTTCCTTACGCGGTTGGGTGATAATGGGAACCCCTTGATAGTTCACCTTGATTAAAGGTTTTCCAGCAATGCCCAACCTTCGTTTTACCATTTTCCACCTAGTCTCTTATTCCCTTGGGTTTTCGGAGCCCGAGGGTCATCTTATTTAAACCCCCCCGGGCCAGTGCTCCTCTGAGTGTTGGTCCAACCTAGAGCCCCTTGCAGCACCACCTCAGGGAAACTCGAGGGCTGGTTTTAGTTATACGGATTGCTTATCCGATTGTGTCCTGACAACGAGATATGTGTAGCTCCTATCGGGATTTGTCGGCACATTCGGGCGGTGTTGCTGGATTGGTTTTAACTTGTCGAAGTGTCTTGAAGAACCGGCATATCGAGTCTGATCGAAATGTCTAGGGAGAAGGTCTATTCCTTCGTTGACCGTGAGAGCTTGTCATGGGCTAAGTTGGGACTCCCCTGCAGGGATTTGAACTTTCGAAAGACGTGCCTGCGGTTATGGGCAGATGGGAATTTGTTAATGTCCGGTTGTAGATAACTTGAACCTTAACTTAATTAAAATGAATCAACCGTGTGAGTTACCGTGATGGTCTCTTCTCGGCGGGGTCCGGGAAGTGAACACAGTGTTGAAGTAATGCTTGCCGCAGGTTGCCTTCTAGTTACTCGTTCGTGCTTTTCCTCCTCTTCTCGCTCTCTTTTGCGAACAGGTTAGCCACCATATATGCTAGTTGCTTGCTGCAACTCCACATATTTACCTTGCCTTACCTATGAGTTTAAATAGTCTTGATCGCGAGGGTGCGAGATTGTTGAGTCCCTGTGGCTCACAATTTACTTCCAAACCAGATGCAGGGCCTGATGATTCCATTCCAGATGACGTGCTTGAGCTCAAGTGGGAGTTAGACGAGGACTCACGCCGATACTACATGTCTTTCCCTGATGATTAGTAGTGGTGCCCAGTTGGGGTGATCGGGATCGTGTCGCATGTTGGGTTATCTTTTATTTTGGCGCCGTAGTCGGGCCATGAGTTCTTGATTGATGTAATGCTATTTATGTACTTTGATTGATGTGGCGAGTGTAAGCCAACTATGTATCTGCCCTTTTATTATCTATATTACATGGGATGTTATGAATATTGCCTAACTTGCGACATTGCTTTCAATGCGGTTATGTCTCTAAGTCGTGCCTCGATACGTGGGAGCTATAGCCGCATCGAGGGTGTTACAAGTTGGTAATCTGAGCCTTCCCCAACCTTAGGAGCCCCCATTGCTTGATCGTTTTTAGCAGCCGTTGTTGAGTCTAGAAAAATGTTTTGAGTCATTTAGGAATTATATATCGGAGAGTTTAGGAATTCTTTTTACTCCCCAGTCTCCTCATCGCTCTGGTAAGGCATCCTGACATAGAGTTTTGACTCTTCTCTTCTCAAATTTCACTAAAAAAAATTTAGGATCACGCGGGTATCTTGGAATCGTTCCGATGGTTTGGTGACGAGAACATTGTTCTTGGTCCCTCCTGTCTTTAGGGGTCGTGGCAGTGTCCCGGGGAGTTGAGCTCCGAGGTGTTGTCGTCACAATTTTATCGTTGCAGTTCTGGAATACTTGAGTTTAGTACGCCGACATCGAAAATCTCTTTTATGCAGTTTGTTGGTGAGATAACCTCGACGCCACCCAGTACTGGGGCGGGAGTTCGGGAGTATCGCCATAACTTGTATAACGGATGCTTTTCGAAGGTTGAGGTAGATGGTTTCCGAACTTTTCTCGGTTATGTGTTGAAGGATGGATACAGCTGGATGTAGGATTTGCTAGATTTGGGTGAGATATTATGCTTCCCCTATATCCCCAACACCTGATTGCATAACCGGAAAGGTTCGGGAGTTTCATAGGTGGGAATTCTTGTAGCTCTAGTTCTTCTTCCACGGATATTTGGTTTGAGATTGGGATTTCTTACCGAGTATTCGTTCTTGATCCGTACCTTGTTGATTTATTCCTCTACCTAAATTCTAAGTGGCTTCTCAATTTATGGATATGTGACCATTTCAAGTGGAATGCATTCGTTCATTTTGTTTGGATGTGAAGACTATATGTTGCAATTTTCATCCCGTTTGATTCAGCTTCATTTTATCTGTCAATGTGCTAACGGTTGTCACCCTCTTCAGGATGGCTCCCGCTAAGAGCACCAATAAGAATTAGAATCAGGATCCGCCACCACCTCCACCTCCTCCGGAGGCATGTCAAGCTGTGATGGCCGCAACCAATGCAAACACATAGTTGATCATGCAAATTCTTCAAGAGCATAATCAAGGCAACCAAGGGAACCAAGGTAACAATCAGAATCACTTTGCTACACTCAACCAGTTCCTTGCTAATGGGCCAAACACTTTCTGCAATTGTGTTGAGGCAACCGATGCTGACGATTGGCTCGTGGATCTGTGCAAGCATTTCGAGTGCAGTAACGTCAGGCCTGAGGACTTTGTCAAGTTCGCTTCCTTCCAACTCAAAGATCAAGCTGCAGAATGGTTCCAGCAGTACAAGGATTCCAGAGGAGGCCATGTGATTACCTGGGATGAATTCCGTCAAGACTTCAAAGCTCATCATATTCCTCAGAGTGTGGTTGAAAGCAAGCGTGAGGAATTCCGCAACCTGAAGCAAGGCTCTTTGTCTGTCTATGACTACAACAAGTTGTTTCAGAAGCTCGCCCGCTTTGCTAAGAAGGACGTCCCCGACGAGAAGAGCATGATATACCAGTTCAGGGGTGGTCTCAGGGAAGAAATCCAGCTAGCTCTTGTCCTCTTTGAGCCCTTGAGGTACGATGAGTTCTACAACATGGCATTGAAGCAAGAGGCCGCTCAACTGAGGTGTGATGCTTCCAAGAAGCGAGTCAGAGATGCTACTCCTTCTTCCTCTACTCAAGTGGCCAAGCAGCAGATGTATTGGCTTCCTCCTCCTCCATTCCGTCAGCCGTATCAGCAGAAGAGCAAAGGTGGCAGTGGATCTTCCCACCCACCCAACCGTGGCTTTTAGAATAGGACTTCGTCTCAAGCTCCAAGATCGAGTGCTCCGTATCACCGTCCGCTTTCAGAGGTCACGTGCAACAAGTGCCAACAGAAGGGTCACTATACCAACAAATGCTTCAATCAGAGGCGTCTTCCTCCTCCTCCTCCTGTGAGATCGGCAAGTACAGCTGTGGTCAAGCATAACCCCAAGTACGCCAAGGTCAATATGGTCAATGCAGCTCAGGCAGAGGACTCGTCAGATGTCATCATGGGTAACCTTCCTGTTAACGATATTCCTGCAAGAGTTCTTTTTGACACTGGTGCATCGCATTGTTTCATCTCGAGACCTTTTGCATCTAAGCATGATTTTGTTACTCAAGTGTTGTCGAAACCGTTGGCTATTGTCTCTCCGGCCCGTCAAATGACATCTCGAGTATGTGTTCCGGATGTTACAATCACTTTGGGTGACTATAAGTTCTTGTCTTCTCCAAACGTTCTTGGTGACTCAGACATTGATCTTATTCTCGGAATGGATTGGCTTTCTAAGCACAAGGCTCAGCTTGATTGTGCAGCCAGGCAGATTCAATTGACTCATTTGTCTGAGGATGTAATTGTCTTTGCCGCTCATGATGATACCATCCGTCTATTTTCTCTCAATGAGAAGGGTCAACTGGATGCTATCTCGCAGATTCCAGTCATTTGCGAATATCAAGACGTCTTTCCAAAAGAGCTTCCAGGAATGCCTCCGCACCGGCTAGTTGAATTCATCATCTATCTTGAGCCTGGCACGGAACCTGTGTGCAAGAGTCCTTACAAGCTCGGACCTGAAGAGTTGAAGGAGCTGAAGAAGCAACTCGATATTCAAGATAGAATGGGTCTCATCCGGCCTAGTTCTTCTCCGTGGGGTTGTGGTGTTCTTTTTGTGAAGAAGAAGGATGGAACGGACCGACTTTGTGTTGATTACCGTCCATTGAATAAGAAGACCATCAAGAACAAATACCCACTTCCCAACATCAACGAGCTGTTCGAACAACTCAAAGGTGCCCAAGTATTCTCCAAGCTTGATCTCCGTATGGGTTATCATCAGATGCGAATCCGCGAGCAAGATATTCCCAAGACGGCTTTCAGGACAAGCTTTGGTTCATATGAATACACTGTCATGTCTTTTGGCCTCGTCAACGCTCCTCCGACTTTCTCTCGCATGATGAACTTCATCTTCAACGCCTACACCAATGACTTCGTTTTGGTCTATCTCGACGACATTCTGGTTTTCTCGAAGAACAAGGAAGATCATGCCAAGCACTTGCGTTTGGTACTCAATAAGCTGAGGGAACACCAGTTCTATGCCAAGTTCTCCAAGTGCAAATTTTGGCTCGATGAGGTTCTTTACCTTGGTCATATCATCTCTGCCAAGGGCATTGCGGTAAATCCTGAGAAGGTGTCTGCAATTGTGAATTGGAAAGCTTCCTTGGTCTCGCAAGCTACTATCGAAGATTCGTTGAAAACTTTTCTAAGATCGCGAAGCCTCTCTCAAATATTCTCCAGAAGCACGTCAAGTACGTTTGGTCTCCGGAGTGTGACATTGCTTTCAACACTTTGAAAGAGAAATTGGTCACTGCTCCAGTTCTGACTCCGCCTGATGAATCCAAGCCGTACGAGGTCTTTTGTGATGCCTCTCTCCAAGGTCTTGGCGCAGTGTTGATGCAAGAGAAGAAAGTTGTGGCTTATACGTCTCGCCAGTTGAAGCCCAACGAGAAGAACTACCCCACTCATGAGCTCGAGTTGGTGGCAGTTGTGCATGCTCTTTTGACTTGGAGACATCTCTTATTGGGAAGAAAAGTGGACATCGTCACTGACCACAAGAGTCTCAAGTACATCTTCACTCAGCCTAATCTCAACCTCAGGCAAACTCGATGGGTCGAAATGATTCAAGAGTATAATCCGAGTATCGAGTATACTCCAAGCAAGGCCAATGTGATTGCTGACGCATTGAGCAGGACGGCTTATTGCAACAGTCTTATTCTCAAGCCTTATCAACCCGAGCTTTGTGAAGCTTTCCACAAACTTAATCTGCAAGTTGTTCCTCAAGGTTTCCTCGCCAACCTTCAAGTCTCTCCTACCTTGGAAGACCAGATTCACCAAGCTCATCTTCTTGATGCTATGATGAAAAAGGTGAAGATTGGGATTGCCAAGAGTCAACCCAAGTACAAGTGCTACCGCCTTGATGACAAGGATACTCTCATCTTCGAGGATCGTATTGTTGTGCCCAAAGGTGACCTTCGTAAAGTGATCATGAACGGGGCTCACAATTCTCTCCTCTCCATCCACCCTGGGAGCACGAAGATGTATCAGGACCTCAAGTAGGCTTATTGGTGGACTCGAATGAAGCACGAGATTGCTCAGTTCGTGAATGAATGTGATGTCTACAGAAGAGTGAAGGCAGAACACCAAAGGCCAGCTGGTCTCCTCCAACCTCTTGCCATTCCAGAATGGAAGTTTGACCACATTGAGATGGACTTCGTGACTGGGTTTCCAAAGTCCAAACATGGCAATGATGCTGTATTCGTTGTCATCGACAAACTCACTAAAGTGGCTCATTTTCTGCCTATCAAAGAGTCAATCACTGCAGCTCAATTGGCGGAGCTCTATACCTCTCGGATTGTCTCTCTGCACGGTATTCCTCGAGTGATATCTTCAGACCGTGGCAGCATCTTTACCTCCAAGTTTTGGGAATCTTTCCAGAAGGCCATGGGCACCAACATCCGCTTCAGCACATCTTTCCATCCTCAAACTAGCGGTCAAGTCGAGCGTGTCAACCAGATTCTTGAAGATATGCTCAGGGCTTGTGTGATCTCCTTCGGCATGAAGTGGGAGGATTGTCTTCCTTATGCTGAATTCTCCTACAACAAAAGTTTTCAAGAAAGTTCGGGCAAGGCCCCATTTGAAATTCTGTATGGCAGGAAGTGTCGTACCCCTCTCAACTGATCTGAAACCGGTGAACATCAACTTTTGGGAAATGACTTAATCACAGAGGCAGAGGAAATGTGCAAAGTCATTCGAGATAACCTCAAAGCAGCCCAATCCCGCCAGAAGAGCTACTATGACAGTAAGCACCATGATTTGGCTTTCGAGATCGGAGATCATGTTTACCTCCGCGTCTCTCCTATGAAAGGTACTCGTCGCTTCGGTATCAAAGGGAAGCTTGCCCCTAGATACATGGGACCTTTCAAGATCGTCAGCAAGAGAGGCGATCTCGCTTATCAACTCGAGCTTCCTTCAAACTTTGCAAATGTTCATGACGTGTTCCATGTCTCTCAACTCCAAAAGTGCTTCAAGACTCCTGACTGCACCGTCAACTTCGAGGACATTGAGCTCCAAGAAGATCTATCTTATCATGAGCACCCCGTTGCTATTCTTGAAGAGACTGAACACAAGACTCGCAACAAGTCAATCAAATTCCTCAAAGTCAAGTGGTCACACCATTACGACCGTGAAGCTACCTGGGAACGTGAGGATCACCTCCGTTCTGAATACCCGGCGTTCTTTCAGTCCTAGATCTCAGGACGAGATCCTTTCGTAGTGGTGGAGTGTTGTAACACCCCGGATATGATTTGCCTAATATGTAATCCAACTCTTGCCGTTTCCGGCGTTAAGTTATTTTATTTTCTCGGGTTCGGGTTTTTGTCTCCGTGTGTTGTTGTCGTTGTCATGCATCTCATATCATGTCATCATGTGCATTGCATTTGCATACGTGTTCATCTCATGCATCCGAGCATTTTCCCCGTTGTCCGATTTGCATTCCGGCGCTCTGTTCTCCTCCGGTGGTCATTTCTACCTTTCTTTTGTGTGTGGGGATTAAACATTTCCGGATTGGACCGAGACTTGCCAAGCGGCCTTGGTTTACTACCGGTAGACCACCTGTCAAGTTTTGTACCATTTGGACTTCGTTTGGTGCTCCAACGGTTAACCGAGGGACTGAAAAGGCCTCGTGTGTGTTGCAGCCCAACACCCCTCCAAGTTGGCCCAAAACCCTCTCCATCATCTAGAGCGTTTGATCACGATCGCGTGGCCGAAAACCGCACCTCATTTGGACTCTCCTAGCTCCCTCTATGCCTATTTAAAGGCCCCCTCCGAGATCCACGTTTCTTCTTCCCCCCGAAACCCTAAAAAAACCATCTCGCGCCGCGCCGGACACGTCCGTCCCCGGCCGGACAGCGTCCGCCACCGCCTCCGGCCAGCCGGGGTGCGCCACGTGGCAACCCGGGTCCCGCCGCCGCCGCAGCCCGCGGAAGCCCGCAGCCGGCCCTTTCCACCGCGCCACCGGGCCGCCTCCCCGCGCCTTCTTCGCCCCGCCGCCCGACGCCGTTGCCCCGCCGCCTTCACCTTGCCGGCCGGCGCCGCCGCGGCTCGCCTCACCGCCGACCTCATCACCTCGCCCGCCTCGACACCGGTGACCGCCGCCTCCTCGCCTCCCCGCCTGTTCCGGCCAGCCTCCCTTGCTCCGACCGCCCTCGTCAACTCCGGCGAGCAATCCAGCGAACCTCGAAGTCCGTGCGGCCAGATCTGGATTCGGATCCCATCTCGGTTGACTTTTATCCCCGAAACCCTAATATTTTGCCCATGTTCATCATGTCTTAACTCCGCATCCGTAGCTCCGTTTTGGGCATATAGCATATCAAAATGTTCGTCTCAGAGAGCACATCATTTCATCTCATTGCATCATTTTCATTTGAGTTCATCTTGATGGCCCAAATGCTGTTGGAAGAGTGCTATTTGAGATAATGGTCAGATCTGCTGCTCTAATTAGATATTTGTCATTTTTGCCATGATTATTGTGTGCATGATATGCCCAGAGCTCTACATGTGTTTTGTTATATGTTTTGCCATCTATCCAAAGGTGCAACCCATGTATTTTTGTGATGTGTGTGGTGACTAGCACAAGCTTGCAAAGTGGGGCATTCGTTAATGCTGATTTTAGGGACTTAGCATATGCACCAAGTCCTTGGACTGTTTATGTCAATATGCCATATGTTCATGTTGTTTCCTAGTGATCCGTGCCTCTTTTGAGGATGATCATTAAGGATGTTTTGTTAATCTTGTAGTTCTCTATCCATCCATGTCTTTGTTTGCAATCATGGAGCACCCTAGCTTGAGGCAATTGAGCTCTACTTTTGCTATTTCGTGAATCTGGGCAGATTGTCTACTTGTTAGCAATTTTGCCGAGGATGTTGTAGTTGATCCGTGCATGCTATGCTATTGTTCTTGCCATGTCTAGCTTGTATTTTGTGTATTCTTGATGGGTGTATGCTTAGTTTGTCATGACTTGCTCTGTAGTGAGCGCATCGAGCTCGTAAACATGCCTAATTGATATCTGTTTCAGCATGCTCCAGTTTTCACCAAGTCTGAGAACTGATTATGTTTTTGCCATGTTCACATGCTTGCAAATGTATTTTCTGATCCCTTTTGGCTCAAGGTCACTAAGAGACTTTTGTTAAGCTATTTGAGTAGCTCCATGCCATGTTTTACTTTGCCATTTTCAGGTCCTGTAGCATATAGTTTTCATGCTCCAAAGTGGGATACCTGATCTGAAATTCCAGACAAGTGTTAATTTTACTAAGTCTGAAATTTTTTTACCAAATGCATTTTGCCATGCTTGTTTGAACCTGTTAATGGATGAATTGGCCGTAGCTCAGTGCTAGTATTTTGTTAAGCATTATGAGTGGATCCCTGCCATTTATTTTGATGCCATGTTTGGGTGCTGTAGCATGTTTATCTTGTTGCATTTAGGTGGCTACTTGCTGTAAATCGCAGAACGTGGTCATATTTGAATTGCTTGCTATTTCCAAACCGTAACTCCGATTCCGGCGTTCTTTATATCGTTTTCAAGCGATTTAATCTCACCTTTCCAGTGGCACACTTGGATTTCCAAGTTGAGGCCAGGTTCATGCATTCCTTGTCAAATCTTGCATATGCATCGCATATTGCATCCCACATAGCATGCCATCTTTGCATCATATTTTTTGAGCTTTGCACGTGGTTGATTGCGTTCCGTTTTCTTTCGAGGATCTAGTCAACTCTGACAACTTTGCAGGAAAGATGATCATACCCTCGAAATCACTACTATCTTTGCTTTGCTAGATGCTCGCTCTTTTGCTATGCCTATGTTACGATGCCTACCACTTGCTTATCATGCCTCCCAAATTTCCATGTCAAACCTCTGACCCACCATGTCCTAGCAAACCGTTGATTGGCTATGTTACCGCTTTGCTCAGCCCCTCTTATAGCGTTGCTAGTTGCAGGTGAAGATTGGAGACCGTTCCTTGTTGGAACATTATTTACTTGTTGGGATATCATTATATTGCCTTGTTATCTTAATGCATCTATATACTTGGTAAAGGGTGGAAGGCTCAGCCTCTCGCCTAGTGTTTTGTTCCACTCTTGCCGCCCTAGTTTCCGTCATATCGGTGTTATGTTCCCGGATTTTGCGTTCCTTACGCGGTTGGGTGATAATGGGAACCCCTTGATAGTTCGCCTTGATTAAAGCTTTTCCAGCAATGCCCAACCTTGGTTTTACCATTTGCCACCTAGTCTCTTATTCCCTTGGGTTTCCGGAGCCCGAGGGTCATCTGAGTGCTGGTCCAACCTAGAGCCCCTTGCAGCGCCACCTCGGGAAACTCGAGGGCTGGTTTTAGTTGTACGGATTGCTTATCCGATTGTGCCCTGAGAACGAGATATGTGCAGCTCCTATCGGGATTTGTCGGCACATTTGGGCGGTGTTGCTGGATTGGTTTTAACTTGTCGAAGTGTCTTGAAGAACCAGGATACTGAGTCTGATCGGAATGTCTCGGGAGAAGGTCTATTCCTTCGTTGACCGTGAGAGCTTGTCATGGGCTAAGTTGGGACTCCCCTGCAGGGATTTGAACTTTCGAAAGCCGTGCCTGCGGTTATGGGCAGATGGGAATTTGTTACTGTCCGGTTGTAGATAACTTGAACCTTAACTTAATTAAAATGAATCAACCGTGTGAGTTACCGTGATGGTCTCTTCTCGGCGGGGTCCGGTAAGTGAACACGGTGTTAGAGTAATGCTTGCCGCAGGTTTCCTTCTAGTTACTTGTTTGCGCTTTGCCTCCTCTTCTTGCTCCCTTTTGCGAACAGGTTAGCCACCATATATGCTAGTCGCTTGCTGCAGCTCCACATATTTACCTTGCCTTACCTATGAGCTTAAATAGTCTTGATCGCGAGGGTGCGAGATTGCTGAGTCCCTGTGGCTCACAGTTTACTTCCAAACCAGATGCAGGGCCTGATGATTCCGTTCCAGATGACGCGCTTGAGCTCAAGTGGGAGTTCGACGAGGACTCACGCCAATACTACGTGTCTTTCCCTGATGATCAGTAGTGGTGCCCAGTTGGGGTGATCGGGACCGTGTCGCATGTTGGGTTATCTTTTATTTTGGCGCCGTAGTCGGGCCATGAGTGCTTGATTGATGTAATGCTATTTATGTACTTTGATTGACGTGGCGAGTGTAAGCCAACTATGTATCTGCCCTTTTATAATCTATATTACATGGGATGTTATGAGGATTGCCTAACTTGCGACATTGCTTTCAATGCGGTTATGTCTCTAAGTCGTGCCTCGACACGTGGGAGCTATAGCCGCATCGAGGGTGTTACAATGTCATAGCATGCGTATGCGTCCTTGGCCATGTAGGTTATGTAGGCTAGATTCAGATGTACGTCCCACGTGTTCAGGTCATCTTCTTTCATGTTGGCGTATCAGGGGTCGATGATGGTCTCAGCGAGGTCAACCACGGAGTCCTTCTCCTGCCCGTTGCTGATGATCTTGTATTGCTTCTGGATGTCAACAATCTTGTTGCATCAGATGGCCAAATCGTCGCATTCTTCCTTCTCTCCACCGTAGCGAAGGTGCAGTCGGCGCTGCCGATGAAACGGGCGAATGCTCCAGAACCTGGTGCAGCCATAGGACTGAGGCGAGGCAGAGCTTCACCGAGTCCGTATCGTTGGCGTACATCACATTCAACTTGGTGCAGCCATAGGACTGAATGGCGAACACAAAGGGGAACTCCTTGCTGAAGTCCATATCCAGCAGGCTCACCCCTCGGATTGCCATTGGAGTCTCTTCGAGTGAATGAGTGTGTAGTGTTGGGGAACGTAGCAGAAAACAAAAAATTTCCTACTCGTTTCACCAAGATCATCTAGGAGTTCATCTAGCAACGAGTGATTAGATGCATCTACATACCTTTGTAGATCGCGCACGGAAGCGTTCAGAAGAACGGTGATGATGTAGTCGTACTCGACGTGATCCAAATCACCGATGACCAGCGCCGAACGGACGGCACCTCCGCGTTCAACACACGTACGGGACGGGAGACGTCTCCTCCTTCTTGATCCAGCAAGGGGGAAGGAGAGGTTGATGAAGATCCAGCAGCACGACGGCGTGGTGGTGGATACAGGGCGTCACAGCAGCAGGGCTTCGCCGAGACTACGAGGGAGAGATGTAACGGGGGGAGATGGAGGCGCCAGGGGCTGGTGTGAAATCCCTCCTCTTCCCCCCCCACTATATATAGGGGTGCCAGGGGGGGCGCCGACCCTAGTAGATGAGATCTACTAGGGGGGGCGGCGGCCAAGGGGAGGTTTCCCTCCCCCCAAGGCACCTAGGGGTGCCTTCCACCACATGGACTCTTCCATGGTGGAAACCCTAGGCGCATGGGCCTATAGGGGCTGGTGCCCTTGGCCCATCTAGGCCAAGGCGCACCCCCTACAGCCCATGTGGCCCCCCGGGACCCTTCCGGTGGTCCCGGTACAATACCGATAACCCCGAAACTTGTCCCGATGCCCGAAATAGCACTTCCTATATATAATTCTTTACCTCCGGACCATTCCGGAACTCCTCGTGACGTCCGGGATCTCATCCAGGACTCCAAAAAACATTCGGGTTTCTGCATATACATATCTTCATAACCCTAGTGTCACCGAACCTTAAGTGTGTAGACCCTACGGGTTCGGGAGACAAGCAGACATGACCGAGACGACTCTCCGGTCAATAACCAACAGCGGGATCTGGATACCCATGTTGGCTCCCACATGCTCCACGATGATCTCATCGGATGAACCACGATGTCGAGGATTCAATCAATCCCGTACGCTATTCCCTTTGTCTATCGATATGTTACTTGCCCGAGATTCGATCGTCGGTATCCCA
The DNA here is from genome assembly GCF_002162155.2 of Triticum dicoccoides. Lineage (NCBI taxonomy): Eukaryota > Viridiplantae > Streptophyta > Magnoliopsida > Poales > Poaceae > Triticum > Triticum dicoccoides. Next base: position 345,837,840 of record NC_041380.1, read on the forward strand.
ATACCTCGTTCAATCTCGTTACCGGCAAGTCACTTTACTTGTACCGTAATGCATGATCCCGTGACCAGACACTTGGTCACTCTGAGCTCATTATGATGATGCATTACCGAGTGGGCCCAGTGATACCTCTCCGTCATACGGAGTGACAAATCCCAGTCTTGATCCATGTCACCCAACAGATACTTTCGGAGATACCCGTAGTCTACCTTTATAGTCACCCAGTTACGTTGTGACGTTTGGCATACCCAAAGCACTCCTACGGTATCCGGGAGTTACACGATCTCATGGTCTAAGAAACAGATACTTTGACATTGGAAAGCTCTAGCAAACGAACTATACGATCTTGTGCTATGTTTAGGATTGGGTCTTGTCCATCACATCATTCTCCCAATGATGTGATCTCGTTATCAATGACATCCAGTGTCCATAGTTAGGAAACCATGACTATCTGTTGATCAACGAGCTAGTCAACTAGAGGCTCACTAGGGACATGTTGGTGTCTGTTATTCACACATGTATTACGATTTCCGGATAACACAATTATAGCATGAATAAAGACAATTATCATGAACAAGGAAATATAATAATAATGCTTTTATTATTGCCTCTAGGGCATATTTCCAACAGTCTCCCACTTGCACTAGAGTCAATAATCTAGTTACATTGTGATGAATCGAACACCCATGGAATTCTGGTGTTGATCATGTTTTGCTCTAGGGAGAGGTTTAGTCAACGGATCTGCTATATTCAGGTCCGTATGTACTTTACAAATCTCTATGTCTCCATCTTGAACATTTTCACGAATGGAGTTGAAGCGACGCTTGATGTGCCTTGTCTTCTTGTGAAACCTGGGCTCCTTGGCAAGTGCAATAGCTCCAGTGTTGTCACAGAAGAGCTTGATCGGCCCCAACGCATTGGGTATGACTCCTAGGTCGGTGATGAACTCCTTCACCCATATTGCTTCATGTGCTGCCTCCGAGGCTGCCATGTACTCCGCTTCACATGTAGATCCCGCCACGACGCTTTGCTTGCAACTGCACCAGCTTACTGCCCACCATTCAAAATATACACGTATCCGGTTTGTGACTTAGAGTCATCCAGATCTGTGTCGAAGCTAGCGTCGACGTAACCCTTTACGACGAGCTCTTCGTCACCTCCATAAACGAGAAACATTTCCTTAGTCCTTTTCAGGTACTTCAGGATATTCTTGACCGCTGTCCAGTGTTCCTTGCCGGGATTACTTTGGTACCTTCCTACCAAACTGACGGCAAGGTTAACATCAGGTCTGGTACATAGCATGGCATACATAATAGAACCTATGGCTGAGGCATAGGGGATGACGCTCATCTCTTCTATATCTTCTGCCGTGGTCGGACATTGAGCTGAGCTCAATTTCATACCTTGTAACACAGGCAAGAACCCCTTCTTGGATTGATCCATATTGAACTTCTTCAATATCTTATCAAGGTATGTGCTTTGTGAAAGACCTATGAGGCGTCTCGATCTATCTCTATAGATTTTGATGCCTAATATATAAGCAGCTTCTCCAAGGTCCTTCATTGAAAAACTTTTATTCAAGTAGGCCTTGATGCTGTCCAAGAGTTCTATATCATTTCCCATCAAAAGTATGTCATCTACATATAATATGAGAAATGCTACAGAGCTCCCACTCACTTTCTTGTAAAAGCAGGCTTCTCCATAAGTCTGTATAAACCCAAACGCTTTGATCATCTCATCAAAGCGAATGTTCCAACTCCGAGATGCTTGCACCAGCCCATAAATCGAGCTTTGGAGCTTGCACACTTTGTCAGCATTCTTAGGATCGACAAAACCTTCCGGCTGCATCATATACAATTCTTCCTTAAGGAAACCATTAAGGAAAGCCGTTTTGACGTCCATTTGCCATATTTCGTAATCATAGAATGCGGCAATTGCTAACATGATTCGGACGGACTTCAGCTTCGCTACCGGTGAGAAAGTCTCATCGTAGTCAACCCCTTGAACTTGTCGATAACCCTTAGCGACAAGCCGAGCTTTATAGATGGTCACATTACCATCCGCGTCTGTCTTCCTCTTAAAGATCCATTTATTTTCTATGGCTCGCCGCTCAACGGGCAAGTCAGTCAAAGTCCATACTTTGTTTTCATACATGGATCCTATCTCGGATTTCATGGCTTCTAGCCATTTGTCGGAATCCGGGCCCGCCATCGCTTCTTCATAGTTCGAAGGTTCACCGTTGTCTAACAGCATGATTTCCAAGACAGGGTTGTCGTACCACTCTGGTGCGGAACGTGTCCTTGTGGACCTTCGAATTTCAGTAGGGGCTTGATCAGAAGTATCTTGATCATTGTCATTAACTTCCTCTCTAGTCGGTGCAGGCACCTCAGGAACATTTTCTTGAGTTGCGCCATTTTCCGGTTCAAGAGGTAATACTTCATCAAGCTCTACTTTCCTCCCACTTACTTCTTTCGAGAGAAACTCTTTCTCCAGAAAGGACCCATTCTTGGCAACAAAGATCTTGCCTTCGGATCTAAGGTAGAAGGTGTACCCAATAGTTTCTTTTGGGTATCCTATGAAGACGCATTTTTCCGACTTGGGTTCGAGCTTTTCAGGTTGAAGTTTCTTGACATAAGCATCGCATCCCCAAACTTTTAGAAACGACAGCTTAGGTTTCTTCCCAAACCATAATTCATACGGTGTCGTCTCAACGGATTTCGACGGAGCCCTATTTAAAGTGAACGCGGCAGTCTCTAAAGCATAGCCCCAAAAGGATAGCGGTAAATCGGTAAGAGACATCATAGATCGCACCATATCTAATAGAGTGCGATTACGACGTTCGGACACACCATTACGCTGAGGTGTTCCAGGCGGCGTGAGTTGTGAAACTATTCCACATTTTCTTAAGTGTGTGCCAAACTCGTGACTCAAGTATTCTCCTCCACGATCTGATCGTAGAAACTTGATTTTCCTGTCACGTTGATTTTCAACCTCACTCTGAAATTCCTTGAACTTTTCAAAGGTTTCAGACTTGTGTTTCATTAAGTAGATATACCCATACCTACTTAAATCATCAGTGAGGGTGAGAACATAACGATAGCCACCGCGAGCCTCAACACTCATTGGACCGCACACATCAGTATGTATGATTTCCAATTAGTCGGTTGCTCGCTCCATTGTTCCTGAGAACGGAGTCTTGGTCATTTTACCCATAAGGCATGGTTCGCATGTGTCAAATGATTCATAATCAAGAGACTCTAAAAGTCCATCAGCATGGAGCTTCTTCATGCGTTTGACACCTATGTGACCAAGGCGGCAGTGCCACAGGTATGTGGGACTATCATTATCAACCTTACTTCTTTTGGTACTCACATTATGAACATGTGTAGCATCACGTTCGAGATTCATAAAGAATAAACCATTCACCATAGGAGCATGACCATAAAACATATCTCTCATAAAAATGGAACAACCATTATTCTCAGATTTAAAAGAGTAGCCATCTCGAATTAAACGAGATCCCGATACAATGTTCATGCTCAAAGCTGGCACTAAATAACAATTATTAAGGTTTAAAACTAATCCCGAAGGGAGATGCAGAGGCAGCGTGCCGACGGCGACCACATTGACCTTGGAACCATTCCCGACGCGCATCGTCACCTCGTCCTTTGCCAGTTTCCGCTTATTCCGCAGCCCCTGCTTTGAGTTACAAATGTGAGCAACTGCACCGGTATCAAATACCCAGGAGCTACTACGGGCACTAGTAAGGTACACATCAATTACATGTATATCACATATACCTTTTGTTTTGCCGGCCTTCTTATCCGCTAAGTACTAAGGGCAGTTCCGCTTCCAGTGACCGCTTCCCTTGCAATAAAAGCACTCAGTCTCGGGCTTGGGTCCATTCTTTGGCTTCTTCCCGGCAGCTTGCTTGCCGGGCGCGGCAACCTCCTTGCCGTCCTTCTTGAAGTTCTTTTTACCCTTGTCTTTCTTGAACTTAGTGGTTTTATTGACCATCAACACTTGATGTTCCTTCCTGACTTCTACCTCTGCTGATTTCAGCATAGCAAATACTTCAGGAATGGTCTTTTCCATCCCCTGCATATTGAAGTTCATCACAAAGCTCTTGTAGCTTGGTGGAAGCGACTGGAGGATTCTGTCAATGACCGCATCATCCGGGAGATTAACTCCCAGCTGAGTCAAGCGGTTATGCAACCCAGACATAGTGAGTATGTGCTCACTGACAGAACTGTTTTCCTCCATCTTACAGCTGAAGAATTTGTCGGAGACTTCATATCTCTCGACCCGGGCATGAGCTTGGAAAACCATTTTCAGCTCTTCGAACATCTCATATGCTCCATGTCTCTCAAAACGCTTTTGGAGCCCCGGCTCTAGGCTGTAAAGCATGCCGCACTGAACGAGGGAGTAGTCATCGGAACGTGCCTGCCAAGCGTTCATAACATCTTGTTCTGCAGGGAGAACGGGTGCGTCACCAAGTGGTGCTTGTAGGACATAATCTTTCTTGGCAGCTATGAGGATGATCCTCAGGTTCCGGACCCAGTCCGTATAGTTGCTGCCATCGTCTTTCAGCTTGGTTTTCTCTAGGAACGCGTTGAAGTTGAGGACTACGTTGGCCATTTAATCTACAAGACATATTGTAAAATATTTAGACTAAGTTCATGATAATTAATTTCAACTAATCAAATTATTAATGAACTCCCACTTAGATTAGACATCCCTCCAGTCATCTAAGTATTACATGATCCGAGTTTAACTAGACTGTGTCCGATCATCACGTGAGACGGACTAGTCAACGTCGGTGAACATCTTCATGTTGATCGTATCTTCTATACGACTCATGCTCGACCTTTCGGTCTTCTGTGTTGCGAGGCCATGTCTGTACATGCTAGGCTCGTCAAGTTAACCTAAGTGTTTGCATGTGTAAATCTGTCTTACACCCGTTGTATGTGAACGTCTGAATAAAACACCCGATCATCACGTGGTGTTTTGAAACAGTGAACTGTCGCAACGGTGCACAATTAGGGGGAACACTTCTTGAATTTATTGTGAGGGATCATCTTATTTACTACCGTCGTTCTAAGTAAACAAGATGCAAAACATGATAAACATCACATGCAATCAAATAATAAACGTGACATGATATGGCCAATATCACATAGCTCCTTTGATCTCCATCTTGGGGCTCCATGATCATCTTGTCACCGGCTTGACACCATGATCTCCATCATCATGATCTCCATCATCGTGTCTCCATGAAGTTGCTCGCCAACTATTACTTCTACTACTATGTCTAACGCGTTTAGCAATAAAGTAAAGTAATTTACATGGCGTTTCTCGATGACACGCAGGTCATAAAAAGAATAAAGACAACTCCTATGGCTCCTGCCGGATGTCATACTCATCGACATGCAAGTCGTGAATCCTATTACAATAGCATGAACATCTCATACATCACATATAGATCATTCATCATTCATCACAACTTTGGCCATATCATATCACAAACCACTTGCTGCAAAAACAAGTTAGACGTCCTCTAATTGTTGTTGCAAGTTTTACGTGGCTGAATTAGGGTTCTAGCAAGAACGTTTTCTTACCTACGTTAAAGCCACAACGTGATTTGTCAACTTCTATTTACCCTTCATAAGGACCCTGTTCATCGATTCCGCTCCAACTAAAGTGAGAGAGACAGACACCCGCCAGCCACCTTATGCAACTAGTGCATGTTAGTCGGTGGAACCGGTCTCACGTAAGCGTACGTGTAAGGTTGGTCCGGGCCGCTTCATCCCACAATACCGCTGAAGCAAGAAAGGACTAGTAACGGCAAGAAAGTTGACAAATCTACGCCCACAACAAATTGTGTTCTACTCGCGCAAGAAGAACTACGCATAGACCTAGCTCTGATACCACTGTTGGGGAACGTAGCAGAAAACAAAAATTTTCCTACTCGTTTCACCAAGATCATCTAGGAGTTCATCTAGCAACGAGTGATTAGATGCATCTACATACCTTTGTAGATCGCGCACGGAAGCGTTCAGAAGAACGGTGATGATGTAGTCGTACTCGACGTGATCCAAATCACCGATGACCAGCGCCGAACGGACGGCACCTCCGCGTTCAACACACGTACGGGACGGGAGACGTCTCCTCCTTCTTGATCCAGCAAGGGGGAAGGAGAGGTTGATGAAGATCCAGCAGCACGACGGCGTGGTGGTGGATGCAGGGCTTCACAGCAGCAGGGCTTCGCCGAGACTACGAGGGAGAGACGTAACGGGGGGAGATGGAGGCGCCAGGGGCTGGTGTGAAATCCCTCCTCTTCCCCCCCACTATATATAGGGGTGCCAGGGGGGCGCCGGCCCTAGTAGATGAGATCTACTAGGGGGGGCGGCGGCCAAGGGGAGGTCTCCCTCCCCCCCAAGGCACCTAGGGGTGCCTTCCACCACATGGACTCTTCCATGGTGGAAACCCTAGGCGCATGGGCCTATAGGGGCTGGTGCCCTTGGCCCATCTAGGCCAAGGCGCACCCCCTACAGCCCATGTGGCCCCCCGGGACAGGTGGCCCCACCCGGTGGACCCCCGGGACCCTTCCGGTGGTCCCGGTACAATACCGATAACCCCGAAACTTGTCCCGATGCCCGAAATAGCACTTCCTATATATAATTCTTTACCTCCGGACCATTCCGGAACTCCTCGTGACGTCCGGGATCTCATCCGGGACTCCGAACAACATTCGGGTTTCTGCATATACATATCTTCATAACCCTAGCGTCACCGAACCTTAAGTGTGTAGACCCTACGGGTTCGGGAGACAAGCAGACATGACCGAGACGACTCTCCGGTCAATAACCAACAGCGGGATCTGGATACCCATGTTGGCTCCCACATGCTCCACGATGATCTCATCGGATGAACCACGATGTCGAGGATTCAATCAATCCCATACGCTATTCCCTTTGTCTATCGATATGTTACTTGCCCGAGATTCGATCGTCGGTATCCCAATACCTCGTTCAATCTCGTTACCGGCAAGTCACTTTACTCGTACCGTAATGCATGATCCCGTGACCAGACACTTGGTCACTCTGAGCTCATTATGATGATGCATTACCGAGTGGGCCCAGTGATACCTCTCCGTCATACGGAGTGACAAATCCCAGTCTTGATCCATGTCACCCAACAGATACTTTCGGAGATACCCGTAGTCTACCTTTATAGTCACCCAGTTACGTTGTGACGTTTGGCATACCCAAAGCACTCCTACGGTATCCGGGAGTTACACGATCTCATGGTCTAAGAAACAGATACTTTGACATTGGAAAACTCTAGCAAACCAACTATACGATCTTGTGCTATGTTTAGGATTGGGTCTTGTCCATCACATCATTCTCCCAATGATGTGATCTCGTTATCAATGACATCCAGTGTCCATAGTCAGGAAACCATGACTATCTGTTGATCAACGAGCTAGTCAACTAGAGGCTCACTAGGGACATGTTGGTGTCTGTTATTCACACATGTATTACGATTTCCGGATAACACAATTATAGCATGAATAAAGACAATTATCATGAACAAGGAAATATAATAATAATGCTTTTATTATTGCCTCTAGGGCATATTTCCAACATGTAGGCGGCGGCAACAGTTCGTTTTTCAGCTCTTGGGGAACAGGATTCAACAGTAAGCTAAGTGTGTACATGCGACAATAGTTACTACCCCTCCCTCGTCCGTTGTATGCCCGGCAGAAGATGCACCCTCGACCACACATTGGTTCACGAGCAGGTCTGGATTGGTACTGTAATAACAGGAGTTAGTGGTCACTTTACTTAAATTTAATTAGCTTTAATAGAAATTTGTACTTAAAAGAAGCAATGCATTCGCTCGTATGAAATTTTTACTCAACATGCACAACAATTAGAATTATTATTCTCAGGACGCACACGATCAGCACATTTGTCGCACTTTCACGAAGATAATACTACCAAGTTTGAACTGTTTGTTATGGCTGTTGTCCTCTGCATCATCGTGCCGTGTTTCCCAGCTTGCAAGATTCAGAACCAACAAATAAGATCCAAATAATAAGTACAACAAAGATGCCTACATATCTCATTGATTCCCAGCTTGCAAGATTCAGAACCAACAATTAAGATCCAAATAATAAGTACAACAAAGATGCCTACACATCTCACTGATTCCCAGCTTGCAAGATTTAGAACCAACCCATTAGAGCCATTTGATAAAGTGAATATCGGGATTAAATCCATCTTGGCTAGCCATGTCATACAATCGAAGAACTTGGCGAATGCTCCTGACCGTCACAACATTTGTAGTTGAGTATTCCTGTTTGCACAGCATGTTTGCACAGCACAAACAAGGAGACAGGGGAGCATGATTTCGCTTTAATAGCGGCCTCCTTGAACTCAACCTCCAGCTCTACTTGGATGAGGTCTGCCTGGAGTTCCACGATTCAATTCATGCGCCTTCTTCTGCAGTTCACCTGAAATGAAGCAAAGATTGCATCATTCAGCTAGCAAGAAGTACTTGCTCTTGTGAGCTGGCAGGTTCTTCTTTAGTAGTTGCACTAAAATTGATGAACATTAAGGTTGGCTGTCCGGCTCATGTAAAGTGCAACTATAATTTTCTTATCCTTTTGTGCAGTTCCACTAAAATAAAGTGCCATTGTGGTGACAGTGATGGCTCCATATTGCAAAGGCTAATAAAATGTTGCACGAGATTACCAGCAGAACTTGACGGAGATTTTGGAAACTCCAATCACCATTTTGTGCAGTTCCACCAAAATTGAGTGATGTTGCCCACGTGACATTTTAGTTGAACTACACAAGACACTCATTCCAAAAACAAAGTGTTTTGTGTAGTTCACCAAAAGGTCACAATAGCAACAAGGTGAAATGGACATCCCTATCTGCACAAAAAGATAGAAAGTAAACAGTTGCTGTTCAATAAGGATATACGAAACATATACAAAATGAAAAGAAGCATGTCAATTATGTTCATGGCAATCAGGCAAGGACAGTACAAATTTTAAAATGTCAGCAATGCTTCATGTTACCAGAAGCATTACGATCAACAATGAGATTCCTCAAATATGGGATTACTTTAATGGTGGCATTGCTTGTTTACCAGACATAATCAATCAACTGCAGCTAAAGAGTTGGTTTAAGGGCATGGGACCATGGGGACACCAAGACACTTAGTAGCGTAAAGGAGCAACTTACTTATCATACTGGGGAAAACAACAGGAGTGCCATTGTACTATGTGAGGGCAGCAAATCTAATCTTGGAGACCTTTTACTATGTGAGGGCAGAAAATCTAATCCTGGAGACCTTTTACTATGTGAGGGCAGAAAATCTAATCCTGGAGACCTTTTACTATGTGAGGGCAGCAAATATAATCCTAAGACCTTTTACTATGTGAGGGCAGCAAGTCTAATCCTGGAGACCTTTTACTATGTGATGGCAGCAAATCTAATCCTAGACATACTTTGTTGACTTGTCCACCAGCCGCCACTTTCTATCCTTTTTTCAACCAATAATAGATCTGTTCCTTATCCAGTTTGTACTGCGTTTTCCCATTATTTCCCTTTTCAACCAAAAGACCGGTTGGGTATCCGGTCTCTACTACTTTCACCATATTATTTCCTCTTTGAATCAAATCCTAGATTCATGCTACAACTTTCCCCCCTTTCTTTGTTGTTTGAACAAACCCTAGATTCGAATGCATGAAGTAGCTTTACCTCTAATAATACTAAAAATTTAGGTGGCTTTGGAAGAGCTGATGGGAGTAGAAAAAGATGCACATGCAGACACGTGGGGAGCTGAGGCAGTAGAGCAAGGCCGCTTTTGAAGAACTTATACCTGAGGGTTGCTGGGATGTCGGCGGCGGCAGGTCGGATCTGCGGACAATACGGCAGGGAGGAAGAAGGGTCGGAGGACCTCCCGAGCCGGCCATGTGTCAGAGAAAACGGCACGGGCAGAGGATCAGGCCCCTCCGGTAGCTGTGGGTTTCCTCCATCGGCGGCGATGACCGCGTGAATGATGCACATTTTAGTCCTCTACACACACCGGCCAAAGGGATCCGGCCGGATCTGTGACCAGCGGTGAGCAGAGAGAAAATGTTGCTACCGCTGTCTTGTTTATATCTGGAGAGGATGAGAGAATGAAGAGAGCAACCCTAGTAAAGCAAGCGCTCAGGCCCCTGCGTCCATATATAGTGGAGTGATTATCTTTTTTCTCTCCACAACAAGCATTTTAATTTGTGTAGGTGGCATTAAAGAAAAGAAACTCTCTATTTAAGGTGACTACTGTATGACTCCTACTTACTACTAGTAGTACTACAATATTGTTCACTTGTGCTCCCCGCCCCTCCATTCATTGAACAACCCCACGAGTGAATAAACATACAGTAAGTACTGTATTTATATAGAACGAACAAGCTCGAACTATTTTCTCGTAGTTAAAAGTTGAGGGCGGGGCTTTTCCCGGGCAGTACGCGCGGCAGTTTTCGGGTAGGGCTAGAAGACTATTTTAATTTTTTTTAAAACTTCGAGACAGCCACATAGAATGGAGCCGACCCCAACGATTTTAAGCTTACAGGCACGGTACACGCTATCCTAGACTACTATACACATGAAACAGCCACACGAGCGTCCGGGCTGCGCTTGGCTCTTTGCCTCTTCGGGAAGTCGAACAATGATGGAATACTACTGCACTGGAGGAGTGCTACAGTATGCTTCTGGCCATCTGACACCGATTGAACTGCTGCATGTCCACCGCGTGTAGCGAAAGCTTCTCCTAGTCTTGCCAGCCACCACGCTCATGGGCGAGGGAGGGACGCTCCTGCCTTTGCGTGTATGACAGGTGGGCCCTACAGGTGTGTGGCCAACCTGTCATACAGCCAAAGGCAGGTGCAGTTAAGTCCGCGAGGGAGAGGATAATCAAACTTCTCGTTGATGTATGAGTTGACGCGACACATCAAAGCACTACACTCGATATATTTCAATAATTTGCATGTGTGACTCCTAGATGCAGAGGCCGGGGGTCATCATCCTCCTTTTCGAGAAAAAACAGACGCGTGTGTGAGAGGACGAGTGCGTGCGTGCACCTCTTGTCGGTGTACAAAAAGAGGGGTGCACTTTTTGTACCCCTATAACTGTGCACGGGTAGTCGGAGCCGCGGGAACCACCACACCAAGCAAGGCAAGGGAGGTGACCTAGGGTAAGACCGAAGCTCAAGGGAACTAGGACGACACCAAGGCCAAAACCACGAAGAACAAAGGAGACGAAGCGGACTCCCCCGGCAAGATCCTTGCCGGGAGACAGTTTTAGCAACCCCGGCAAGACCCATGCCGCGGCAACTCGCCCCATGCCTACGGAGCAAATAACCCTTGAGTCCATTGCCCCCATGGGTCAAGGATTCGGGAGACATCCCCGTAGTGGCATGCAGATCTTTGTGAAGACATTCAAGATCAGATACGTACAATAGAAGATGACGACCCTTGGCGGGATCCCAGCCGAGGAAGACCACAAGGCCCCCGGCAAGCGCCTTGCCAGGGATGACAGCAGGCGCCCCGGCAAGGGTGGCAAGGCCCTTGCCAAGAACATCCGCAGGGCCACCATCAGGCCCACACCGACTAAACCTCCACTACCGTACGCATGCGGCTGCCGACCCAACCGGCTGGGCAGGCACCTACGTGGCGGCATGCAGATCTTCATGATGACCCTCCATTGCGCCACCTCAGCTGCCTGCCTACCAACATGGCATCACAGGCATCGCTGGCCAGGGCGCGTGTCGACACAAGAAGGAGCGGCGATGGACGAGACAGGTTTCTCCCCCGTCCCCGATAAAGCAAGGACACCTAAGCAAGACGCATTAAATGCGCCTTGTCATGTAATGCGAGGGATAACCTCGCATCACTGTACCCTTTCTACCTCCTGCGTGCCACTGTAGCAACCCCTTTTTCTATAAAAGGAGGCCCGAGGCGACCAGGAGGAGGATTCGGCTTTTTGGAGCTCCTAATGCCCAGAGCTAGCTCAAGAACAGGAATATACATCCACCAAAGCAGGAGTAGGGTTTTACGCATCCTCGCGGCCCAAACCTGGATAAACAAACGGTGTACTATCTGTTAGATCCGCTCTTCTCACGACCCCGCGCCCTGCTAACCGTAGTAGGGATTCTTGTGATCCCATAGGTGTCGTTCCCACCGACATCTTTGGCGCGCCAGGTAGGGGGTGCAGTTGTGAGAATTGGCTCTAGCAGTTAGCCTAGCACTCCTTTGTCTTTGTGGCCCTTGGAGAAGAAAGGAGGCCAGAAGATCGGCACTCGAGCGACTGCAAACAGAAGCTAAGTTGCACTGAACCCTTATTTGTTCTATCCTTCTTATATGAGATTATTCCCCCAGGAGATGTCACGCCTTTGTATGAGAAACCTGCACGCCAGGGGGCTCTCCCACGATCGGCAACGCCCTTGACCTATTTCGAGTCCACTCAACGGCTCAAGCGGCTGCGTCGAGAATGGCAGAGTAGCCTTCCGCGATCAACAACGCGCTCGATTCTGACTCGAGTCAAGCTCGACAGTTCGAGCGGCTGCGTTCAGAACGGTAAGGTGGCTCGTCCGGCAGCACACATACCCGGCAGGCCCATGGGGATCCGTCCCCAAAACGCCGCTAGGGGCTTCCGCACCGGCAAACCTACCCAATCGACGTAGGGCGCGCATACAAAGAGAAATTGAACGGGGAAATAATGTACATGAAAATTAGGAGTACTGCAAAAGTTATGTTACATCACATCATTGCTGCGGTTCTAACTGAAGATAAAATTTGTCTTGGTCGGGAACCTGTAGCGGCGAAGAAGAACGGGATTCCTAATCCCGGCGCTGGCCTTCCACCCTCTTGATTTCGTCGATACTGCTGATGATGGGCTTGATGCGCTCCTTGAGCACCGTGAGGTCAGTACCATCCGGCAAGCTATCCATCGCGACTTCGAAGTCGAGGTCAGGATTCCAGTACGCCATCTTGGTGAGGACCTTGGTCATGACCCCCCGGC
>NC_041380.1:345851247-346021724 GCF_002162155.2 Triticum dicoccoides
TGGAGTGAAGATAAGCCAAGGCTCCAAGGACGCCCTCAAAGAACTGGGTCAGCTTGGCGTTGATGGTCCCGCTGCGCTCAGGGGCATACCTCACGTTTGGCATCCCCATGGTGGCCAACTGCGGGGTGACCCTGCCGGCGACGTCCTCCAGACGGCTGATCCATCTGTTCTCGCCCGCCACATATTCCTGGTGGGAGGCGGCCTCGTTCGCCCGCAACTGCTTCTCCTCCTCCAGGCTCCTGGTCAAGGTCTCCTCCCGAGCTGTGCTCCCCGACAACATCTTCTCAAGATTCTCCAGCTTCAGCTTGAGATCTCTGATGGAGTTTTTGCGCTTCAGAGAGCTCCCCAGCCCTGCTGATGACCGCTCCTTGCGCCTCTACCAAGGCGCTGTTGAGCGTGCTCTTCTCGTTGGACAGCTTGAGGGCCTGCTCCTTCAGCTCGTCCTGCTCTACCTCCAACTCCTTCACCTTGCCGGCATGGGCTAGAGCTTGGGCATCGAGTGCCTCTTTGTGCCTCTGCTCCAGCTCGCGAGTCCATCGCACGACAAGGGCCTCGAGCTCCTCATCCTTGCCGCGGAGCGTTGCGGCAAGCTTCGCCTCAAGCACGGAGAGGTCCTCTTCCTGGGAATCCAATGCGGCTTGATGCTGGTTCCGGGCGGCCTCGGCCGCGGCAGCCAAGTTCGCCGCCTTTTCCTGGGCCTTCTCGATGTCAGCCATCTTCATGGTGAGCTCTACATCGCGCTTGGCCAATTCCCCCTGAAAGGCCCTCTGCTCCTCATGAGTCTGGTAAAACCAGGTCTGCGTCTCAGCAACACGCGCCTTGAAGTCCACCTCCGCCTTGTCCACCATTGACATCCTGGACTTGACCTTATCCAGGCGAGCACGGTAGAGCACTTGGAGCTTTCGGAAGTTGGCCCCCATGGCACGGAAAAGCTGCTCTTCTGGAGAACCATCACCGCCAACGCCCGGTTCACTCGACCACTCGACCCCGGTGGAAGCAAGCACCTCGCCATCAAAGACTTCCCCTTCGGCGGGCGCTCGAGAACTTGACGCCCCTGGAAGATGGACGAAAAGATCGTCACCCACCTTCAGATATCTGTCGGGGCCCGAGGTTGAGGAGGAGGGAGGCTGATCATCAACCACCTCTTCGTCGGCAGTGGCCTTGTCGGCTTCCCCGGCAGGCCCACCACTAGCACCCTCGGCAGAAGCCTCGCCGGTCGCCTTGGCGGCCCCCGCAGCGGTGTCCTCGGCAGCATCCTTGGCGGCCTCATCGGCGGTGACCTCGTCAGCATCTCTGGCGGCCTCCTCGGCGGCAATCCTGTCGGCCTCCGCCGCGGCCTCCTCAGCAATATTCCCAACAACAGTATCCAGGTCCTCCATATCTATTGAAGGAGGGCCTAGGCAGTAATGGGAGCAATGAAGCCAAGAAAAAGAATAAGGAAAAAACAGAGACGGAGGACAGGCGACTCACCAGTGCTAGGCTGTGAAGCAGAAGTCCCCTCCCCGCCAGCATTTGGTGCTATGGCAGAGTCACCAGCGCGCAAGTTCCCCTCTTCCTCCATGGGTGTGGGCTCCGTGCTTGATGCCCTTGCCGGGGACGCCCCTCGCGGCGGCGTAGTCGATGGGGGTGGTGTGTTGGGGGTAGCCCTCTGCGGCTCCTCCTGCTGCCACTCCCCTCCTGCAAACCCGACAAGGTCAACACCATAACATCGAACGCCTACCACATGTCGAATAAGAGGAGGGTGACGAACTTACGCTGGGGGCTGTGCCGGGGGCTGCTGTCCAGGCTGCTCAACATCACCAGTGGCGTCTTTGAAGCCCCAGCCGGGGGCTGACTGCTCGCCGAGGCCTTCGCCCTCTTCACCCTCTGGGCCAACGTCTCTGCATCCCTGCAAAAGCAAAAACGGATCAGGAGAGGTGACTTAATTTGGGGAAATGGAAATGGCAGTAAGGAACGGAGTACTTACTCGTCATCCATCTCCTCCTCTTCCACCACTTTCCTTTTCCTCTTCGGGCTGAGAAGCCCGAGATCAAAAGCGACCTCCGTGTCGACATCCGAGTCGACATCTGCCGGAGGAGGCGAAGAAGGCGGGGTTTGTGCGCGCCCAAATGAGGAAGGGACTGTTGTCTTCTTCTTCTCAGCGGCCTTCGTCAGCCACTTCGCTGCCGTGGCCCTCGTGTGACGCCCGGACCCCTCCAGGGTCAATTGAGGCCGCGTAGCCCTGTCGGGCCGGACCGGCTCGCCGAAGCCAGACCGCCGCAGGACTCGCCCTCTTCCCCTGGCTGGTGTCGAGCCCGCCGCCACATCCTCCTCCCCCGACGACTCGTCGGCCGCATCTTCGACAAGCGGAGATCCCGTGTCGGCGCTGCTAACCTACCCGGAGGCCGCCGCCCACCGGGTGAGCTCCTCTTCCTCCGCAGCCGTTGCGGCCTTGTCCTCCACACCCCCGGCGCTGCCGGCCTCCATGGCAAGCTGTGCCTCCCTCGCCCTAGTGGCGATGTAGTCCAGCTCTGCCTGGGTAGTGTCCATGACAAGCCACCGCTCGGTGTCAGCATTGACATATACCTCGATAAGGGTGTTAAACAATTGCTGCACATCCGCATCCTTCGCCTCCTTCCAGCTCGGGACAGGGCCGTGCACATTACAGTCCGGCATAATAGCGATGATCTCGGACCGACGTCAATTATTGCACAACGGGACCACCCCCGCTGGCAACTTGAAAAACGGCCCCTTGAGGGCCTTGCCGACCTTTGCGGCAGCCCTCGCGGCCTTGCCGATCCGTTCGACCTCGCCGTTGCAACCCACATAGCTGAAAAAGCCGCTGACAGAAGTGGGCATGCGCCATCATCGTGAAATTATGGTCGAGGCCAGGGCGGAGTCGCATAATGTCAGCCGGATTTGTAAAGAGCCAGGCTGGCCTCCCGTTGTTGTGCAACGGGGCGATCCGGTGGCGAATGAAGTCCACCCCGATCATCTCAAGGGTGAGTCCAGCCCGGGTCAGCAGGAGAATCCTGGTGGTGGCGACAGTGAGCCTCCCGTCGGCGGCATCGACATCACCCCAATCGCTGCCGCGAACCGGCGGCACTCGACGGACCTTGCAGAATTCCGGCGAGTCTTCATCTTCAATCCAGCACCACCGGCCACACCATTCCTCCCACCTCTCCTTCACGGCACCGTCCGGGTACGATCCTTTAGATCTTGGGATCCAGGTGACGCAACCAGAGACGACACCTCCCGGCTGGATCCGAGGGGAGAAATAATGGCGGAAGAGTGCCGTGTTGGGGTGCACCCCGGCAAAGCCTTAGCAAAGATGCGCAAAGAAAGCCATGCACGCCACCACATTCGGAGTAAAATCCAAGAGGCGAAAGCCGAAGGTGTGCATAATGTCACAGAAGAAATCGGAAAAAGGGGGGCATAACCCGCAAGAAAGATAATCGACGAAAAAGGGATACCGATTTGGGGCAGGATCGATGCAAGCGGCAGGAATGACGCGCGTCGCCGGATGTCCCGAATTCTCTCCCCCCGTCTTCACTCCCCATAGAGGCCTGAAGGATGCCCGAAGCTCACGAACATCAACCGTCGAGGGGAAGAAGAAGGCGGACTTCGTACGGTCCCCCAATAGCGCACTCTCCGATGGCTCCACAGTCCCAGCGCCCTTGGCCACCCCCTTGCCCTTGACGGATTTGGGCGCCATGGCGGCTAAGAAAGTTAGAGGACTGAGGGAGGGGGATGGCGAAGCAACGACGGTGGGTGACGGCGGAAGCTTAGGAAGGAAGGAAGAGAGGAAACAGCGGCTCTGAGATTGGAGAAGGCACGAGGAAAGAGGAGAAAGTGAGCAGCGCGCCCATGGTTATTCCTTTTTTATGGGGGAAAACACGGGCCGCCTCCTTTCACATTAACTGTGATGTGACGCATGCCCGCGGGAACCAACCCCATGCATGCCGCCCACATCGCACGCACCTCCCCACGCCGCGCCACGCGCGGGAGTCGTGGGAAGCGCAACGCACGAAGAATCTTACCGCGGTAAAAACCGCCCCGCCTGCCCATGCACCGTTTCTGGGCCTGACCCAACAACGTGTTGCGCTTATGTGTGGCCCAGGCCCGGGGGCTCCTGTCGGTGTACAAAAAGAGGGGTGCACTTTTTGTACCCCTATAATTGTGCACGGGCAGTCAGAGCCGCGGGCACCACCACACCAAGCAAGGCAAGGAAGGTGAGCCAAGGTAAGACCGAAGCTCAAGGGAACTAGGACGACGCCAAGGCCAAAACCACGAAGAACAAAGGAGACGAAGCGGACTCCCCCGGCAAGATCCTTGCCGGGAGACAGTTTTAGCAACCCTGGCAAGACCCTTGTCGCGGCAACTCGCCCCACGCCTACGAAGCAATCACCCTTGAGTCCACTGCCCCCATGGGGCAAGGATTCGGGAGACATCCCCGTGGTGGCATGCAGATCTTTGTGAAGACATTCAAGATCAGATACGTACAATAGAAGATGACGACCCTTGGCGGGATCCCAGCTGAGGAAGACCACAAGGCCCCCGGCAAGCGCCTTGTCGGGGATGACAGCAGGCGCCCCGGCAAGACCCTTGCCGAGGCCCCGGCAAGGCCCTTGCCAAGAACATCCGCAGGGCCACCATCAGGCCCACGCCGACTAAACCTCCACCACCGTACTCATGCGGCTGCCGACCCAACCGGCTGGGCAGGCACCTACGTGGCGGCATGCAGATCTTCGTGAAGACCCTCCACTGCGCCACCTCAGCAGCCTGCCTACCTACATGGCATCACAGGCATCGTTGGCCAGGGCGCGTGTCGACACAAGAAGGAGAGGCGACAGACGAGACATGTTTCTCCCCCGTCCCCGATAAAGCAAGGACACCTAAGCAAGACGCATTAAATGCGCCTTGTCATGTAATGCGAGGGATAACCTCGCATCACTGTACCCTTTCCACCTCCTGCGTGCCACTGTGGCAACCCCTTTTTCTATAAAGGGAGGCTCGTGGCGACCAGGAGGAGGATTCAGCTTTTTGGAGCTCCTAATGCCCCAGAGCTAGCTCAAGAACAGGAATATACATCCACCAAAGCAGGAGTAGGGTTTTACGCATCCTCGCGGCCCGAACCTGGATAAACAAACTGTGTACTATCTGTTTGATCCGCTCTTCTCACGACCTCGCGCCCCGCTAACCGTAGTAGGGATTCTTGTGATCCCATAGGTGTCGTTCCCATCGACACCTCTTCTCTTCCTGTATAACGTACTACTAAACTCAGAGTGCAAGTTTTTGTGTGTGGCACGATGGTGCGTGCGAGAAGTCCGAGAGATAGGTTTAATGCATTAATTGCAATGCATGCATGCGTAAAGTACATGCATTGTTCAATTTTCTCTTAATACATGCATGCAATGATTTAATGCACCTTGGAATCTAAACATGTGTTGGGGACAACCAAATTGAGCCTTATAAAATGGAAAAACTAAAATTTTGAGATAAGCCCTATAAAACCAGAAAGGAGGCAGTAGAAAAAGAAGTACTCCATCCGGGAATAGTGCCGCACTTCGAAACTAGAACCGTCAATAAATTTTGAGCTTGCGTCTCGTCACATTCCAAATTACTCCATGCTATATTGAATTGCAAACCTGTTCACACCGATCACAACCTAAACGGTTTCCCACTTAGGAGCGTATTAGTACTCGGTTATAAATACTAGTATGCCAAGATGACTGCACATTCCTCCTCAACTCCTCATCCACAAAAACAAACAAGTCATTCAGCATCCTTCCCTTGCATCGGCCATGGCCAGCATGAGTTCTGGGTCGAGAGATTGCCACCAGGGAGAGGAGAGCATGGAAGCGGAAGCACGAGAGATGTCCCGCCTTGCTGCGAGAGTAGCCGACATGTCCCGCCACGCGGAAGTAGCAGCACAGAGGTCCCGCCGCGCCACTGAAGCAGCACGGAGGTCCCACCGCATCATCGATGTAGCAGACTGGTTCGGCCACGCTGTAGAAGCAGCAGAGATGTCCCGCCGTGCCATGAATGCAGCAGAGATGTCCCGCTGCACCGCGGCAGCCTGGGAAAATTTCTCGCGGGCAGGCGACGACTGTTACAGGCGCATGCATGCGATCGTGCATAGCCAGATGGATCAGATCTCCGGCTCGGCGAGGTTGCAGGACGACATGATAGCCTCATTTGAATAGGCTACCGGCATCATCCAGCAACTAACTGAGGACAATGAGAGGCTCCGGGCCGAGCGTGACCTGTTAAGGGAGAAGATCGTCCGAAGTGCAGACTTGCAGGAGGAGACCAGTGCCTTGTTGAAGAAATTTATGGACGAGAGTCGAAGCGGAACGAAATCAACTAGAGAAGTTATTTTCGAAACAAAAGCCACCCGATGGAATATCAGACGGAGTCGAAGCGGAACGAAATCAACTAGAGAAGTTATTTTCGAAACAAAAGCCACCCGATGGACTTGGACCCTACGTCAAGGAAGGAAGGAGGAGCTCACGAGGGTAGGGGGCACGCCCACCCCCCTGGGGCGCGCCCCCCTGCCTCGTGGGGCCCTCGTGGCTCCCCTGACGTACTTCTTCCGCCTATATAACTCCACGTACCCTAAAACTTCCAAAACAGACAATAGATCGGGAGTTCCGCCGCCAGAAGCCTCCATAGCCACCAAAAACCAATCTAGACCCATTCCGGCACCCTGCCGGAGGGGGAATCCTTCTCCGGTGGCCATCTTCATCATCCCGGTGCTCTCCATGACGAGGAGGGAGTAGTTCTCCCTCGGGGCTGAGGGTATGTACCAGTAGCTATGTGTTTGAACTCTCTCTCTCTCTCTCTCTCTCTCTCTCTCTCTCTCTCTCTCTCTCTCGTGTTCTTGATTTGGCACGATCTTGATGTATTGCGAGCTTTGCTATTATAGTTGGATCTTATGTTTCTCCTCCCCCTCTTCTCTCTTGTAATGAATTGAGTTTCCCCTTTGAAGTAATCTTATCAGATTGAGTCTTTAAAGATTTGAGAAAACTTGATGTATGTCTTGCCGTGGATATCTGTGGTGACAATGGGATATCACATGATTCACTTGATGTATGTTTTGGTGATCAACTTGCGGGTTCCGCCCATGAACCTATGCATAGGGGTTGGCGCATGTTTTCGTCGTGATTCTCCGGTAGGAACTTTGGGGAACTCTTTGAGGTCCTTTGTGTTGGTTGAATAGATGAATCTGTGATTGTGTGATGCATATCATATAATCATACCCACGAATACTTGAGGTGACATTGGAGTATCTAGGTGACATTAGGGTTTTGATTGATTTGTGTCTTAAGGTGTTATTCTAGTACGAACTCTAGGGCTGTTTGTGACACTTATAGGAATAGCCCAACGGATTGATTTGAAAGAATAACTTTGAGGTGGTTTCGTACCCTACCATAATCTCTTCGTTTTTTCTCTACTATTAGTGACTTTGGAGTGACTCTTTGTTGCATGTTGAGGGATTGTTATGTGATCCAATTATGTTATTATTGTTGAAATAACTTGCACTAGTGAAAGTATGAACCCTACGCCTTGTTTCAACGCATTGCAATACCGTTTATGCTCACTTTTATCACTTGTTACCTTGCTGTTTTTATACTTTCAGATTACAAATACCTTTATCTACCATCCATATACCACTTGTATCACCATCTCTTCACCGAACTAGTGCACCTATACAATTTACCATTGTATTGGGTGTGTTGGGGACACAAGAGACTCTTTGTTATTTGGTTGCAGGGTTGCTTGAGAGAGACCATCTTCATCCTACACCTCCTACGAATTGATAAACCTTAGGTCATCCACTTGAGGGAAATTTTCTACTGTCCTACAAACCTCTGCACAGGCCCAACAACGTCTACAAGAAGAAGGTTGTGTAGTAGACATCAAGCTCTTTTCTGGCGCCATTCCCAGGGAGGTGAGTGCTTGAATGTATGCCTTTAGATCTTGCAATCAAGTCTTTAGTTTCTTGTTTTATCACTAGTTTAGTCTGTAAAAGAAAATTACAAACAAAAAAGTGGAATTAAGTTTGTCTCATACGCTTCACCTTTTTAATATCTTTCGTGAGTATGATGGAAAGGATAATTGTGGTCAAGTGCTAGAAGAAGAAATCTATAAAATGTTTGGCACTAAATATTTGAATGATGAGCATGATTTCAATGTTGTTAGTATGAATTCCTTGAATATCCATGATGCTAATGATACACAAAGCCACAAGCTTGGGGAAGCTATGTTTGATGAAGATGATATTTTTTGTCCCCCATGCTTTGATGAGCAAATTTATTATGATGAAAGCATGCCTCCTATCTATGATGATTATTGTGATGACACATATGCTTTAAAGAACAATCATAACCATGAAACTTGTCATCATGATCCTAATTTTCAATCACATGATAGTTATTTTGTTGAGTTTGCTCCCACTATTATTCATGAGAAGAATTTTGCTTGTGTGGAGAGTAGTAAATTTTCTATGCTTGTAGATCATGAAAAGAATGCTTTAGGTGCTGGTTATATTGTTGAGTTCATTCATGATTCTACTGAAAATTATTATGAGGGAGGAACATATGCTTGTAGGGATTGCAATAATATCAAGTTTCCTCTCTATGTGCTTAAAAATTTGAAGTTATGCTTGTTTTACCTTCCTATGCAACTTGATTCTTGTTCCCACAAGTTGTTTGCTCACAAAATCCCTATTCATAGGAAATATGTTAGATTTAAATGTGCTAGTCATATTCTTCATGATGCTCTATTTATGTTTCAATTCTTATCCTTTATGTGAGCATCATTGAAATCATCATGCCTAGCTAGGGGCGTTAAACGATAGCGCTTGTTGGGAGGCAACCCAATTTTATTTTAGTTCCTTGCTTTTTGTTCATGTTTAGTAATAAATAATTCATCTAGACTCTGTTTATATGTGGTTTTATGCTTTTAATTAGTGTTTGTGCCAAGTAGAACCTTTGGGAAGACTTGGGTGAAGTCTTGTTGATCATGCTGTAAAAAACAGAAACTTTAGCGCTCACGAGAATTGCTGCCTTTTTTATTTGGAGAGTGATATTTAGTTAATTATTTTTGCATATGATTAATAGACAAATTCCTCAGGTCCAGCAATTTATTTGAGAATTTTATGAGTTCCATAAGTATATGTTTGGTCCAGATTACTACAGACTGTTCTGTTTTTGACAGATTCTGTTTTCGATGTGTTGTTTACTTATTTTGATGAATCTATGGCTAGTAAAATAGTTTATAAACCATAGATAAGTTGGAATACAGTAGGTTTAACACCAATATAAATAAATAATGAGTTCATTACAGTACCTTGAGGTGGTGATTTACTTTCTTATACTAACGGAGCTTACGAGTTTTCTGTTAAGTTTTGTGTTGTGAAGTTTTCAAGTTTTGGGTAAGGATTCGATGGACTATGGAATAAAGAGTGCCAAGAGCCTAAGCTTGGGGATGCCCATGGCACCCCAAGGTAATATTCAAGGATATACAAGAGCCTAAGCTTGGGGATGCCCCGGAAGGCATCCCCTCTTTATTCTTCGTTCATCGGTAACTTTACTTGGAGCTATATTTTTATTCGCCACATGATATGTGTTTTGCTTGGAGCGTCATTTTATTTTGCTTTGCTTGCTGTTTGAATAGAATACCAAGATATGAAATTATTAAATGTTAGAGAGTCTTCACATAGTTGCATAATTATTCGACTACTCATTGATCTTCACTTATATCTTTCGGAGTAGTTTGTTATATGCTCTAGTGCTTTACTTATATCTTTTAGAGGATGGTGGTAGTTTTATTTTGAAGAAATAGATGAACTCTCATGCTTCACTTAGATTATTTTGAGAGTCTTAAATAGCATGGTAATTTGCTTAAAATCCTATTATGCTAGGTATTCAAGAATAATAAAATTCTCTTATGAGTGTGTTGAATACTAAGAGAAGTTTGATGCTTGATGATTGTTTTGAGATATGGAGATGGTGATATTAGAGTCATGCTAGTTGAGTAGTTGTGAATTTGAGAAATACTTGTGTTGAAGTTTGTGATTCCCGTAGCATGCACGTATGGTGAACCGTTATGTGATGAAGTCGGAGCATGATTTATTTATTGATTGTCTTCCTTATGAGTGGCGGTCGGGGACGAGCGATGGTCTTTTCCTACCAATCTATCCCCCTAGGAGCATGAGTGTAGTACTTTGTTTCGATAACTAAAAGATTTGTTCAATAAGTATGTGAGTTCTTTATGACTAATGTTGAGTCCATGGATTATACGCACTCTCACCCTTCCACCATTGTTAGCCTCTCTAGTACCGCGCAACTTTCGCCGGTACCATAAACCCACCATTTACCTTCCTCAAAACAGCCACCATACCTACCTATTATGGCATTTCCATAGCCATTCCGAGATATATTGCCATGCAACTTTCCACCATTCCGTTCATCATGACACATTCATCATTGTCATATTGCTTAGCATGATCATGTAGTTGACATAGTATTTGTGACAAAGCCACTGTTCATAATTCTTTCATACTTGTCACTCTTGATTCATTGCATATCCCGATACACCGCCGAAGGCATTCATATAGAGTCATACTTTGTTCTAGTATCAAGTTGTATCATTGAGATGTAAATAAATAGAAGTGTGATGATCATCATTCAATAGAGCATTGTCCCAAAAAAAGAGAAAGGCCATAAAAAAGGCCAAATAAAAAAAGGCCAAATAAAAAAATAAAAGGGACAATGCTACTATCCTTTTTCCACACTTGTGCTTCAAAGTAGCACCATGATCTTCATGATAGAGAGTCTCCTATGTTGTCACTTTCATATACTAGTGGGAATCTTTCATTATAGAACTTGGCTTGTATATTCCAATGATGGGCTTCCTCAAAATGCCCTAGGTCTTCGTGAGCAAGCGAGTTGGATGCACACCCACTTAGTTTCTTTTCGAGCTTTCATACACTTATAGCTCTAGTGCATCCGTTGCATATCAATCCCTACTCACTCACATTGATATCTATTGATGGGCATCTCCATAGCCCGTTGATACGCCTAGTCGATGTGAGACTATCTTCTCCCTCTTTGTCTTCTCCACAACCACCACTCTATTCCACATATAGTGCTATATCCATGGCTCACGCTCATGTATCGCGTGAAGATTGAAAAAGTTTGAGAACATCAAAAAGTATGAAACAATTGCTTGGCTTGTCATCGGGGTTGTGCATGATTTAAATATTTTGTGTGGTGAAGATGGAGCATAGCCAGACTATATGATTTTGTAGGGATAGCTTTCTTTGGCCATGTTATTTTGAGAAGACATAATTGCTTAGTTAGTGTGCTTGAAGTATTATTATTTCTATGTCAATATGAACTTTTGTCTTGAATCTTATGAATCTGAATATTCATATCAAAAGTAAGAAGAATTACATTTAAATTATGCCAACTAGCATTCCACATGAAAAATTATCTTTTTATCATTTACCTACTCGAGGACGAGCATGAATTAAGCTTGGGGATGCTGATACGTCTCCAATGTATCTATAATTTTTGATTGCTCCATGCTATATTATCTACTGTTTTGGGCAATATTGTGCTTTATTATCCACTTTTATATTACTTTCGGGACTAACCTATTAACCGGAGGCCCAGCCTAGATTTGCTATTTTATGCCTATTTCAGTGTTTTGAAGAAAAGGAATATCAGACGGAGTCGAAACAGAACGAAATCAACTAGAGAAGTTATTTTTGGAACGAAAGCCACCCGATGGACTTGGACCCTACGTCAAGGAAGGAAGGAGGAGCTCACGAGGGTAGGGGGCACGCCCACCCCCCTGGGGCGCGCCCCCTGCCTCGTGGGGCCCTCGTGGCTCCCCTGACGTACTTCTTCCGCCTATATAACTCCACGTACCCTAAAACTTCCAGAACAGACAATAGATCGGGAGTTCTGCCGCCAGAAGCCTCCATAGCCACCGAAAACCAATCTAGATCCGTTCCGGCACCCTGACGAAGGGGAATCCTTCTCCGGTGGCCATCTTCATCATCCCGGTGCTCTCCATGACGAGGAGGGAGTAGTTCTCCCTCGGGGCTGAGGGTATGTACCAGTAGCTATGTGTTTGAACTCTCTCTCTCTCTCTCTCTCTCTCTCTCTCTCTCTCTCTCTCTCTCTCGTGTTCTTGATTTGGCACGATCTTGATGTATTGCGAGCTTTGCTATTATAGTTGGATCTTATGTTTCTCCTCCCCCTCTTCTCTCTTGTAATGAATTGAGTTTCCCCTTTGAAGTAATCTTATCGGATTGAGTCTTTAAAGATTTGAGAAAACTTGATGTATGTCTTGCCGTGGATATCTGTGGTGACAATGGGATATCACATGATTCACTTGATGTATGTTTTGGTGATCAACTTGCGGGTTCCGCCCATGAACCTATGCATAGGGGTTGGCACATGTTTTCGTCGTGATTCTCCGGTAGGAACTTTGGGGCACTCTTTGAGGTCCTTTGTGTTGGCTGAATAGATGAATCTGAGATTGTGTGATGCATATCGTATAATCATACCCACGGATACTTGAGGTGACATTGGAGTATCTAGGTGACATTAGGGTTTTGATTGATTTGTGTCTTAAGGTGTTATTTTTGTATGAACTCTAGGGCTGTTTGTGACACTTATAGGAATAGCCCAACGGATTGATTGGAAAGAATAACTTTGAGGTGGTTTCGTACCCTACCATAATCTCTTCGTTTGTTCTCCGCTATTAGTGACTCTTTGTTGCATGTTGAGGGATAGTTATGCGATCCAATTATGCTATTATTTTTGAGAGGATTTACACTAGTGAAAGTATGAACCCTAGGCCTTATTCCGCTAAGTGTACGGTTTATGCTCACTTTTATCACTTGTTACCTTGCTGTTTTTATAATTTCAGATTACAAATACCTTTATCTACCATCCATATACCACTTGTATCACCATCTCTTCGCTGAACTAGTGCACCTATACAATTTACCATTGTATTGGGTGTGTTGGGGACACAAGAGACTCTTTGTTATTTGGTTGCAGGGTTGCTTGAGAGAGACCATCTTCATCCTACGCCTTCAACAGATTGATAAACCTTAGGTCATCCACTAGAAGGAAATTTGCTACTGTCCTACAAACCTTTGCACTTGGAGGCCCAACAACGTCTACAAGAAGAAGGTTGTGTAGTAGACATCACCATACACTTAGCGGAGCTGCTCCAATGACGGAACCGTCCATCAGAGCGGAGTAGTACCCTCGGCGCTGTTTCCAGAGGCCTCGGATCTTCTTCCCCGCCTCTGACAGTCACACCAGCATCATCACCATCCTCCACATCCAACCCAATGATGCTGACGTCCACAAGGCTATGCCAAAGAGGTTGTACACTCGTTGCATCACTTTGTTTCTCCATTCCTATGTTCTTCCAATTCATGTGAGCCAAACACCCAGGTTGACTGAAATCCTATGTTTCCAAATGCTCTGTTTTGCACGTGCATTCCTATCCTATTCCTATGTTTTTCCTGTCCCTGCGTTTATAGAATCCTCCAATTCTAAGGAGCCCTTACAGATTTACTTCATTTTCAGATAGGCGTCAAAGAAAACTCTATGTGTTATGTCCTGCTCCTGCCGTGCTGTCATCCACCCCACCTGAGGTGCACCATCGACAAAAGCATTCACTACAGCAGAGATCCCCCCTGCAGACTCCCTTTCGCCGCCTCAGATCATCTTCCCCATTGCCGGCAGCCACGCCAGCTGCATTACCATCATCGACTTGAGCAGATGAACCTGAGGACTACACAGTTCCGGAAGAGAGGTCGCAGTATTTCGTGTTTGCTTACGTTATACATTGGTTATTATTACCTGCTACTTTATCGTTCAATCTTGAGTTTTGAATTGCCCATGGGTCTCATATCGAGCCAACAACGAATAGTATCTGTCTAATATCTGGTTCATCTGGGTCTTCTATGTGGTTCATGTTGGGTGGGCAACAAACAATAGATGATCCATTGTCTATCTTTTTAAACTGAAGCTATAATCTACCTACTATCATTAGTTTTGGATCCATCCACTCGTTTGCTACCATCAGTCTTGATTTTTGCATGCACCCCTTAGGCCTTACAAAATCTAACTATTTTTTTATTATGCATGTCAGATATTGTACACAATCGTACTGAACATGTAGAGAAAAAGAAAAGACTGTTGTGTGCGAATATAATGTCATGCAGACGCCACTCCATGGTGGGCAAAGTGCCCCCCTCCTGCATTTCCAGATTGTATTCCAGAGGAAGATAACTGTTCAGATGGAGATTCAGAAGGAGCCGACCACGCATGTTTACCACCTGAGGTGTTTGCTCTAACCTGGCATGCTAATGTTGGTCATGTCATGCATATGGCGCCTTGCATTTCTTACATTATACATCTTATATGTCATCAGCTTAGTTTAGATTTGCTTTGTGTGAATGCCACCTGTTTGGTTTCTATATCATACTCCCACCATTCCTAAATATTTGTCTTTTTAGAGATTTCAACAAGTGACTACATATGGAATAAAATGAGTGAATCTACACTCTAAAATGTGTCTATATACATCCGTATGTGGTAGTCCATTTGAAATATCTAAAAAGACAAATATTTAGGAACGGAGGGAGTATATGGGAATTATGCAATGCCATCTTCTTTAGCCAGGCATCATATACGTGAAATGCAATGCCATCCTGTTTAGCCAGTCATCGTATATGTGAATTGTATCGTGCCATATTTTTTCCATAATGTATTCCATTTGTCAACAATGTTTATACATTCATCTACTCTTCCTGTGCATCAGCCATTTGAGTCGGTCATGGGAAAATCTGGAGTGAAAACAAGGTCTTCTGAGCAGTCAGTGCTACCCGTCGATGCAGATTTCTTGCTGGTTACAGATAGCTCCTCAGAGGAGGATTCAGAGAGAGATGACTAGTCGTATCCCCCCCCCCCCGAGGTGCATGCTCTAACTTGGCTGGGTTATATTAATCATATCATGCATATGGTGTCTTGCATTGCCATGCCACCTGCTTATATTAGACATGCTTTGTGTGAATGCCTCCTGTTTGCTTTCTATATCAGATATGTGAATTATGCAATGCCATGTTTTTTAGCCAGTTATCATATATGTGAATTATGCACCGCCATGGAGCCAGGCATCATATATGTGAATTATCTCATGCCATCTTTTTTCATTACGTATTCCATTTGTCGACAATCTGTGTATATTGAACTACTCTTCATGTGTATCAGCCATTTGAGCCGGTTATGAAAAAAATCTGAAGTGAAAACAAGGTCTTCAGAGCAGGCAATGGTACCTGTTGAAGCATATATCTCGATGGTTACAGGGAGCTCCTCAGTGGAGGATTCAGAGATAGATGACCAGTCCTATATCCCACCCGAGGTGTATGCTCTAAGTTGCAATGTTTATATTTCTCATATGATGCATATGGTGTCTTGCATTGCTTAGTTTAGACATCACATGCACAATATTGAATTCTATCTGCTTAGTTTAGAGATCATACATGCGAGTGCCAGCTGCTTAGTATATGAATCAATTATATCATGCCATCCTGTATACTTAGACAACATGTATGTGAATTATTTCATCCCAACCTATTTTAGAAAGACATCATATGGTTGTGTCATGTCATCCTGTTTAGGTACTCATCATATGTTGAATTATGCCATTATATCCTATTAAGGTATCCATCATATATCTGAAACTGTGTCATGCTATCCTGTTTAGTTAGGCATCATATATGTGAAACTGTGTCATGCTGTCCTGTTTGGTTAGACAACATATATGTGAATTACCACATCTGTCTATCATACAATGTCTGTACGTTCAATTTCTTTTCTTGTTATCAGCCATTTGAATTGGAGGGGGTTCTTGAATAGGACAGCGGTACTGGCCAGCCACAAGCGCTTGTGCCAGCGGTACTGGCCAGTAACTCGAACAGCAAGTTACTATGGCTGATAAACACCAATCCTTTCTTGTGCAATAGCAAGCGCTGGAGGATTTAAGCGCCAAGCAAGAGAAAGTTAATGCTAAGCATCTTGCCAGCATTATGGGTACCCAGGATATTGTTTCTTGAACTCTTCTGAAGTGGTTTCAGTTCTGGACTTGTTTTTGCTGCGGCGTTTATATGCTGCTTTGTTCCCTATATTTGCACTGGTGGCGAACTTTGATGCCCAGTGGATGTAATATATGTAATAGCCATGATAGCCTAGCATAAGTTGCTTGCTTATTTATTTCCTTGTTGTCTTGTTTATTTGTTTGCTTGTAGTCAGTGCAATTCTTTTTCCGCGGTTTGCTAGTGGCTGCAATAACCTATTTTTTAAAACTAGGCCACAATAACCATGGGCTAATATTTACTGTAGTGACACTGGGCCTCCTACGGGCCGTAGAAACAGTGGGCCTTCTACGGGCCGTAGAAACAGTAGGCCTTCTATGGGCTGTAGAAACAATGGGCTTTCTACGGGCCATAGAAACAACGGGCCTTCTACGGGTCGTATCATCAATGGGCCTTATACGGGACGTATGATCGATTGGCCAAACATGGGCCAATAACAGGCCGCATTATGGCCGTAAACGGGCCATCGTTAATAGGCTGTATTTGATGACGCTATGAAAATGGCCCAACGTATTAACGTACCACAACCGGGCCGACTATAACCACGGGCTGAATTTGGCCCACAAGCAGAAAATGACAGTAACGGGCCGTAAGTAAACGAATGATGGAAATGAGCCCAAGAATAAATGGGGTCTGAGAAGGCCGAAAGATAACATGGGCTGGAAATGGCCCAACGGAATAATGGGCCATTAATGGGTATAAAGTGATACACTGTTCATTACGGGCCAGTTTCACCAAGGGCTGTTAATGGGTGTAAAGTGATACACTGTTCATTCCGGGCCAGTTTCACCACGGGCCGTTAATAGGCCAAGAGTTACATAGGGCCTCATATGGGCTAAAAGACGTCATGGGCCATACATGGGCCAGAAGTGAAAACGGACTGGAATCATATTGGATGGCCCAGATGATGCTACTGGGCCTAATTCGGATAGGGCATAACAGGCCTTGGGTTAGCGGGCTATAAATGGGCTATATGCGAACAAGCCGTTAACAGGCTTTCCATGGGCCGGCCCTCCACCTTTTGACCAAGTCAAACGGGCCGGCCTTTTCACAGGAATGGGCCTCTGTTAGGCCGTGCCACGTGTCGACGTATCATAGGCGCCTTCTGTCCAATAAGTGGATGACATCTGTCCCAACGATGAGCCGACACGTGTTTCCTCCAGCCAATGATGAGTTTACACGTCGAAAATCCCCATTGGTCGGGGCTGTTAACGGGTTATCGGATCCAAAACCCGACCCGATAGCTCCACGGCGTTCCGTTACGGTGGATGCCACGTGTCGGTCACCCTTGACGAAAGCACTTCTGTGACGCGCGGTTTATCGTCATGGAAGTGCACACTTCCGTGATGATAATTTTGGTAATGTCATGAAACACTTCTACAACAGCACATGTATGACTATCTTGATTCTGTCATAAATTTGTCATGGATGTACATGCATGACAAAAAATGCGACCTACTGTGACAAACACGTATCATCACGGAAGTGTATTTTTTTGTAGCGAAGTCGTGTTTTCTAGTATTGGCAACCTTGATCGCTATTTGCTTCTCCTCCATAACTTCCTTGCAGTGGACTCAGACTAGCGACAAAGCTACATCAGCACCGCAGCGAGCAGATGACTTCTTCCACTCCTGCACTCGGCCAGGGATCGCGTTGAGTCAAGTCATCAAAGACTTGAGGTCATTCTCGGGCGTCTCCTGTGGCCAAAGCGTTGAGTCAATCCGTGACACCGCAACCTTCCGGCGAGCAAGGTAGGCCGTAGCACTGGCAATACGGGATTCCAGTCGGAGCACGTTCATGGCAGCTTCATCACCAACAGGGGAACAGATGGGGTCCAGGACTATCTCGATCCGTCCGATTTCTTCTTCAAAGTTTTGGCAGAATTCTACAAACGCAAAGAAATAATGAGTCGATGGTTGCATGGTGAATCGATGATAGCTAAACTGTCGGGCAAGAGAAAATACCTTCGAGCACAAGGAATAGCTTCTTGGCGAGTGCCCCCAGATAAACTTCCAGATCATTTCTCTTACGAGAAATGCCTTCAATCTTCTTGTTCAAAGCCACTTTGTCTTTCTTCAGACGAGTCACTTCTCGGTTGGACTCGTTAAGGGATGTCTTCAACTTGGTGTTTTATTCCTCCAACGCACCCACTGAGGCCAGTTTCTTGTCAGCAAGTGCAGTCTTCTCCTGAGCCTCCTTTTGTGCAGTGGCAAGATCAAGGTCCTTTTCGCCAGAGCTTGCTTCATTTTCTCTGAAAGATATGTACTCTGGTCAGACAGAAGAACGAGGAGATGACTTGTGAGTCGGCCAAGATAAACAATCGACCAGTTGTTACCTTCCATACCGGATGTCTCATCTTTGGCCTTTTGCAAGTTCTTCTTAGCTAGCTCCAAGTCAGGATTGAGTTGTCTCTACTTCTCCTCGAATTCAGAAAATTTGGAGATGAGCTCATAGGATTTCTGAAGCCAATGAATGTTACATCAGTGAACAGAATCAAAAGTTATTTCACTCCCGAGTGAAAAGAATTCTCAGACTACTGCCAAATCAAACATTCAAAAGTAGTCTCGGGGACTACACCTAGTGGGTGCACTAAGCGTGCCCCCACCGGTTCAAGTTACACTCGACATGATCCGTTCAGACCGAGGGAGAAAGTTATGACTCTCAGACCATAGCCGACTGCCCGCAGTTAGCTACGGTCTCAGGGACTACACCTAGTGGGTGCACTCAGCGTGCCCCCATCGGTTCAAGGACTCAATCGACACAATCTAGTCGACTCAAGAAGCAAAGACTATTTAGCAGTACTATTCAGCAATGAATAAAACACCCAGTAGGTGTACAAATGCAAAAGGCAGACTGGCGAGAAGATGTACAAGGAAAATTTCGGGTAGCATATCCTAACAGAACAAGCGACAAGCTAGGAGTTCAGTTGGTAATCAACCAACCTGGACGTTGCTCCGGAGAGCTGAGCTGGCGTCATAAGCAGCTTGACTAGCCCTTCGAACCACCTTTATCTGCTCCATCATGATGCCTGCCTGGCGTATGGCCTCCTTGGCAGCACCCACTTGGTCCTCCAGGATGCGATACGTAGTGAAGATTGGAGATGGTGTATCGGCTGGGATCTGAGCAGTCGATGCCGAATGCTGAGCACTCGACAATGGTACGGCAAAAGTCACAGAAGTTCGGTCGGCATCGCCGGTCTCCTGGATTACCGCCTCCGTCACTAGCGTCGACTGGGGCACCTTGCCAGTTGATGCCTTCTTACTCCTCTTGGGCCTCAGCGACACATCCTCGTCGTCATCTGGAAGATCAATGACATGGGGATGAGCTGCAAAAAAGAATTAATTGTCAGAATTCAGTCGATCAACAAAATGGCTGAGAAAGCAAAAACAAGTTTGCAGAAGTCATACCCGGGTTAGAAGTGACCATGTCTTCCACATCCTCGTCATCATCCCTGTAAGCAGAAGTCCTAGAAGTAGCAGCTCTCCAAGTTTCAAGATTCACTCGGACAAATGAGAAAGAGAGTCGACAGCATAAGTCCTTGATTGAAAAGTGGGGACAAGACACTTACGCAGAAGCGACAGGGACGTCAATCTTGATCTTGGGCAGGGTCTTCCGAGACTTTGGTTCTGCCACTTTTGGCTGCTTTGGAGCCTTCTTAGTCAGCACAGGGGAAGAGGTCCGAGTGCGCTGGGAAGTCTGTCTGGTCGGCTTAGCTACGTCGCCACGGATACTTGCTGGGTCGTTCTTATGTTTGGAATGCATTTCGTTGTGAGATGGTGACTCTACTTCTTCACCACTGCTCGAGTCCTCGCTTTCCTCCTCCTCTTCTTCTCCATCAGACTTCCAATCCATGCTTTCGCCTCCGCTTTCTTCTCCTTCTCGGTACTGCTCTTGCTCCCCGTTCGGCATCGAGTACATCTCCGTATAAACCTACGAAGCAAAAGAGGTGACCAAAGGATGGTTGATTCAGTAAACAAGTACAAGTTAGAATGAAAAACACTCGGAGATAAGAGACATACCTTGTCTGGTTGGTTGTTGGTGTCGAATGGTAAAACTCTTCGGGCCCCCTAGGGTTATCCTTGTTCCCTGTCATGCTTTGCACCCAATGTGACACCGTCTTCTCATCAACATCCTCCGGGTGGATCCGAGTGGAATCCTCAATCCCCGAGTACATCCACATGGAGTGATCACGAGCCTGGAGGGGTTGAATACGTCGACTGAGGAATACCTCGAGCAGATCCATACCAGTCACTCCCTCATGGATCAGCTGAACTACTCGCTCCATCAACATGGACACCTCCACCTTCTTTGTTGGAGTCACTCTCAAGGAAGTAGGTTTCTGGACTCGCGCCAAGGAAAAGGGGGGAGACCTGTCGAATTACCAGGGGTCGACTTGTCTTTGTAATAAAACCAAGTCGACTGCCACCCTCTAACCGAGTCAGCGAGAGTCATCACAAGAAAAGCACTTTTCCCCTCATCTGGATACCTAAGCCCCCACACATATGGATCACTGGGGTTTTATCGTCACTTGGGTTGGCCTTTTTCACAGTCTGCGAGCGGCATGTGAAGATGTGCTTAAACAGACCCCAGTGCGGTCGGCAGCCCAGAAAATTCTCACACAAGGAGACATAGGCCGCAAGGTACGTGATTGTGTTGGGAGAGAAATGGTGGAGTTGGGCTCCGAAGAAGTTCGGGAATGCACGGAAAAAGGGATGTGGGGGTAAAGAAAAACCACGCTCGACGTGAGTGGCGAGTAAGATACACTCACCCTCGTGAGGCTGCGGCTCAGTTTCATCCCCTGGGAGCCTCCAGGAATCATGCTCAATCAGCACTCTCTCGGCCAGGTCTTTCAAATCATCCAGCCCGATTGTGGATCGGATCCAGTCACCCTGAACCCAACCGCGAGGCAAACCAGATCTCGACGACGACCCGCTCCTGCCGGTCTTCTTGCCCTTCCCCTTCGCCGCTGCCTTCTTAGCGCGCTCCAGCGATGTCGTCTTGTCCTTCTCCCTCACAGCAAGGAGCGCACGGACGGGAGGCGCGTCGAGGGCAGAAGCGGTAATGGTGGAGAAGCAGGGGAGGAAGAAGGAGAAATTGAGGTGCACTGTGCAAAATTCCCCAACCCAACGCCTTATATGTAGTCATTTCCGAGTGACTGACGACTGGGCCCGGGAAATCATGTCAAATCCCACAACTGTCGCTCGCTCTGTACATGGCAAAAAATGTGGCACAGTGATCGAGGTGCTCTTGCCTAATCCATCCCGATTACTGCGGCCTCCTCTGTCCCGCGCACTTCCCAAAATTTTGAATCCCGCAAGATCCGGGAACTACAGAGCAACCTGTCAGACTGAAGATTTCTTTCATATCAACACTCGAAGCTTATCAGCAAAAGTTCACTCGACTACTTTAGAATGGATCAAGGTGACTGCAAATGAAGTCAAAGTTGTCGCATAACTCATCAGTCTAAGGAAAATACTTCCGCAGCATGTAACAGAGTCAGGATCAACTTCCACTCCTTTTTCCACTCGAACCCTGAACCATTCGGGGGCTAATGACGAAGACATGTACCTAGGGTAGGGTCATAGGCCTAACCTAGACACCCTCCCCAAGGACACTGGGCTAAAGTCATAGTAAGCATTCGAGGGATACCATCATTCACTTGACCCTAAACACTCCACTCGGAAGACTCAAGTTCACTCGACAAAGGAGTGAACACTTGACCGCGACAAGAATCACTCGACAGCTAGAAGATCTAAGGTCACTCTGTATGGCAACGGTCCAACATTACCTTATAGACTTAATAGTCATTCATGTATCTTTATTGCTGACGTTATCAGTAACGTCCACCTTTATGTACCTTAAACCCTGTGTAATTGAGGACTGGAGGGGTCCGGCGCACTCTATATAAGCCACCCCCCTCCTCCGGCACAAGGGTTTGCACCCCCTATAACTTCACGCATATTCCAATCGACTGAGCCTCCATGCACCGAGATGTAGGGCTATTACTTCCACCGCGAAGGGCCTGAACTCGTACATCTTGCGTGCACAATCTCATCGAAGCTAGGATCTTGCTTCTACATTCTTACCCCCTACTTTACTGTTAGACTTGGAACCACGACAACCACCCCTCCCCTTTCCTTCCTATAGGGCCTGGTGTCCAAAGAAAGGGCACACCAGGGGCTGGTCTATCCCCCCTTTGGCCCATTAGGCCCATACACTTACAGGGGGTGTCTGGAACCCCTTCTCGTGACCCAATGACTACCCGGTGCGCTCCGAAACTCTTCCAGTGTCTGAATACCATCATCCTATATATCAATCTTTACCTCTCGGCCATTTAGAGACTCCTCGTCATGTCCATGATCTCATCCGGGACTCAGAACTATCGGCATTCTGGGAACGGGGGTACGCAGACTTGCTTGCCTGCGGCCCACAGCATGGCTCCATCGATGGCCTGGTATGACCCAGCTTCAACATCGACAACTCAAGACCCTCGCGAGGGGGATAACACTAAGATCTCCACGTAGGGTGGCCTCCCAAAGCTGGCTCACGAGGAGTAGACGTATCTACCCAAGGTGTACCTAGCGAGGTTCAAATGACGTGAGCCATGACGACCAAGGCCAGGCGGGTGCCAGCTGGCGCTAGTTTCCTCTTTGGTGCTAAGGAGGCAAGTGCAGGCACGGAGTCCCGAGGAATCAAGCAAAGGTTTCCATTTCGATGCAACAAGACCAAGACCGCCAGGACGGCAGGACGAAAGTCATCGCTGAGCCCACCACGGCGTCACGACCAGAGGCTTTTGCGCGCGAAGACTACTTTTGTCAAGATAGCATGTACTAGTTGTCTCCCTTCAAATTTGGCTGTTGTGGGAACCCTCCCCGCCTTCATTTGGGTAGAGGACCAAGGCCACTATAAATAGGACCTAGCCACCACCACCATAGAGGGGGATAGATGATACAGATCATCCACACACCCACCGGCTCATCGAGCTCAAGAACACCTCTCCTCCTGAGGTTGTTCTCCACTGTACGAGTTCATCCTCAGCCCCTCGAGGCCAATCCACCACAAAGCAGGAGTAGGGTTTTACACCGCAAGGTGGCCCGAACCTGGGTAATTGCTGTGTCCCTTGTCCATTCGGTTCGTCGAGCTAGGTGATGTACACTACACAACCTTCTTCTTGTAGACGTTGTTGGGCCTCCAAGTGCAGAGGTTTGTAGGACAGTAGCAAATTTCCCTCAAGTGGATGACCTAAGGTTTATCAATCCATGGGAGGCGTAGGATGAAGATGGTCTCTCTCAAGCAACCCTGCAACCAAATAACAAAGAGTCTCTTGTGTCCCCAACACACCCAATACAATGGTAAATTGTATAGGTGCACTAGTTCGGCGAAGAGATGGTGATACAAGTGGTATATGGATGGTAGATAAAGCTTTTTGTAATATGAAAATATAAAAACAGAAAGGTAACTAATGATAAAAGTGAGCACAAACGGTATTGCAATGCGTTGAAACAAGGCGTAGGGTTCATACTTTCACTAGTGCAAGTTATTTCAACAATAATAACATAATTGGATCACATAACTATCCCTCAACATGCAACAAAGAGTCAGTCCAAAGTCACTAATAGCGGAGAACAAACGAAGAGATTATGGTAGGGTACGAAACCGCCTCAAAGTTATTCTTTCCAATCAATCCGTTGGGCTATTCCTATACGTGTCACAAACAGCCCTAAAGTTCGTACCAGATTAACACCTTAAGACACAAATCAACCAAAACCCTAATGTCACCTAGATACTCCAATGTCACCTCAAGTATCCGTGGGTATGATTATACGATATGCATCACACAATCTCAGATTCATCTATTCAACCAACACATAGAACCTCAAAGAGTGCCCTAAAGTTTCTACCGGAGAGTCAAGACAAAAACATGTGCCAACCCTATGCATAGGTTCATGGGAGGAACCCGCAAGTTGATCACCAAAACATACATCAAGTGGATCAATAGAATACCTCATTGTCACCACGGGTATCCCACGCAAGACATACATCAAGTGTTCTCAAATCCTTAAAGACTCAATCCGATAAGATAACTTCAAAGGGAAAACTCAATCCATTACAAGAGAGTAGAGGGGGAGAAACATCATAAGATCCAACTATAATAGCAAAGCTCGCGATACATCAAGATCGTACCACCTCAAGAACATGAGAGAGAGAGAGAGATCAAACACATAGCTACTGGTACATACCCTCAGCCCCGAGGGAGAACTACTCCCTCCTCGTCATGGAGAGCACCGGGATGATGAAGATGGGCACCGGAGAAGGATTGCCCCCTCCGACAGGGTGTCGGAACGGGTCTAGATTGGTTTTCAATGGCTACGGAGGCTTCTGG
The DNA here is from genome assembly GCF_002162155.2 of Triticum dicoccoides. NCBI lineage: Eukaryota > Viridiplantae > Streptophyta > Magnoliopsida > Poales > Poaceae > Triticum > Triticum dicoccoides. The sequence goes on from NC_041380.1 coordinate 345,875,808, forward strand.
TGGCGGAACTCCCGATCTCTTGTGCTCCCCGAAGTTTTTAGGCTATATGGGTATATATAGGAGGAAGAAGTACGTCGGTGGACTTCCGGGCTGTCCACGAGGCAGGGGGGCGTGCCCCCCACCCTCGTGGGCAGCCCGGGACTCTCCTGGTCCAACTCTGATACTCCGTGGGCTTCTTCTGGTCCAAAAATAAGTTCCGTGAAGTTTCAGGTCAATTGGAGATATATAGGCGGAAGAAGAACGTCAGGGGAGCCACGAGGGTGGAGGGCGTGCCCAGGGGGGTGGGCGCGCCCCCTGCCTCGTGGCTTCCTTGAGGCGAAGGCTGCTTGCGATGCAGCCCTAGGAGAGGTGGTCGACGTCCGTGGTCGCTGCAAGGTGCTGGAGGATCAGCTCGCGAAAGAGGTTCGCCTTCGCCAAGAGGAGGAAGAAGGAGTGAAGGCTCGCGAGGCGGCCGTCGAGGGCCGGGAGGCCAAGCTCAACAAACGCTGAGAGCAGGAATTGGGGGCGAGGAAGGCCGAGCTGGACAGCAAGGCCCTAGTCCTCGCCGAAGACCGCGTGGCCTTCACGGAGCTGGAGGCGAAGGCTCGCTCCTCGCTGAGGACGCTTTACGACAGCGGCCTGGAGAGTCCGCTGGCCGGCGCCGAGGATGGCCCCGCCAAGCTGCTTCCCTTCTTGGTCCACGCTCTTGAAGATGTCGCCCTTGGCCTCGGCCCCACGGCCGAGGCCGAGGCGCGTGTTCTGTCTTTTGCAGCACTGACGCGGGTTCTCACCCACATCGACCTTCACAATCCCGGGTTCGACCTTGACAGCCTGCTGGAGCTCGTGAGCGGCAAGCGTGCGGCGACTGCTGCCGAGGCCATGAAGGGTCACGCAGAGGCTCTGCTAGGGAAGTTCCGGGCCTTCAGCACCAAGCCGGAGCAAGGCGCTGTCGACCCCGCTGCTCCTTGAGGCGAACCCACGCCGCGTTGCTCCCCCGTCGCCAAGTGACTCCATCGTGGCTCATGTCCTACTTTTGATTCCTGCACATGTATGATGCCTCGGGGAGGCGTTTAAACTTGCGCCTGATATTGGGATAATAGTGTGGACTGTAATATTTGCTTTCAAATTCCTTTGAAGTTTGTGATTTTCCTTCCTACTTGCTTATGTTCTACGCCGGCAGAGCCCGGCCCCCGCGCGTACCTCACCCAGCAGTAGCCCCGACCGGAAACCAGGACGGGACCAAGGAGTGAGGGGCTACGTGACAAGTTAGGCTCCTGAGTCGCGATGCTCAGGAGTCCCCCTTGGCGCACGAACATCAAGTAGGGAGGTGTGATGTGGGTGGATCCACCATTCTACGTCTGCAGAGCCCGGCCACGCGCGTACCTCACCCAGCAATAGCCCCGACCGGAAACTAGGATGGGACCAAAGGAGTGAGGGGCTACGTGACCAGTTAGGCTCCTGAGTCGCGATGCTCAGGAGTCCCCCTTGACGCTCAAACGGCCTTCATACCTTGGCTCCGCTCGGGGAGAGGCGCGCGACGAACCAGGCCCATGGGGACCTGGCTGGGCGGCGTGCGTCTGGGCATGACCCTGGCGCAGCCCCCGTGCCTAGCCCCCTCGCGTGGCACTCCCGAGGGGAGGCGTTGCGATGAGGCTAGACACTGAGCATTGGGCTCCCTGAGGTTGATGCGGCCCGGAGGCCACCCTCAGTTGTTTATCACCAGCGCGGAGCATAGCGATTTCGTATGAGTACGGGCATAGCCGCTCCTCGGCAGTGTCGTCAGCCAGCGCGTAGCATGGGGCTTCCACTAGTGCGTGGGAGGGGGCCCCCCTCCGGGAGGAGCCCCCGGGGCATGTACAGCCTCGCCCTGACACGTGGCTGGCACGGTAGGGCCTGGCGAGGTGTATCTGGGCACCCGTGAGCCAACGCGGGACTCACGGGGCCCTACCTCTAGGCAGGTTGCGCCTGGCACTGGGCCTTATCTTGTGATGTGTCCCTGCAAATTTGGTTAGATGTCGGCACTCTACGTCCTCGGGTCCCGGCCCTCGAGCTGGTCTCAGTCGTTGCTGGTATGCCAGGTCGCGATGCCGTGGTCAAGGCCAGAGGGTGAGGGCTGGAGAGCCAGTAAGAGCCCTGAGTCGCGATGCTCAGGTACCCCCCCTTTAACGTGCAAGTGGTCAACATGGAGAAGAGGAGGCGCCGCGGACCGGCATCAAATAATCAAGCATGGCAGTTCTAACGCATAACCGGAAATGAACGCAAATGGGATACATGCCGCTGAGCCTGGCCCGAGCGGCTTGGGGATCATGCAGCCCGAGGGGCGCCCCCAACAAGGTAAGATAACGATGCGGAATAAAAGGGATACACGCCGCACGGATGGACCGACGCGGCCTGGGAATAATGCAGCCCTGGGGGCGCTCCCAACTGGAAGTGAAACTTGAAAGATGTCACCTGATGACGCTGAAGACGAAATGGTGTTGGTGTAGCCGGCTCGGTGGGCTGCGGGAGCTGATCCTCATGAGCCCCCAGGCCCAGGGGCCTCGGGAGGCTCCGGAGGCGTTGGCGGTTCCTTGCGGGCCATCTTCATCTCCGCCAGGGCTGCGGAGCACCTGGCCTCTTGCGCCTCCGTGATGCCCCTCATGAGGCGCTGGTACGCGTCAGCCGCGCTCAGCAAGCCGTAAGGCATGCGAACGTAGCTGTGGGGTGGACCTCCGCAGCGCCCCACTCGCGAGGGCCAGAGGCGCCCTAGGGAGGCGACTTGGTTGAGCCCTGGTACGTCGACACAGACGCGCAGCCCGCCATCCTTGCCTGGATGGGGAGCCACTGCTGGTAGGCGGCCGGCGCCTCTCATGACTCTGGACTCATGTAGCTCCTGAATGGCCTTGCTGACGAACTCCTGTGGGTCTGGATCTCCTTGCCTTGCTCCTTCTTGAGGGAAACATGCTTCGAAACACGGTGATGACGCCGTCTTGGGCTCCACGGTGACCTCCATCTCGTAGTCCTCCTGGTCTTGGTCTCGTTGCACCGAAATGGCGACCTTTGCCTGATGCCTCGGTACTCGCGGCTGCGCTTGCCCCCTTTGCACCAAAGAGGAAAGGAGGACGCTGCGCAGGCTGGCACCCGCCTGGCACCCTGAGTCGTCATGGCTTACGTCACGGGCACCTCGCGAGGTACCCCGCCTTGATCTCTCTGCCTCCTCGTGAGCCAGCCTGACGAGGCTGTGCCTGAGGAACCTCCGTGTCGTCCGCCCCGTGAAGCTTGGCCCCTCGCGAGGGTCTTGAGTTTGTGTTGGTGAAGATGGGCCGTGCTGGGCCCCCCTTTGAGCCACGCCGCAGGCCGCAGGCAGGCATGTCTGGGGACCCCCGTTCCCAGAATGCCGACAATTAGTTATCGAAACAAAGTACTACACGCATGCTCCTAGGGGGATAGATTGGTAGGAAAATACCATCGCTCGTCCCCGACCGCCACTCATAAGGAAGACAATCAATAAATAAATCATGCTCCGACTTTGTCACATAACGGTTCACCATACGTGCATGCTACGGGAATCACAAACTTCAACACAAGTATTTCTCAAATTCACAACTACTCAACGAGCATGACTCTAATATCACCATCTCCATATCTCAAAACAATTATCAAGTATCAAACTTCTCTTAGTATTCAATGCACTTTATATGAAAGTTTTTATTATATCCCTCTTGGATGCCCATCATATTAGGACTAAACTTGTAACCAAAGAAAATTACCATGCTGTTTAGAGACTCTCAAAATGATATAAGTGAAGCATGAGAGTTCATCTATTTATTCAAAATAAAACCACCGCCGTGATCTAGAAAAATATAAGTGAAGCACTAGAGCAAATGACAAACTACTCCGAAAGATATAAGTGAAGCTCAATGAAAAGTCGAATAATTGTGCAACTATGTGAAGACTCTCTAACTTTTAATAATTTCAGATCTTGGTATTTTATTCAAACAGCAAGCAAAACAAAAGAAAATAAAATGACGCTCCAAACAAAACACATATCATGTGGCGAATAAAAATATAGCTCCAAGTAAAGTTACCGATAAACGAAGACGAAAGAGGGGATGCCTTCCGGGGCATCCCCAAGCTTATGCTCTTGGTTGTCCTTGAATATTGCCTTGGGGTGCCTTGAGCATCCCCAATATTATGCTCTTGCCACTCCTTATTCCATAGTCCATCAAAAGTTAACCGAAAACTTGAAAACTTCACAACACAAAACTCAAAATAGAAAAATCTCGTGAGCTCCGTTAGCAAAAGAAAACAAAACACCACTTCAAGGTACTATAATGAACTCATTCTTGATTTATATTGGTGTTAAACCTGCTGTATTCCAACTTCTCTATGGTTTATAAACTCTTTCACTAGCCATAGATTCATTAAAATAAGCAAACAACACATGAAAAATAGAATCTGTCAAAAACAGAACAATCTGTAGTAATCTGTAACTAACGCAAACTTCTGGAAGGCCCAAAAATTCTAAAATAAATTGCTGGACGTGAGGAATTTATCTATTAATCATCTGCAAAAAGAATTAACTAAATAGCACTCTCCAATAAAAATGGCAGCAATTCTCGTGAGTGCTAAAGTTTCTGTTTTTTACAGCATGATCAACAAGACTTTCCCCAAGTCATCCCAACGGTTCTACTTGGCACAACCAGTAATTAAACACGAAAAACACAACCAAAATAGAGGCTAGATAAATTATTTATTACTAAATAGGATCAAAAACCAAGGAAGAAAATTAAAGTTGGGTTGCCTCCCAACAAGCGCTATCGCTTAACGCCCCTAGCTAGGCATGATGATTTCAACGATGCTCAAATAGAAGATAAGAATTGTAACATAAAGAGAGCATCATGGAGAATATGACTAGCACATTTAAGTCTAACCCACTTAATATGCATAGGGATTTTTGAGCAAACAATTTATGGGAACAATAATCAACTGAAAGTGCGTTATATCGACTAGAGGGGGGTGAATAGGCGATTTTTATGAAATTCTTCACTAAGGAATTTGTCGGTGAGGAAATTCCTTAGCAAAGAACTACTAGCAGCGGAATAAGTACTCAAAAGTAAACATAACAGAATACAAGAATAGTCATCATGATGAAATGAAGATAGGCACAGAGTACAGGAAACGTAATCACAAGATAACGCAGGATGAAGACAAACAGACTGAAGAAATTGAGCTGAGGATATTGAGAAAGTCTTCAGTCAAAGTCTTCAAACACAGATATGAACAAACACACAACACAGTTATGAGGAAATGAAAGAGTTGAGGGAATAGAACCAGTAAGCTTGGTGAAGACAAAGATTTGGTAGACCAGTTCCAACTGATGTCTCAGTTGTACATCTGGTTGGAGCGGCAAAGTATTTAAACTCGAGGACACACAGTCCCGGACACCCAGTCCTGAACACGCAGCTCAGGACACCCAGTCCTCACCGTATTCTCCTTGAACTAAGGTCACACATACCTCATCCAATCACTCGTGGTAAGTCTTCAGGCGACTTCCAAACCTTCACAAACTCGGTCACTCGGTGATCCACAATTCCTCTTGGATGCTCTAGACCATGACGCCTAACCGTCTAGAAGAAGCACAGTCTCCAAAGGTAACAAGCGTCGGATCCACTCAGGATCGATCTCTTTAGTGATGCTCAATCACTTGGGGTTTGTAGGTGTTTGGGTTTTGGGTTTTTGGTTTTTCCTCAGTTGATGATTTTCGCTCAAAGTCCTCAAAGGATGGGTTGCTCTCAAATGACAAGTGTCAGTTTCTCTCGGAGCAGCCAAACAGCTAGTGGTTGTAGGGGGCGGCTATTTATAGCCTAGGGAGCAGCCCGACATGATAAGACATAAATGCCCTTCAATGATATGACCGTTAGGTGGATAGATATTTTGGGACAGCTGGCACATAGCACAACAACGGTCAGAATTTTGAGTAGCAAAATCCTCAGGGCTATCATGTTCCTCACTATGTAGGCAATCCGCACTGGCGAATTCCTAACTCCTCAGTCAGGACAAATTCCTCAGAGACCAGAAGAACTTCGTCTCTGTTACTGAAAAAATTGACTGAACTGTATGAGATTTCCAATGGCTTCACTCGAAGGGATTGGTAGGTGTAGGATTTTGAGTTGAGCATCACATGGAAATTTTTCCTTAGTATTTCCTCGACCCCCTTTAACAGTACTGTGTTTCCTATGACTCAAGAAAGAGAATATGAAACTACAAAAACAAAAGTCTTCACGCTTCATATTCCTCTAATGAATACCAAGTCTTGACGGTCACACCATTTTCTTCACTTTCAAAGTCTTCATGAAAGTCTTCAGAAATACCAAAATCTTCAGTCGAAGATATTCATTTTTAGGGGTCGACTTTTCCTGTAATTATCAAACTCCTCATATACTTATAGACCTGTGTACACTCACAAACGCATTAGTCCCTTAACCTATAAGTCTTCAATACACCAACATCACTAAGGGGCACTAGATGCAGTTACAATCTCCCCCTTTTTGGTGATTGATGACAATATAGGTTAAGTTTTCAACGGGGATAAACATATGAAGTGTAAATACTGATATTGAGGAATTTGATTGCAAGATATAGAAGAACTCCCCTGAAGATGTGCATAGTGAGGAATTTGCTTTTGAAGCAATGCACACTTAAAGAGTTGAATATGGAGATCTCCCCCTATATCTTGTAATTCATACACGCATTTAACATATAATATGAAGAATTTGAAATGCATGATGAAATATGGTGCCTGATGAAATTCAGCATGCGTGCAATAATATTAACGAGGAATAAGCATGCAGAATAGTGCATCAAAAGTATCAGAGCATGTTGCATAAAAAGTATCAGAGAACCATCGGGTTTAAGATTACAACTCGATACAATAAAGTTTCAGAAGAACAAGAGTTGTAACTTAGCAAAAAAAACGCCCATATAGTAGACCCGCTTGAAGATTAACTCATATTTCTCCCCCTTTGTCATCGAATGACCAAAAGGATCGAAAATGAGGACTAACGCCCCTGAAGATAATCATGTTGAAGAAGGAGCGCCAGCGTTGTTGGGGTCGTTTGTTGATCTAGGGCCTACCGCAGTGTCGTCCAAATCTTCATGTTCATCAGTGTCGCACGATGAAGAATATGAGCTGGCCACCAGAGAAGGAACCTGGACCTTCTTGAATTTCTTCGGTGGAGGTGCAGACCAGTCAAAATCTTCTTTGAGACCCATGTTCTTCAGATCTTCTTCACCATATAGATGTGACAGGATTGCCCAGGTGCGACCGAAGACTTGATGGAGGTAGTAGTGGTTTTTCTTCACTGCATTGTGTGTGGCAGTCAAGTTGTGAAGAAGTGAACCAAACTGACGCTTAACCCATTTGTGATTTCGATCCACTTTCTGGTGAAGACTAAGCAGAAGTTCACGGTCAGTCATGAAGCGCGGAGCAGTGGCTTGAGGAGTGGACTTGGGTGCATTGGCAGAGTCATGTGTGGCAGAGTCATCATTGGTGGAATAAGATGCAGCTTTGCGAAACTGACCATCCAATGGATAAATGCCCTTATCTATTACAGCTGGTGCCTTGCCCTTTCCATCAACTAAGGAATATGTCTGCTTGAGGACTTCAATGGGGGGCAAGTAGCTGAGGTGATTCTAGAAGTCAGCTTTGTAGTTGAGTGAAGACCTTGTCCTGAGGAATCTCATGATCCAACGTGCATAAGGCTTCAGCTCAAACGGTGACAGTGCAACATTGGCCATAGTCCTCATGAAGAAATCGTGATAATTGACAGGAATGCCATGAACGATGTTGAATACCAGATTCTTCATGATGCCAACAATTTCCTCATCAGATGAGTCGTGGCCTTTGATGGGACTGATTATCCTTGTAAGAATATGATAGACAGTTCTGGGCACGTACAGGAATTCCTTCACAAGGAATTTGGTTCTTGGTGCCGGACCAGGTTTCAAAGGTTTCATCAGCACCTGCATGTAATGATGTGTGAGCTCAGGTTCACTATAGATGCAGCGAGCTTCTTCAAGCGGAGGACTGAGTGGTAGAGCACGAAGCAATTCAGAGGCTGGTGCAGTGTAGTGAGTATTTTCAGACATCTAGTCCAGCACCCATGAATTCACATCTTCAGCATCTCCGGTGATGTGCAGCGTTGCATAGAATTGAAGAATTAGTTCTTCATTCCAATCGCAGATGTCAGAGCAAAAGTTGAGTAGTCCATCATCGTGAAGAACACTGAGGACTGGTGCGAAGCACGGCAGAGATTCCATATCCACATGAGGAATATGCTCATGATAGAAGATCTTCTCCTTGTTGAACGACACTTAGGAATAGAAATTGGCTTGACTAGCAGTCCAGAAACGCCTCTTCCTAATGCGAGCAGAGTCATATGGGTTGTAGTCTTCGAAGAATACGTGCTCACCAAAGAAATCATCAGCCTTGTACTTTTGCTTGCGTGAGAATGGATCCTTTGTCTTCGGCAGAGGAGTGTCAGTGAGTTGCATCACGACCTCCGGAATCTCAATCGCAGGTTCTTCAGGCTGAGGAATTTCTGGTTTCTCCTCAGTGGTAGTCTGCGTCGTTGGTAGTTCAGCAGCAGCAGTTTCTTCAGCGCTAGTGGCTGGAATTTCCTCATGGACACATGCATTGGGATGAGTTTCTTCAGAGCCCATGTGTACAGTTTGTGTGGGGGACTAAGGAATTTGCTGTAGAGGGGTGAACATTGGTGAGTTTGGATGCTGACTTTCCTAGAATTCATCACTGATTACGGGTGTGGAGCAGCCAATGTCCATATCTTCATCTTCCATTTCTTCAATGCCAGCCTCTTCAGCTGTGAACTGAAGCATAGGCGAGGAGATGATAGGTGTTGAAGGGATTGCATCCACTTCAATTTCTTCATCCAATGGTTCAGACGAAGCAGCAGAAGGAGTTTCTTCATTAGATCCGCTGGGGATCACATATTCTTCATCAAAAGGAACAAGGTCCTTTGATGGCCTGGTTGAGATGGGAACAACATCAATCGGATTTGCAAATGAGCTTGTCATAGGCTTCATTTTCTTTGGAGCCGAAGAATCTAAAGCAGCTGATGCTTTCCTTTTCTTCACTGCAGCACGCTCTGGAGCCTTGGTCTTCTTCACATCTGATGCATATGGAAGGATTGGAGTTGAAGTTGGTGCAGGAGCAGCTGAGGAATCTGGTTGATTTTCTTCAGGCACAACTGATGCAGTTGCCCTGAGTTCTTCAGTTTCTTCAGGCACACCACTAGTGGGTGCCCTGGTAATTTCTTCAGCGGCTGGAATGCAGTCATCAGCCCTGAAACTCACATTATCTTCAGCAGCCTGATTATCATCAGCAGTGCTGGCATTTTCTTCAGTAGGCTGAGCAGATGCTTCAGCCTGAGGAATTTCCTGTTATGTTGAGGCTACAACATTGGAAGTGAAGTTACCCGCAAGTTTCACAAACGAACCTTGGCTCCAAGCCAATCAGCGCGAGATGCTTCAAAGTCATCACTGAGTTTCTTAATCTCAGTCTAAATAGTGACAAGTTCTTCAGTTGTCATAGAGACAACGTTTTTCTTCAGATAGCGCTCTTTCTTGTACTGCGCTTTCTTAATCTGCCTGGCCTTCTCAAATTTCCACTTTTCTTCTTGAATGAAGTGGGTGAGCATGTGACTCTGGACAGGAGTCAGCTTGAAGTTAGGCAAGGGAGTGTTAGGGTCCTTGTGCCAATCATCTATGTAGTCGAGGATCAGCTTGGGATCCAACAGCAGTGGCACCTCTGATCCTTTGGCTCTAGCGGCCCTGACTTGCCTGTCTCTGATGATTTCTTCAAGTTCATCATCATCAGCTTCATCTTCATCAAACGACAGTTGAAAAGCGACTTGCTTCTTTTGAGGACTTGGGCGAGGACCTCGTCCAGCAGTGGCCTTTGTCTTCAGCAGTGAGGGGCCAGCTGAGGAACTTGGTGCAGCTGAGGAACTAGCTGAGACACCTGAGGCAATGGAGATGCCGGTAGTCCTTTGGCACGAGGCGAGATGCACAGGTGCTGAGGATTTAGGCGGAATAGCTGAAGGCTTTGGCGGAGGAGCTGAGGACTTTGGAGGAACAGGAGCAGCATGAGGAATTGGCCGTGAGGGCTTTGATGATTCTGGCCGTGAGGGCATTGCTGAAGAACTTGGCCTGCGAGCAGGCTTCTTAGACATAGCCTTCTTTGGCTTGACAGCAGAGGCAGCAGCAGCAGCAGAGTCTTCATTGAATTTCCTCACTGCTTCCCTGGCTTGCTTAGCCAGCTTGGCTTGGCGCTTGGCCCATTCATCAGGATAGTCCTCACCGCGCTTGAGGCTGGTGGGATCTGCTATTTGGCCAGGTGCCAATGGAGCTCTTGGGCATGGAGGATTGAGTGCGAATTTCTTCATGTAGTTAGGAGTGACATATCTGTACTCCCTCCATTCTCTTGCCCATCTCCTCTCTATCCTCTGTTTGCGCACTTTGCGCTCATTCTTTGTTTCCTCAGTAGGTGTGCAGTACCTAGCATATATGTCATTAGGGATCTCAAACGCTGTATTTACCTCAGGCCTCTTTCCTCCCTTCTGCGGCTTCTTACCATCAGCCATTTTATTCAGTTGAGGAATTTGAACAATTGAATTCTCTGAAGAAGTATGCAACTTTTCTTCGAGGAACGCCTGGATGAAGAACACAACGAACTGGAGTGAGGAGATGTGAAGTTCGTTTGTGCAGATCTTCCATGCCCTAACTCGACGGAGGAAGACGGCTACGGCGGCGGCGGAGTGAAGATGTCCGCGGTCGGCGCGAGTACGTCGGCGACGAGGTCGAGGCAGTGAAGCTCTTCCTCACCAGCGGCGATGAAGTAGCGGCGGCGCTAGGGTTTGAGAAGCTCGAGCTGGAGAGAGAGGTCGAGCGGAGTAAAAGAAGTGAGGAAGGGAAGGAGGGGTATTTATAGCCACGGTGAAAAACTGCTCGCCCGAAGAAATTGGACGAACGTTCCCCTGACCCTTCTCATTCGCATGACATGTGTCACCCACGCAGTGAGAGGTGGAGATCGTGTTAGATCGTGGGTGAGTGGATAAGTGTATCGTGGGATGCGGAACGGTTTGAGCGGCAAAACCGAAAATTTCTATAAGATAGGTTTTAATGTTCCGTTTGCAATTTCTTCAGCTGACAAGGACATAGTGAAGATTTTGAATGAGTTTCAAATAGAACGCACATGAAGAATTTGTGAACAGATTGGGTTTAGTATAGCATAGAGGTGAAGGGTCCAATCACATTCACTTAGCAGAAAACCAACTTGAAGAAATAGAAATAAGTGAATGCCGTAGAGGACACAAACTCATATATATATATAGCCAATGAATAAAAACGATGGAACCAGTGAAGACTATGCAAAGTTGAAGAATATGAATCATTGAGGAATTTCAACTTTTGGTGGTGGCATGACCCACCGTATAAGAATGATGATTTCAGACACCGCGTACAATTATCGTAGGGTTCTGAGAATCAAATTCTTCGTTAATTTCTTCACACTAAGAGTGTTATTCTTCATTGATTGAATAAAAACGTTTCTTCATGTGTTGCACATGTAAGTCATCAATTTTGCATAAGTGTTAGGATGAGTGTCCTTTTCAAAGAACATTCGAAGATTCTAGGATATTTAGCTCACACCGCAACTTGCTAAATCTCTTCTCATCCAAAGGCTTTGTGAAGATATCGGCTAGTTGTTCTTCAGTCTTCACATGCTCAATAGAAATGTCACTTTTAACACATGATCACGAAGAAAATGATGACGAATCTGAATGTGCTTTGTCTTCGAGTGCTGAACTGGGTTGTGAGCAATATTGGTGGCACTCTCATTGTCACAGAAGAGAGGCACATTCTTCGTGATGACACCGTAGTCCTTGAGAGTTTGCTTCATCCATAGCAATTGGGCACAGCAAGAACCAGCGGCAATGTACTCAGCTTCAGCAGTAGATAGTGATACGCAGTTCTGTTTCTTCGAGGACCAACAGACCAAAGATCGTCTGAGGAAATGACATGTACCAGATGTTGACTTGCGATCCACACGATCACCAGCATAGTCAGAGTCAGAATATCCAACAAGATCAAAAGCCGAGCCCTTGGGGTACCATAATCCAAGTGTTGGTGTGTGAGCTAGATATCGAAGAATATGCTTCACAGCCTTATGGTGTGATTGCTTCGGTGTAGCTTGAAATCGGGCACACATGCAAACACCAAGCATTATATCTGGCCTAGATGCACATAAGTACAATAAGGAACCTATCATGGAGCGGTATACCTTATGATCGAAGTCAATACCATTTTCATCAGTGCACAGATGGCCATTTGTGGGCATAGGAATTTTAACTCCTTTGCAATCTTGCATGCCGAATTTCCTCAGTACATCCTTGAGGTATTTCTCCTAAGATATGAATATGCCATTGTGTTGTTGACGAATTTGAAGACCTAAGAAGAATTTCAACTCTCCCATACTAGACATTTGATATTCTTCACTCATCATATAGGCAAATTCATCACTATAACGTTGGTCAGTACAGCCAAAGATAATATCATCAACATATATTTGGCACACAAACAATTCACCATCATAAGATTTAGTGAAAAGAGTAGGGTCGAGTGAACCGGGTTTGAAGCCTTTCTTCATGAGTAGTTCCTTCAAGGTATCATACCAAGCCCGTGGGGCCTTCTTGAGGCCATAGAGGGCCTTATTGAGTCTGAAGACTTTGTCAGGATTCTTTGGTTCTTCAAAACCTGGGGGTTGAGCAACATATACTTCTTCCTCAAGCTTACCATTGAGGAATGCACTTTTCACATCCATTTGATATAAACTGATATCATGGTGGTTAGCATAAGCAAGTAATATGCGAATAGACTCAAGTCTAGCAACATGTGCAAAAGTTTCATCGAAATCAATTCCTTCAACATGTGTGTAGCCTTGAGCTACAAGCCGTGCCTTATTCCTCACCACAAGGCCATTTTCATCTTGCTTGTTGCGGTAGATCCACTTTGTGCCGATGATATTGTGCTTGCGAGGATCTGGACGTTTGACCAGTTCCCAGACATTGTTGAGCTCGAACTGATGTAATTCCTCTTGCATGGCCTGAATCCACTCAGGCTCCAGAAATGCTTCATCTACCTTAGTGGGCTCTGTAATAGAGACAAAAGCATACTGCCCACAAAAGTTAGACAAATGTGAAGCTTTTGAGCATCTGAGAGGACCTGGCGCTTGATGTCATTGATGATCTTTTCAACTTGCACTTCTTTTGCCATGCGAGGATGAGCTGGTTGTCGTTGAAGAGTTTGATTAGTGTTTTCTTCATCACCATTTTCTTCAGCATTTTCTTCAGGTGCATTAGCTCGACGTTCTTCATGTTCTGGAATGAATTCTTCAGCAGATTCTTCAGTAGGAATGACATCCTCAGTAGCCTTGAACTTGATAGTTTCCTCAGGTGCTGATTCATCTATCACAGTAGGTAGGTGCTCTCTTTGCGAGCCATTAGTTTCATCGAACCGCACATCTACAGTTTCAACAACTTTGTGAAGAACGTTGTTGAAGACTCTGTAGGTGTGCGAGTCCTTTCCGTAACCAAGCATAAAACCTTCATGTGCTTTCGGTGCAAATTTGGAGTTGTGATGAGGATCTCTAATCCAACATTTAGCACAAAGACTTTGAAATAACTTACATTGGGTTTCTTATCAGTGAGGAGTTCATAGGCAGTCTTTTTGAAGAATTTGTGAAGATATACTCTGTTGATGATGTGGCACGCAGTATCAATTGCCTCAGTCCAGAAACGACGAGGCGATTTGTATTCATCAAGCATAGTGCGAGCCATCTCAGCAAGAGTCCTATTCTTGCGCTCCACGATGCCATTCTGCTGAGGAGTGTAAGGAGCAGATAACTCATGAGTAATACCAAGTTCATCAAGATAGTCATCAAGACCATAATTCTTGAACTCAGTGCCATTGTCACTTCTGATGTGCTTGATCTTCACACCAAAGTTGGTTGAAGCCCTCGAGGAAAATCGTTTGAAGACTTTCTGCACTTCATGTTTGTAAGTAACAAGGTGTACCCATGTGTAGCGAGAATAATCATCAACAATAACAAAGCCATATTGAGATGCTTCATTTGAAATAGCAGAATAATGATTATGACCAAAGAGATCCATGTGAAGCAATTCAAATGGGCGAGTGGTGGTCATGATAGTCTTCGCTAGATGCTTGGCCTTCGTCATCTTCCCAGCTTCACAGGCTCCGCATAGGTGATCCTTGAGGAATTTGACATTCTCGATGCCAATGACATGCTTCTTCTTCGCAAGCATGTGCAAATTGCTCATGCCTGCATGACCAAGTCATCGATGCCAGAGCCATCCTTCTGAAACTTTTGCAAGTAACCACACGGCTGGTTGTGGTCCTGTAGAGAAATCAACAATATACAGGTCTCCTCTCCTAAAGCCTTCGAAGACTTTGGAATTGTCAGCTTCCACAACCACAACACAATGGTACTTGCCAAAGACAACAACCATATCAAGATCACAAAGCATTGAGACAGACATAAGGTTGTATCCTAAGGACTCAACAAGCATGACTTTGTCCATGTGTCGATCCCTTGTAATCACAACCTTACCTAGACCCAATACCTGACTTTTGCCATTGTCAGCAAAGATGATATGCTTCAGATGCGACGGAGATAATGGAGCATCTATCAATAGATTCTTGTCACCAGTCATGTGGTTTGTACATCCACTATCAAGGACCCACTCAGTGGCTTTGGGTTTATCATCCTGCAGATGAATTAGTGCAGCTTACAAACTCATATACTTCATCAGTGAAGAATATGACATCAATTCATCAGATCAATTTCATCAAGTAAAAGAACTAATAACGCAATATGAGGACGTGAGAAATGAAAGTTCATTTCTTCATGGTTAGCCTGCGTCCTTTCAGGCATTGCTCAGGTCTCCAGAAAATTCTTCAGACGATTACGTGTGTCTGGAGACCTGACCCTGCAGAAGAGATTAGTTCTTTTTCTTCACCACCCACATCTGAAGGGGTGGCAAAGAGTTCATCATTCCGCGAGCTCCATACGAGAAGGATGGCATAGAAGCCAGTCCATTTCGTTTCACATAAGAGGGGTTAGAGTAAGCATAGAAATTCTTCGAGGACTTATGGACATAATGATTTGAAGAATAATGCACATATCCATAATCCTTAGATCTTCCCTGCGAAACAGACGGGTTAGCATGATGATGTTCATATGAGGACTTTGATCCATATGAGGAATTTGGTCCGTATGAAGAATTTGATCTGGGGTTCCTATTCTTCATAGGTGGCGTCATGATGACATTCACCTGAAGATTTTCAAGGCATCTTTTGGGAACCCAGATTTTCTTCATAGAGGAGTCGTTCCTGCAGTTAGTGCCAACATATCTAGCAAGTACTTCACCATTCTGATTTTTAAACAGTTTATAGTTGGAGTCAATTGACTCATCATCAGAAGGAGGAGATTCACATGCAAATCCAGATAAGTTAGATGAATCAACTAGAGGTCCCTTTGCAGCAACCCATGTGGTTTTGGGGTACTGCTCAGGCTTCCAATATGTACCATCAGCATTGAGTTTCCTCTCAAAGGCGATACCCTCTTTCCTAGGGTTCCTGTTGAGGATCTACATTTTAAGCACATCACAAAGAGCCTGATGCCCTTTGAGGCTTTTGTACATGCATGTGGTGTACAATTCCTTCGGCCCTGCATCGTCAGTGATACTAGCAATGTCCTCAGATGAGGAATTAGTGATAGCAGAGGCATGTGAAGAATTTGAAACATTAGCAGCATTTGAACATTCAGGTGAAGAATTAGAAGATTCACGTTCAATGCACTTTAAACATGGAGGAACAAATTCTTCCTGAGAAGCGCTGATTTGTTGAGCAAGTAATGAATCGCGCTCCTTCTGAAAATCTTCATAACTCACTCTTAGCTTTTCAAGAACTTGCTTTCTTTGAAGAAATTCATAAGAAAGCTTCTCATGATCCGATAAGAGAGTGTTATGATGACTTTGAAGTTTGTCAAGCTTGGACTGAAGTCTCTGAAGATTTTCAGTCAAAGTTTCAGTGCGATCCATTTCTTCACCCAACATATCATCACTTTTATTTAGCATGTTTTGAACCTTTTCTAAAGCCCTTTGTTGTTTACTAGCAAGGGAAGCAAGTTTGACATAGCTGGGTCCAAATTCATCACCATATTCATCATCACTGGACTCGGATAGGTAGCATTCAGTTACCTCAGCATCTTTTGCCATAAGCCATGATGAAGAAGATGATGATCCTGGTTCGAATGTCATCGTTTTGAGAGATTCCTTGAAGTCCTCAAACCAAGGATCATGACAGGTTCGATGACCTTCATAGACCACAGAGAGACGGTCCCAGATGAGCTTCGCATGATCGAGATGCATGATATTCCTGAATTGATTTTGTGACAGACTGGAGCAGATGACATCCTTCGCCGTGAGGTTCAGAAGAGTATACTTGCGAATGTCATCAGCATCCGCCATCTTGCACAGATCAGTCAGGCAATCTCAGTGGCGGTCCACAACTCATTGTTCATCGCCATGAGACGTTTCTTCATCATAGCCTTCCACTTGGGATACTCGTGACCGTCAAAGATGGGGCATGTCACCTTCGTCATACCTGCAGTCGACATAACTAAAACTCCAGGCAGTTAAACCAAAATCACACAGAACACGGGAGTACCTTGCTCTGATACCAATTGAAGGTGCGTTATATCGACTAGAGGGGGGTGAATAGGCGATTTTTATGAAATTCTTCACTAAGGAATTTGTCGGTGAGGAAATTCCTTAGCGAAGAACTACTAGCAGCGGAATAAGTACTCAAAAGTAAACATAACGGAATACAAGCATAGTCATCATGATGAAATGAAGACAGGCACAGAGTATAGGAAACGTAATCACAGGATAACACAGGATGAAGACAAACAGACTGAAGAAATTGAGCTGAGGAAATTGAGAAAGTCTTCAGTCAAAGTCTTCAAACACAGATATGAAGAAACACACAACACAGTTATGAGGAAATGAAAGAGTTGAGGGAATAGAACCAGTAAGCTTGGTGAAGAAAAAGATTTGGTAGACCAGTTCCAACTGCTGTCTCAGTTGTACGTCTGGTTGGAGCGGCTGAGTATTTAAACTCAAGGACACACAGTCCCGGACACCCAGTCCTGAACACGTAGCTCAGGACACCCAGTCCTCACCGTATTCTCCTTGAACTAAGGTCACACAGACCTTGTCCAATCACTCATGGTAAGTCTTCGGGCGACTTCCAAACCTTCACAAACTCGGTCACTCGACGAACCACAATTCCTCTTGGATGCTCTAGACCATGACGCCTAACCGTCTGGAAGAAGCACAGTCTCCAAAGGTAACAAGCGTCGGATCCACTCAGGATCAATCTCTTCAGTGATGCTCAATCACTTGGGGTTTGTAGGTGTTTGGGTTTTTGGTTTTTCCTCACTTGATGATTTTCGCTCAAAGTCCTCAGAGGATGGGTTGCTCTCAAATGACAAGTGTTAGTTTCTCTCGGAGCAGCCAACCAGCTACTGGTTGTAGGGGGCGGCTATTTATAGCCTAGGGAGCAGCCCGACATGATAAGACATAAATGCCCTTCAATGATATGACCGTTAGGTGGATAGATATTTTGGGACAGCTGGCACATAGCACAGCAATGGTCGGAATTTTGAGTAGCAAAATCCTCAGGGCTATCATGTTCCTCACTGTGTAGGCAATCCGCACTAGCGAATTCCTAACTCCTCAGTCAGGACAAATTCCTCAAAGACCAGAAGAACTTCGTCTCTGTTACTGAAGAAATTGTCTGAACTGTATGAGATTTCCAATGGCTTCACTCGAAGGGATTGGTAGGCGTAGGATTTTGAGTTGAGCATCACATGGAAATTTTTCCTTAGTATTTCCTCGACCCCCTTTAACAGTACGGTGTTTCCTATGACTCAAGAAATAGAATATGAAACTACGAAAACAAAAGTCTTCACGCTTCATATTCCTCGAATGAATACCAAGTCTTCACGGTCACACCATTTTCTTCACTTTCAAAGTCTTCATGAAAGTCTTCAGAAATACCAAAATCTTCAGTTGAAGATATTCATTTTTAGGGGTCGACTTTTCCTGTAATTATCAAACTCCTCATAGACTTATAGACCTGTGTACACTCACAAACGCATTAGTCCCTTAACCTATAAGTCTTCAATACACCAAAATCACTAAGGGGCACTAGATGCACTTACATCAACTAGCATAGGAAAGCAAAACAATCATAACTTCAAGATTTTAAGCGCATAGAGAGGAAACTTGATATTATTGCAATTCCTACAAGCATATGTTCCTCCCTCATAATAATTTTCAGTAGCATCATGAATGAATTCAACAATATAACCATCACATAAAGCATTCTTTTCATGATCTACAAGCATAGAAAATTTACTACTCACCACATAGGCAAAATTCTTCTCATTCATAATAGTGGGAGCAAACTCAACAAAATAACTATCATGTGAGGCATAATCCAATTGAAAACTAAAATCATGATGACAAGTTTCATGGTTATCATTATTCTTTATAGCATACATGTCAGCACAATAATCATCATAGATAGCAACTTTGTTCTCATAATCAACTGGAACCTCTTCCGAAATAGTGGATTCATCACTAAATAAAGTCACGACCTCTCCAAATTCAGTTTCATCAATATAATCATCATAAATAGGAGGCATGATTTCATCATAATAAATTTGCTCATCAAAACTTGGTGGACAAAAAAATATCATCTTCATCAAACATAGCTTCCCCAAGCTTGTGGCTTTGCATATCATTAGCATCATAGATATTCAAGGAATTCATACTAACAACATTGCAATCATTCTCATCATTCAAAGATTTAGTGCCAAACATTTTAGTGCATTCTTCTTCTAACACTTTGGCACAATTTTCCTTTCCATCATACTCACGAAAGATATTAAAAAGATGAAGCGTATGAGGCAAACTCAATTCCATATTTTTTGTAGTTTTCTTTTATAAACTAAACTAGTGATAAAACAAGAAACAAAAAGATTCGATTGCAAGATCTAAAGATATACCTTCAAGCGCTGACCTCCCCGGCAACAGCGCCAGAAAAGAGCTTGATGTCTACTACACAACCTTCTTCCTGTAGACGTTGTTGGGCCTCCAAGTGCAGAGGTTTGTAGGACAGTAGCAACTTTCCCTCAAGTGGATGACCTAAGGTTTATCAATTCGTGGGAGGCGTAGGATGAAGATGGTCTCTCTCAAGCAAACCTGCAACCAAATAACAAAGAGTCTCTTGTGTCCCCAACACACCCAATACAATGGTAAATTGTATAGGTGCACTAGTTCGATGAAGAGATGGTGATACAAGTTGTCGGCGTTCTGGGAACGGGGGTCCCCAGACTTGCCTGCCTGCGGCCTGCGGCGTGGCTCAAAGGGGGGCCCAGCACGGCCCATGTTCATCAACACAGACCCAAGACCCTTGTGAGGGGCCAAGCCTCGCGGGACGGATGACACGGAGCTTCCTCAGGCACGGCCTCATCAGGCTGGCTCGCGAGGAGGCGGAGAGATCAAGGTGTGGTACCTCACGAGGTGCCCGTGACGCAAGCCATGACGACCAAGGGCGCCAGGCGGGTGCCAGCCCGCGCAGTGTCCTCCTTTCCTCTTTGGTGCAAAGGGGGCAAGCACAACCGCGGAGAACCGAGGCATCAGGCAAAGGTTGCCATTTCGGTGCAATGAGACCAAGACCAGGAAGACTGCAAGACAGAGGTCATCGTGGAGCCCAAGACGGCATCACCATCAGAGCTTTGTGCAGGCGAAGACTACTTTTGTTAGGGTAGCGAGTACTAGCTGTCCCCCTTCAAATTAATCCGCCATTGTTGGCTCCCTTCCCGCTCAATATTTGGGAAGAGGACCAGGGCCTCTATAAATAGGACCAGCCACCGAGAGAAGAGAGGGGTCTTTGGGGGGAAGGATTAAGAAGAGGGGTTCGGAGGGGTTAAGAAGAGAGAGAGAGAGAGAGAGAGAGAGAGAGAGAGAGAGAGAGAGAAGGGTGGTTGAACTCCTCCCAGCAGTTCATCGCCCCAGCCAAGAAAAGACCCTCGCGAGGCTGTTCTTCCTTGTATCATTCATCATCATCAGCCCAAGAGGCAATCCACCACACCACACACTGGAGTAGGGTATTACACCACAACGATGGCCCGAACCAGTATAAACCCTTTGTCTCTTGTGTTGTTCTTTCCATGGCTTAGATCTTAGCGAGGCGAAGGGTGGAGGTAGGTAGGAAGCGAAATCTCCGCGCGCACCCCAGTGTTCGAACCTCAAGGGTCTGCCAGAACCCGAAATCCGACATTCGGCGCGCCAGGTAGGGGTGCGCCGGAATTTGTCTTCCACCACCCCGTTCTCCTCCGACCATCGCACCCATGTCTGACGCTCGTTGGGACCGCGCCGAGCGCCGGGCTGCCCTTGCTTCCCGCATTGCCCAAACGGCTCCTGTCGGCGGGCGTCCTCGTCGTTCCCCGTCACCTGCCGTCAACGCCGCCACCGGCCCGGCGGGGAACGAGCAGCAAGCATCGTCTCAGCATCCATCCGTGTGGCAAGACGGCCGCACCGCAACTCCCTCGCTCCCCCGGCTGGTTCTTCGTCCCGCGCGCTCCGCACACCCATGAAGGCTCGAGCTACGCTCATCGCGGCGAACGAGCTCCTGCGCTACCGCCCCATCGACGACGTCTATGAAGAATGGCTCGACCGTGTCGCCGAGCTCGTCCGCGCCGCAGGGGGCTCTCCTGCGCCGTCCGTTCCGCTGCACCGCACCCCGCCCCACACGGGCGACGAAGCTCCGGTGGCGCCCCGGCCGCCTCCTCCTCAAGAAGGCGCCATGGCTCCAAGGCGCGTGGCCCCTGGGCGGAACCCGCTCCGTCAGGTGCCAGCGCAGCAAGAGCAGACCTGCCAGGAACTCCCTCGCCTGCAAGAAGCTGCCCGGGCGCTCCCTGCTCTAGCACGTCGCGACCATGCTCCTACTCCCGCACGTCAAGACCCAGCTGCGGCGCGTGAGGACATGCAAGACCAAGCTCTCCGTCACCCAAGGCCTCCCATGGCCACAGCAGGCTGCCGTGCCTTCACCGCCGAGCTACGCAGTGTCGCGTGGCCCGGCAAGTTCAAGCCAGACCTGCCTCCTCGCTACGATGGCACGGCTGACCCTGCGGAGTTCCTCCAGCTCTATGAGCTGGGCATCGAAGCTGCCAACGGAGACGAGAAGGTCATGGCGAACTGGTTTCCCATGGCGCTCAAGGACGGGGCACGCACCTGGCTCCTGAACCTAGCTCCAGGCACGATCTCCTCCTGGGACGAGATGCGCACCCGCTTCATCGCCAACTTCCAAGGTACTCGCGACCGGCCACCCGCTGTGAGTGACATGCGCCGCATCAAGCAACAACCCGGGGAGACCCTGCAGAAGTACATCCAACACTTCAACAACGCACGCCTCAAGATTCCCAGGGTGACTGAAGAGGCCATCATCTCAGGTTTCTCCGACGGCGTGCCCAATGTCAAGATGAAGGAGGAGCTGGCGATGCATGAAGACCTGTGCACTTCTTTGGAGCTGTTCAACTTGGCAACCAAGTGCGCCAGGGCTGAGGAAGGGCGTCTCTCCCTCCTCGAGCTGCCTGCCGTGGACCCGGAAGAGAAGAAGCCCAAGGCCAAGGATGTGAAGCGCAAGGGGGCTGCCGTGCTCGCGGCAGAACCAGACACCAAGCGGGGCAGAGATCAGCCCGAGCCTTCCAAGTGCAGCCGGTATTGCGTGTACCACGACCTCCACACCCACAACACGAACGAATGTCTAGTGCTCCGAGCCGTGCAAGAAGGAAGGATCGGCCGTTGCCCCGACCACGGTGACCGGGGCTACGGTCGAGGAGGAGAAGGAACACAGGACGCTGGGAAGACCGTGGCCTGCGCCAAGGGTGGCGCGATCAACCTCACGAGGATCGCTGGCAAGACCCGCCTCGCGAGGGAGACTGAGGATCGCCCGCAAGGCAACGCCGGACTCCCTCCGCTGCCGCCGCAACCAAGGAGAAACGAGGACCGCCACCAGGATCAGGAGGCTGGGGGCTTCCAGGAGCCGCGCGCGATCGCCTGCATCCTGGGCGGGGATCAAGCCCCAGCCTCTCAATGCATCTTCAAGCAGTTTGCCCGCGAAGTGAATGCAGTCCTCCCCAGGCTTGAAGCCACACGCCCTCTCAGTTGGTCGGCGTGCGCCATCATGTTCAGCTCAGCAGATCAGCTCAAGTGTGCGGCTACAGCCGGAGTCCTCCCAATGCTCTGTTCCCCAATCATCAACAACGTGGTAGTCACCAGGACCCTCATCGATGGCGGGGCGGGGCTCAACGTCCTGTCCGTGGAAACATTCAACAATCTCCAAGTGCCCTACAGCCAGCTTCAGCCAATCAAGCCTTTCTCCGGAGTCACCAACGGCTCCACGGTCCCGATCGGGCAGGTCCGCCTCCTAGTCACCTTCGGGGCACGTGACAACTACCGCACTGAGCTCATGGACTTCGACGTCGCTCACATTCGCCTGCCGTACAACGCCATCCTCGGGTACCCAGCGCTGGCCAAGTTCATGGCCGTAACCCACCACGACTACAATGTCCTCAAGATGCCAGGAAGTGGTGGAGTCATCATGGTGCCCTGTGAAGAGAAGGATGCGGTGTGTTCCCTGGAACGAGCCTTTCAGGCTGCGTCACTAGAAGACACGGATAGCGGAAGCAGGAGGCTTCCCGAGACTGCCCCCAAGAAGAAGAATACGTCGTCCGGCTCGGCTCCTCAGGAGGCAGGCCCCTCTGGGCCCATGCCTGCCCAGGGGGAACCTCCTTCCCTCGCATAGGGAAGCGCGCCCGGCGCCCTCCTCAGGCAGGGCTCGGGGGCTCTCCCCTGGAGGGCCACCAACCTGGCTAGGGTCACGAGGGAGGCGCTTGGGCACCACATGGAGGCGTGTTTCGAAGCATGTTTCCCTCAAGAAGGAGTAAGGCAAGGAGAGCCATACCATCAGGAGTTCGTCAGCAAGGCCATTAAGGAGCTACAGGAGTCAAGAGTCATGAAAGGCGGCCGCCGTCTACCAGCAGTGGCTCCCATCCAGGCGAGGATGGTGGGCTGCCGTCTGCATCGACATACCAGGGCTCAACCGAGTCACCTCTCTGGAGCGCCTCTGGCCCTCGCGAGTGGAGCGCTGTGGAGGTCCACCCCACAGCTACGTTCGCATGCCTTACGGCTTGCCGAACGCGGCTGCCACGTACCAGCGCCTCATGAGGGGCATCATGGAGGCACAAGAGGCTAGGTGTTCCGCCGCCCTAGCGGAGATGGAGATGGTCCGCGGGGAGCCGCCAGCACCTCCGGAGCCTCCCGAGGCCCCCGGGCCTGGGGGCTCGTGAGGATTGGCTTCCGCAGCCCACCAAGTCTGCTACACCAACACCCCTTCGTCCTCAACGTCATCAGGTGACATCTTTCAAGTTTCACTTCCAGCTGGGAGCGCCCCCCAGGGCTGCATTATTCCCAGGCTGCGTGGGTCCGTCCCTGCGGCATGTACCCCTTTTATTTCATGTTGTTAGCTTACCTTATTGGGGGCGCCCCTCGGGCTGCATGATCCCCAAGTCGCTCGGGCTTGACCCAGTGACGTCCGCCTTCCCAGCATCTATTTGAATGAATCCACTCCTTCGCGGCTAATGTGTTTTACCTAGTTGCCTGCTCAGCTGACACCAACTAACGGAGCTGCTCCCAAATGGCACGACGCTTGCGCATGGGTCCGTCCCTGCAACGCCGACAAACCTGAATGGCTGAGCTCTGGCCGCGGCAGCCCCGCATAGTGTCACCTTGTCAAGCCTTCAGTGCCTCATTACCCCTCAGAAGCAACCAACGGCTGATTGTCAATTGTCATGGCAACCCCTCGTTTTCTTTTCTATGATGGGTCTACAGGATCTCTTAAAGGAGCTGCATCAGGCGAGGCCCTTGCGGTGTCTCCTCCACTCTCGTCCGCATGAACCGCTTGCACGTTAAAGGAGGGGTGCATGAGCATCACGACTCAGGGCTCCTACTGGCTCTCCAGCCCTCACCCTCTGGCCTTGTCCACGGCATCGCGACCTGGCATATCAGCGACGGCTGAGACTCGCTCGAGGGCCGGGACCTGAGGACGTAGTGCAGAAAGGGGAACAAAGGCGAGAGGGGAGAGACACACGATGACCTCGCCGAGCACCCTCGTGCCTGCCGATGCATGGACCCGGCGACACGCCAGAGAGCGGCCCCTGATTCTCGAGCTAAGTCATCGCCTAGAAGCGCCAGCTACCGTGGCACCATCCCCGCACCTAATTCTATCCCGTGTTAGCGACGCCGCTCTCCTTTCTCACCAAACGATGGCTGCTTGGGCGCCAAAGGGGACCTCCTGAGCATCGCGACTCAGGGGCTCTTATCGGACTCCGGGTCGCTCACCTCCTGGACTTGACCACGGCATCACGACCTGGCATACCAGCGACGGCTGAAGCCGCCTTGGGACTGGGACCTGTCGGCGCAGAGCACCAAGCCCTCGTGAGGTTCGAAAGGGAGGACTGAGCTAAGACGGAATGAGCAACTTGCACAATTCTACGACAAGGGTTATATTAACAAAACAGGATCACAGGCACCTTACAAGCCCCCACGGGACGCGTTTTTGATTCCTCGCAGGGAACATATCCTAAAGGGACACTAACTACGCGTGCCCCAGCAGAAGACGCCATCATCAACAGTGGGCCGTCAAGCACCGGCACCAACCCCATCCAGATCAGAGTCGGCGGCGGCCTGACGAGCCCGCCTTGCTCCAGGAGCGGAGCCGGCTCGGGGGCTCGTAGCTGTCGTCGCTCGTCTCCGGAGTCGCAAAGAGCTCGCCAGAGTCGCTGGAACCTCCTCCGCCTCCTCCGCCTGAGGTGCCGCCAAGGGAGCGGTCGGCGGGCCCAGTCCTCGCCGCAGCAGGGCCTCAGCCACCTCTCCCTGGGCAGCACTCCAGCCGGCGCCTGCTCGCATCGAAGACCTTGAAGAGCATCACCGAAGCACCGTCGTAACCCAAGTGGATCGCGAAGACGCCCCTTGTCCTGCAAACCCGGGCGATCTCTCTCCAGCCCCGAGTCATGAAGACCTCGCCCGGGGCAACGACCGCGACCTCTGCCTCGGTTGCGAGGGTGCTGCAGCCGGCATGCTGCAGCCAGAGCTCCAGGGGCTCCCCCTGCGGGATGATGGAGGCGAAGAAGGGAGGAAGGCGAATCCAAGACTGAAGAGGAATGGTGACGTGGAGCACGAACACTCGAGAGGAACCCTCGGTGTGGACCCCAGGGGGGACGACCCACACCTTCGTGACCCGTCGGCGCCAACGGCGGCGCCGCCCGTGGCGGTCAGCATCAGCTCCTTCAGGGCCCTCGACGTGGGTGTACAATGGAAGCGGGAACACCGGCGGCGCCCGCTCGCACCAAGGCCTCGACACCACCTGAAGGGCCCCCTCGTCCGGGCCACGGGGGATGAGCCGTTTCTTCGGCGGGAGTGGGTCTGGTTCCTCTTGGGGAGCCTTTCCCTTCTCCGCCATCGAGAACCGGCGGATCAGAGCCATCGCAGCAAGACGGAGCAAGGATCGGGAAGAAGGAGAAGCTAGAAGGGATGGACTGGAAGGGCGCGCGCCGTTCCGTACTTATAGCCGGCGAAGGCCAACCGCCGACCTCCACGATCGCAGGTAATCATGACCCGCTTTGCATGCAGGGACTTGTCCAATCCGTGCAGTTGCCGAGGCGCAATGGGGGAGTGGAGACGCCCACGTCCAGTCAACCGCCACGCGGCGCCCAAGGCCACAGGCTTTTAGGGCCCGCGGCGCTTCACTCTTGCCCTTACGCCTCCCTGCACGACCAAGTCCGGGCGCGCCTTGGGCCCGGGGGCTACTGTCGGCGTTCTGGGAATGGGGGTCCCCAGACTTGCCTGCCTGCGGCCTACGGCGTGGCTCAAAGGGGGGCCCAGCATGGCCCATCTTCATCAACGCAGACCCAAGACCCTCGCGAGGGCCAAGCCTTGCGGGGCAGACGACACGGAGCTTCCTCAGGCACGGCCTCATCAGGCTGGCTCACGAGGAGGCAGAGAGATCAAGGCGGGGTACCTCACGAGGTGCCCGTGACACAAGCCATGACGACCAAGGGCGCCAGGCGGGTGCCAGCCCGCGCAGTGTCCTCCTTTCCTCTTTGGTGCAAAGGGGGCAAGCGCAGCCACGGAGTACCGAGGCATCAGGCAAAGGTTGCCATTTCGGTGCAACGAGACCAAGACCAGGAAGACTGCAAGACGGAGGTCATCACGGAGCCCAAGACGGCGTCACCACCAGAGCTTTGTGCAGGCGAAGACTACTTTTGTCAGGGTTGCGAGTACTAGCTGCCCCCCTTCAAATTAGCCCGCCATTGTTGGCTCCCTTCCCGCTCGATATTTGGGAAGAGGACCAGGGCCTCTATAAATAGGACCAGCCACCCACAGAAGAGAGGGGTCTTTGGGGGGAAGGATTAAGAAGACTGGTTCGGAGGGGTTAAGAAGAGAGAGAGAGAGAGAGAGAGAGAGAGAGAGAGAGAAGGGTGGCTGAACTCCTCCCAGCAGTTCATCGCCCCAGCCAAGAAAAGACCCTCGCGAGGCTGTTCTTCCTTGTATCATTCATCATCATCAGCCCAAGAGGCAATCCACCACACCACACACTAGAGTAGGGTATTACACCACAACGGTGGCCCGAACCAGTATAAACCCTGTGTCTCTTGTGTTGTTCTTTCCATGGCTTAGATCTTAGCGAGGCGGAGGGTGCAGGTAGGTAGGAAGCGAAATCTCCGCGCGCACCCCAGTGTTCGAACCTCAAGGGTCTACCGGAACCCGAAATCCGACACAAGTGGTATATGGATGGTAGATAAAGGTTTTTGTAATCTGAAAATATAAAAACAGCAAGGTAACTAATGATAAAAGTGAGCACAAATGGTATTGCAATGTGTTGAAACAAGGCGTAGGGTTCATACTTTCACTAGTGCAAGTTCTCTGAACAATAATAACATAATTGGATCACATAACTATCCCTCAACATGCAACAAAGAGTCACTCCAAAGTCACTAATAGCGGAGATCAAACGAAGAGATTATGGTAGGGTACGAAACCACCTCAAAGTTATTCTTTCCAATTAATCCATTGGGCTATTCCTATATGTGTCACAAACAGCCCTAGAGTTCATACTAGAATAACACCTTAAGACACAAATCAACCAAAACCCTAATGTCACCTAGATACTCCAATGTCACCTCAAGTATCCGTGGGTATGATTATACTATATGCATCACACAATCTCAGATTCATCTATTCAACCAACACATAGAACCTCAAAGAGTGCCCCAAAGTTTCTACCGGAGAGTCAAGACGAAAACGTGTGCCAGGTTCATGGGCGGAACCCGCAAGTTGATCACCAAAACATACATCAAGTGGATCAATAGAATACCCAATTGTCACCACGGGTATCCCACGCAAGACATACATCAAGTGTTCTCAAATCCTTAAAGACTCAATCCGATAAGATAACTTCAAAAGGAAAACTCAATCCATTACAAGAGAGTAGAGGGGGAGAAACATCATAATATCCAACTATAATAGCAAAGCTCGTGATACATCAAGATCGTACCACCTCAAGAACACGAGAGAGAGAGAGAGAGAGAGAGAGAGAGAGAGAGAGAGAGATCAAACACATAGCTACTGGTACATACCCTCAGCCCTGAGGGAGAACTACTCCCTCCTCGTCATGTAGAGCACCGGGATGATGAAGATGGCCACCGGAGAAGGATTGCCCCCTTCGGTAGGGTGCCGGAATGGGTCTAGATTGGTTTTCGGTGGCTACGGAGGCTTCTGGCGGTAGAACTCCCGATCTCTTGTGCTCCCCAAAGTTTTTAGGGTATATGGGTATATATAGGAGGAAGAAGTACGTCGGTGGACCTCCGGGCTGTCCACGAGGCAGGGGGCATGCCCAGGGGGAGTGGGCGCGGCCCCCACCCTCGTGGGCAGCCCGGGACTCTCTTGGTCCAACTCCGATACTCCGTGGGCTTCTTCTGGTCCAAAAATAAGTTCCGTGAAGTTTCAGGTCAATTGGACTCCGTTTGAGTTTCCTTTTCTGCGATACTCTAAAACAAGGAATAAACAGAAACTGACACTCGGCTCTGGGTTAATAGGTTAGTCCCAAAAATAATATAGAAGTGTATAATAAAGCCCATAAACATACAAAACAGATAATATAATAGCATGGAACAATCAAAAATTATAGATACGTTGGAGACATACCACTAGGCCGTGAGATTAACGAGGAGGAAGACTGGGGAGGACAAGTTCTTCGCACGCACCCCAGAGTTCGAACCTCTCAAGGGTCTGCGGAACCCGAAATCCCACATTTGGCGCGCTAGGTAGGGGTGCATTGGATACTCTCCTCTTCCAGCCGATCCACCGCCGTCCCATCATCCCATGGCTGACAATCCGAGGGCTCATACCCAGGCAGTGTCATACGCCCAAGAAGTCCTCCACTCCGCACTCCAGGAGGCCCGCACTCCGCGCTCCAGGTTAGTGATCCGGCCGCATCCCGTCGGCAGGCAGAAAGGGAGGATGCGCATCATTTCTCTGTTCGACGGCGTTGAGGCAGCACGTCCCGATCTGCGGTACCCGTCGTTCTCTCTGACCAAGCTCCGGCGTGGTAGGGCCTTCGCCACTTGCTCGTTGCTGCAGTATGGGCAGATCCCGGCCGCCGGCACCCTCCTAGTAACATCCCGATGACCCTGAGGTACAGCTTCCTCCGACCTTGCTCCACTGCCCATCTTCCCACGTTGCTGCATGAGGATCTTCTTTAGTTGTTTGCTTAAATTGTATCTCGGCTGGCGTACTTTCCATCTTGCAATCTCGTCCTCAAACCATTTTTGATAAACCACCATGCTGCTATCTTTCCCTTATTACATGGAATATGCTTCTTTTTTGTCGGCATATGTGTATTCAACTCGTGTTATTCGCCAGTAATTGTTTCCTTTCTACCTCTTTTTTGCAAACAGGGCTATCCATTTCACCTCGTTGCTATTGTGACCTTTTGGTGAACTGCACAGATCACTTTTTTTCTTAAGAGTGTTTTGTGCAGTTCCGCCAAAATGTCACACGGGCAACATTTTTACATTTCTGTGGGACTTCAGAAAGGGAGATTGGTTTTGCTATCCTCCTCATCCAACTCCGTGCCTAATCTTCTCCAACAAGTAGTTAGTCCTAAAGAGAGACCGTAGAGGTGATCGGCTTCTATTTGTGTGTGTTATGTTTCATCATTTAGTTCCACTATTATTGTAATCACACTAAATGGATATCTTTGCAAACAGGGATGGTCAGCTCGATTTTAGTGGAGCTGCACAAAATGATCGGATTGTGGTATCCTCCGTACACCCCCTTTTGGCTACATCGCTGGGTGAAACTAGCTGCCAAGCAATGAACACTGTGCCCAGGAAATGGAGCCATGCCTACGAACAGCATCGATCAATTATATATTTTTCTTTATTTGTACACCTTCTCACAACTTTGTCTTCAACTATGATGTGAATATTGGCGCTGATCTGCGAACCATTGAGATGCATTAGCAGCCATGGTAGTTTCATTTATATTTGATGGAATGTTGTAACAAGATAATGTTGAGGCAAGAGGACACATGAATCCTAAGTTGAAACCTTTTTTTCTTGCAGGAACCAAAGTTGAAACCTTCATATCATCATGGTACAATTTCATTAAAATTATGCATACATATAAACAAATCATGAAGGATTGATAGAAATGCCAGAAACAATTCAACTTCGTTTCGCCGACATGTGGGACATCCTTCATCCGGCTCGACCTGCCGTGCAACAATATTGAGTGCACAACTGCAGGGAAAGATTCACCCTGGTCATTGCGCTGCATTAGTAATGACTAGTGAGCAGTCAAATCATAGAGCCCCACCTTTGCCACAGTAAGTTGCTCGGACGAAGAAACCATCATTTCTCTGTTCCTTGAATCCGCGGGTACTCCCATATTCCTAGAGTAATAAGTTGCTCGGGCGAAGCAACCATCACTTCACCTTTCCCACAGTAAGTACCTCCTTGGGCCCACTAAAAAATCACTTTTCTCTCTCCATCAAGTGCATTCATTGTCAATCTAACCCTGTCACCGAAACACCTCTTTGGCTACATTTAGTTTAGGGTTAGTCATGAGTTAGTCTAACATCTAGCTAAGTTAGAGTATCCAAATAGGAGCAGTATAGGACATCCAAGTTGCTCAAAGCATACAGTCAAATTCGTACGTGAAAGGATCTTTTTTCCTTTTGAAAACGGAACGTGAAAGGATCTTCGAATGATATAATTTTCAAATTATATAAAATTGTATCAATAGTCAAAGGCATCCTCAAAGAATACATTAGGCCCCACTCCCTCCGTCTAGGTGTATAAGTCGCCTTACGAAAACCAAATAATCCCAAAATACTTAGGCACGGTGCATTAACTCCCACCTCGTTTCTTGTTTCTTTACATATCCACCAATAAGTGATGTGGGGCGTGCATGTTTTCAATGACTTAGACTACCAAACACGACATGCAATGCTTAGTTCATTGCATGCAATGCTATTAATTAACAAATAAATATTAATTTCTCTCATTTTCCTCTCTTCCTTGGTCACGGTGCACAATCTAAGATGACTTATTCACTAGACGGAGGGAGTATATAAAATCTAACCAATAGTCAAAACTGAGTGTTACTACTACACCAAACAAGTTCAAAACGAGAAACTGGACCCACTCATGGCACGGCTCGCCTGTCTCGTTTGGTCCGTCGGTCAAAGCGCTTCCTCTTCCTGGCATAACAATAGAATACAGTAATTTTTTAGCATGCTCTTGGCATGTCGCTAACATGTGATGAGTTAACCGACCTCAATAAATGGCAAAAACGCCAGCCCGCCGCACTTGGAGAGAGACGAGGAGCGAGAAGCGATACGGGCTGGTGCATTTCTAGAGCTAGGTGTCGCACGGAGGCCAAGAAATATGGTGATAGCGTGGGTTGGCCACGTACAGTATGATGTAACTACACTGGGCTGCCGTGTTTCGTACTCTTCCGGTCTACTGTGGAGATGATTGGTTGATTTTATATCACTAAATAATACAAAATATTATGAGTGCAGATGCTCCACCACGAGGTTCCTTGCTCCTTCTCGGTCGTCGGGAATCTATGTTCTTCCACTCTTTTTTTGACATGAGCTTTGTTCTCCCTTTTGCCAACACGCGGGACATCTAGCATCAAGGTGCACGTGTCATGCAAGAAAATGGAGATAAGTAGTGCGTAAGTGAGTCATGCACTA
The DNA here is from genome assembly GCF_002162155.2 of Triticum dicoccoides. NCBI lineage: Eukaryota > Viridiplantae > Streptophyta > Magnoliopsida > Poales > Poaceae > Triticum > Triticum dicoccoides. The sequence goes on from NC_041380.1 coordinate 345,907,323, forward strand.
CGATGGCACCTAGTACTACGTAATATTTTTCCTCCTCGATGGCACGTGAATAGTGCACGTACTCAATGACGGAGCACGTGATGGTAGCCATGGACATGGTCGGCCCTTTTTGGAGAGAGTACTAAATACGTATTAAATTTGATGTGTCCCGTCAACTTGCAGAATGATAAGAAGCACACACTGAATGACGGAGCACGGGATGGTAACCATGGACATGGTTAACCCTATTTGGAGACTACTTTTGATGTGTCCGGTCTACTCGCAAACGAGGAGAAGCTTTGCTTAGTACACTATCGACTGTAGTACCATCATCATTGTTTGACTTTGGGAAGAGGCGAAGGGCCAAGCGCACAGTCACCTACTCACAGTATAACCGACCGTGTTTGCACCAATTTTTTAACATAGTACCCGAGTGTATTGCTCTAGTGGTCATCACACGTGAGCCAATCAATTCGCACCCTTCCACGCTCCATTTTGTCTTGCGTTCCTTCCTTCGTCCAACACACTCACAAGTGGGCCCAATGCTGATGTATGCCAACATGGCAGTTAATTATTTTGCAAGAGTCAGCTATCACACCCTTTCGATGCCAGGTCAATGTACCCACTAGAAACAAGTTATACTTGTTCGGTTCAACCACCTCCCTAGGTGTTTGGAGAGGAATTGGCCTACGCCCCCTGCCCACCTATAGAACTGCCTCGCACTTAATGTTTATTTGCTAATTAATAGCATTGCATGCAATGAACTAACCACTGCATGTCGTGTTTGCTAGTCTCAAGTCATTAAAAGCATGAACACCCACATCTCTTATTGGTTGATATGTCAAGAAACAAGAAACGATGTAGAAGTTAATGCACCGCGCCTAAGTATTTTGGGATTATTTGGTTTTCGTAAGATGACACCTAGATGGAGGGAGTATTATACTTGAAGGCTACAAGGTTGGCTATAGATGACGTGGCAGTGTCATGTAGCCATCACCTGGTTATACTATTAACCATGCTCTTATAATACTCATATATTTAGGAACAGAGGGAGTAGTTGGCATGCATGATACTACCTATAATACTCCCATTACAACCAGCCTGGTAGAATTAAAATACCTAATCTAAATGGTCTCCGCTTGATCTCTTTGTCCTCCTCCAGCATCCGGTAGAAGAAGAATTGAGAAAGACACCGGCTGTATTCGCCGGTGTCGCCTCGACGTTGGCCTTCATGGGATACAATCGGCGGCGGCCTCCCATTTTCTACTTTTCCTCGATGATGGCGGCGGGCAGGGACGTTCTGCCCTTCACCTCGTCCACATACGCATAGCCGCATCACCTCGTCGAGATCCGTGACGGCTTCTTTCTCTGCCTTCATGTCGTGGTTACGCGTGCGTCGACAGCGGATGGCGCAGTGGCAGACACTGGAGGCAATGTACCACACGGCGGCGTCGAGGGCAGTGACGATGCCCGTGCCATCGTGCTCCCCGACAAGCCGGCATGGAGCAAGTCGGCACTCTTCCTCGTGCTGTATTGCAGAGGCCAGCTGCGGAACCACGCGCTGGCTTAGTGCGGCAACTGCCTCCAACGGGCTAGGCGAGGGATGTGGAGAAGCGAGCTGCCGGGCTCGACAGGCCACCCAGACGGCTCCTCCTTCTCGTCGGATGCCGCTGAAAGAGTGGAAAATTGGTGGAAGGAGGAGCTTGGCCGGCGTCCTGATCCTGAATGGACGTGTGTGGCCGGAGTTGGTTTCTCGCAATCCACGCGGGTTTCTATATCTATACTATCTTCTTCTTCTATTTCTATCTTCTCAATCTATATATAGTGTACCAATTTTAAGTAGGACTAAGAACATTAATCATAACCATTTATCTTCTAGATCCAATGGCCAATATCAGTAGGATTCGCATGAACAGTACACTATTGCTACCTCACCTGTGTTCTAGAACAATCATGTACCCTTTCTATAAAAAAGAAGCCCATAACTAGCTCCAATGGAATGTGTTGCCACATGACCACCAGATGGTTTGATTGAGCCCAGTCGAGATGGTTTAGTAGGAGAATGTGGGTATTTATCAAAAAAAAGAACACGCGGAAAAAGTGAAGCAGCGTGCAGTTCTTGTTAAATGAACGTACATGTTTATGGCATGAATACTACTTCCCGCTTTTACAATATTGAACTAATATCAGCATTTATACATCACTATATTTTCTTTTTCTTTGAATCTATTAGCACATATATTACTTATTTTCCCTTTTACCAAAATCAATCTGTTATTTTCCCTTTTACCAATTTTAAGTAGGACTAAGAACATCAATCATAACCCCGTACGTTCACCGTGATGCAAGAGGTGTGAGCCGAGGAACACTGTTGGAGACACCCCCCATAATTTTCCTCGTCATCATCTGAGTCCTAGAAGATCTCACCCACATCATCATTAGGCATGCAGCCGCCTTCATAGACAATGTGCGCAGAAGGAGTAGAGGTGACTGGGGACGCACCATGTTGTGGGCACTCTGTACATGCTTGTGTGCGTGCAGCGTGCGTGCTTTTCCATCGGTGCTAGCTCTAAGGCCGAGGCTGCGATCGTCTTCGTCTCCGGCTAGTCATTGAGCAACGACGGCAAAGAGGTGCTGCAAGAGATGTGTAGGCACCGTTGTGTGCGAGTTTTACCGTAGCACGATGAACCGGATGTTGTCGCAGATGGCACACGCCTCCAAGTAGACGCGTATGTGCGCATGCATGTGTTATTCACGTGCATTCTATGGCCGAGTGTGTGTGCATGCATGTGTTGTGTACATGTGTTGTGTGCTCCATGCTGTGCGCGTTTGTGCATGAGTTGGATCGGGATGAGTTAGTGCGTCGGCGTGTGTACATGCGTGGCTACATGCGTCCTGTACATGTGTGACTTCTTGCGTTGTTATCAATACTTCCTCCGTCTCGATTTATAAGACATGCTCGGCGTTCTAGGTTGACAATTTAACTAGCTAAATATGTATCATATTGGATGAAAAATATATTTTTATAAACTACATCCACTTAAGAATCTAATGATATACTTTTGGTGACATATAACTCATATTTAGTTAGTCAAATCGATGACCTAGAACTACGTGCATGCCCTATAAACCGAGACAGAGGGAGTATAAACTAATAAAATATCTTCAAATTAGCATCCTGATGTATCGTCTCTAGTGGTTAGCGAAGAGTTCATGTTCGTTTATTTGTTTATAGGTGGCCAGGTGGCAAAAAAACAGGGGGAAACGCGCAAGGTTCCTAGCAGACGCTCCACCGCGAGGTTCCTTCCTACTTCTCGGTCGTCGGGAATTGATACGTCTCCAACGTATCTATAATTTTTTTATTGTTCCATGCTATTATATTATCAACCTTGGATGTTTTATATGCATTTATATGCTATTTTATATGATTTTTGGGACTAACCTATTAACCTAGAGCCCAGTGCCAGTTTCTGTTTTTTCCTTGTTTTAGAGTGTCGCAGAAAAGGAAAATCAAACGGAGTCCAATTGACCTGAAACTTCACGGAACTTATTTTTGGAAGGAAAGCAACCCAGGAGACTAGGAGTCCACGAAAGGGAAGCAACGAGGAAGCCACAAGGCAGGGGGCGCGCCCACCCCCCTAGGCGCGCCCTCCACCCTCGTGGGCCCCTCGTGGGCCCCTCATGGCTCCCCTGACGTACTTCTTCCGCCTATATATCTCCATATACCCTAAAAACATCCGGGAGCACAATAGATCGGGAGTTCCGCTGCCAAAAGCCACCGTAGCCACCGAAAACCAATCTAGACCCGTTCTGGCACCCTGTCGGAGGGGGCAATCCTTCTTCGGTGGCTATCTTCATCATCCCGGCGCTCTCCATAACGAGGGGGAGTAGTCCACCCTCGGGGCTAAGGGTATGTACCAGTAGCTATGTGTTTGATCTCTCTCTCGTGTTCTTGAGGTGATACGATCTTGATGTATCGCGAGCTTTGCTATTATATTTGGATCCTATGATGTTTCTTCCCCCCTCTACTCTCTTGTAATGGATTGAGTTTCCCCTTTGAAGTTATCTTATCGGATTGAGTCTTTAAAGATTTGAGAACGCTTGATGTATGTCTTGCCGTGCGTATCTGTGGTGACAATGGGATATCACGTGATTCACTTGATGTATGTTTTGGTGATCAACTTGGGGGTTCCGCCCATGAGCCTATGCATAGGTGTTGGCACACGTTTTCATCGTGATTCTCCGGTAGAAACTTTGGGGCACTCTTTGAGGTTCTATGTGTTGGTTGAATAGATGAATATGAGATTATGTGATGCATATCGTATAATCATACCCACGGATACTTGAGGTGACATTGGAGTATCTAGGTGACATTAGGGTTTTGGTTGATTTCTGTCTTAAGGTGTTATTCTAGTACGAACTCTAGGGCTGTTTGTGACACTTATATGAATAGCTCAACGGATTGATTGGAAAGAATAACTTTGAGGTGGTTCCGTACCCTACCATAATCTCTTCCTTCGTTCTCCGCTATTAGTGACTTTGGAGTGACTCTTTGTTGCATGTTGAGGGATAGTTATGTGATCCAATTATGTTATTGTTGTTGAGAGAACTTGCACTAGTGAAAGTATGAACCCTAGGCCTTGTTTCAACGCATTGCAATACCGTTTACGCTCACTTTTATCATTCGTTACCTTGCTGTTTTTATATTTTCAGATTACAAAAACCTTTTTCTACCATCCATATACCACTTGTTTCACCATCTCTTCGCCGAACTAGTGCACCTATACAATTTACCATTGTATTGGGTGTGTTGGGGACACAAGAGACTCTTTGTTATTTGGTTGCAGGGTTGTTTGAGAGAGACCATCTTCATCCTATGCCTCCTACGGATTGATAAACCTTAGGTCATCCACTTGAGGGAAATTTGCTACTGTCCTACAAACCTCTGCACTTGGAGGCCCAACAACGTCTACAAGAAAAAGGTTGTGTAGTAGACATCAGGAATCTATGTTCTTCCACTCTCTTTTTTTATGTGAGCTTTCTTCATCCTTTTGCCAACACGCGAGACATCTAAATAACTTCGATGTGTCCCGTCAGCTCGCAGAATGACGAGAACCTTGCTTACTACGACTTCTCCCTCGCCAATGCATGCGCGGTGGCTCGTAGCACGAGGAGAAACTTTTGCTTACAAGTGGTGGACGTGCATCAGTTCATTTGGTGTCAGATTGCCAGAAGTACTACTGTAGTACACTACAAAAAAATACACTTCCGTGATGATACGTGTTTGTCATAGTAGGTCACGTTTTTTGTCATGCATGTACATCCATGACAAATTTATGACAGAATCAAGATACTCATACTTGTGCTATCGTAGAAGTGTTCCATGACATTACCAAAATTATCATAACGGAAGTGTCCACTTCCATGACGATAAATCGCGCGTCATGGAAGTGCTTTTGTCAAGGGTGATGGACACGTGGCATCCACCGTAACGGGACGCCGTTAAGCTATCGGGTCCGGTTTTGGATCCGATAACCCGCTAACAGCCCGGACCAATGAGGATTTTCCATGTGTAAAATTCTCATTGGTCGGAGGAAACACATGTTGGCTCACTGTTGGGATAGATGTCATCCATTCATTGGACAAGAGGCGCCTATGATACGTCGACACATGGCACGGCCCAACAGAGGCCCATTTCGGTGAAAAGGCCAGCCCGTTTGACTTGGTCAAAAGGTAACGGGCCGGCCCACGGAAAGCATGTTCCTATATAGCCCGTTTACGGCCCGCTAATTCATGGCCCGTTACGGCCTATCGGAATTAAGCCCAGTAGCTTCATCTGGGCCGTCCAATATGATTCCAGCCTGTTGTAACTTCCGACCCATGTATGGCCCATGATGTCTTTCGGCCCATACGAGGCCATTTGTAACTCTTGGCCCATTAATGACCCGTGGTGAATCTAGCCCGCAATGAATAGTGTACCCCTTTATACCCATTAACGGCCCATTATTCATTTGGGCCGTTTCCAACCCATGTTATCTTTCGGCCTTCTCAAGGCCCATTTACTCTTGGGCTCATTTCTAGCATTCGGTTACTTATGGTCTGTTATTGGCCTTTTTTGCTTGTGAGCCAAATTCCGCCCGCGGTTACAATCGGTCCGTTTGCAGCCCGTTAATCCGTTAGGCCGTTTTCATAGCATCGTCCAATACGGCCGATTAACGATGGCCCATTATTGTCAGTCCATGAACGGACGATTCCAAATCTAGCCCGTTTACGCCCCATAATGCGGTCTGTTATTGGCCCAAGTTTGGCCTATCGATCATACGGCACGTAGAAGGCCCATTGATGCTACGGCCCGTAGAAGGCCCATTGTTTCTACGGCTGTAGAAGGTCCATTGTTTCTAAGGCCCGTAGGAGGCCCATGGTAACTACAGTAAATATGTAGCCCATGGTTATTGTAGCATAGTTTTTAAAAAATAGGTTATTGCGGCCACTAGCAAACCACGGAAAAATAACTGCACTGACTACAAGCAAACAAATAAACAAGACAACAAGGAACTAAATAAGCAAGCAACTTACGCTAGGCTATCACGACTATTACACATATTACATCCACTGGGCATCAAAGTTCGCTACCAGTGCAAATATAGGGAACAAAGCAGCATGTCACATACACTGGTCGTCAAAGTTGGCGACCAGTGCAAATAAACTCCGCAGCAAAACAAGTCCAAAAACTGAAACCACTTCAGAAGAGCTCAAGAAACAATATCCTGGGTACCCATAATGTTGGCAAGATGCTTAGCAAGCTTATTAACTTTCTCTTGTTTGGCGCTTAAATTCTCCAACGCTTGATGTTGCACAAGAAAGTATGCATCTGAATTCTGCAGGGATTTCCTCAGTCCTTCGGCTTTTTGCCGCAACACAGCTGACTAATGCCTTTCAGCTTGTAGCTGAGACTGAATAAGCCGAAGTGATTCAGGCGGCGAGGTCGAAGAGTTTGTGCCAGCGGTACTGGCCAGTAACTCGAAAACTACATCAACGCAGGACTGTTGGGTTTTCTCACTGTCTACAAGATCGTCTTTATCACCTTTCTTGGAGACCAACAGGGTTGTCTCACTATCTTGAACCTTATCTGCATTACTCTCTCTACCATTGCATAGTGTGGTGCTCTTCTCCAATATTCTTTTTGCATACTACAAGAGAAACAAGCAGACACGTCACAGGTTTAGCATGTAGTATACCAAATTCATTTTGGTAAACCGGTTCAGTAGTAAGGTGGACAGGATAACAACATGAAAAAAACATATATCTATGTACTATGGTCACTGTATTGTCCATATCATTCTAGGTTATGTTGCCAAATCAAGATAGAGAAACAGTTCAACTCATATATTTTGAAGACACAATAGCATAGACAGAATATAAGTGTGAGAAACTACACAACATTGGCAACACTTGTAATGTGCATCACATGAGAACATAACTGTTTATACAAGTAAAACTGAAATCAACATAGAGCAAGAAGTTAGAATAGCAATCCAGTTAAAGAAATAGGTTTAAAACATACATGTTGCACCATTGGAGTTTCAATTGGATCCATCATATTCGAAAGTAGTTGGTATGAGTAAATACAGTGAAGCAACAACAAAGAAGTATGCACCATAGCTACGGAATCTGACCTGAAAACAGTTGCTCTTCTGCTTTAAACGTGGAGTTTGGGTTTGCTGTGGTGGTCTTCGTGCTTTGGGCACTGCAGTTGCTTTACAAACTACTCGTGTGGGGGTACTCTGTGGTGTACATGGTGCTTTGTCAACTAGAATTGGGTTACTATCCGCTGGGGTTGGGGTTAGATGGGTTGTAGCTGGCTCTCCGCCCAACGGTCTAAGTGTGCAATATGTAAGAGTCTCGATTATGTGTGGTGGAGCAAGTTTGTGGGCCAGTACAACCATGGTTCTATCTGCATCGACGGGTAGCACTGTCTTTTGTAAAGAACGGGTTTTTGCTCCCTTAGATACTGCCATCACCCCTCCAATTCAAATGGCTAATAAACAAGAAAACAAATTGAATGTACAGACATTGTATGATAGACATATGTGGTAACTCACATATATGTTGTCTAAGCAAACAGGACAGCATGACACAATTTCACATATATGATGCCTAACTAAACAGGATAGCATGACATAGTTTCAGATATATGATGGATAACTTAACATGATATAATGGCATAATTCAACATATGACGAGTATCTAAACATGATGACATGAAAAAACTATATGATGTCTTTCTAAAACAGGTTGGGATGAAATAATTCACATAAATGTTGTCTAAGTATATAGGATGGCATGATATAATTGACATAATATATACTAAGCGGCTGGCACTCGCATGTATGATCTCTAAACTAAGCAGATGGACTTCAATATTGTGCATATGATGTCTAAACTAATCAATGCAAGACACTGATAACCCACAAGTATAGGGGATCGCAACAGCTTTAGAGGGTAGAGTATTCAACCCAAATTTATTGATTCGACAGAAGGGGAGCCAAAGAATATTCTCAAGTATTAGTAGCTGAGTTGTCAATTCAACCACACCTGGAAACTTAGTATCTGCAGCAAAGTGTTCAGTAGCAAAGTAATATAATAGTGGCAGTAGCGGCAACAAAAGTAAAGACAGCAAAAGTAATGTTTTTGGTATTTTGTAGTGATTGTAACAGTAGCAGCGGGAAAGTAAATAAGCGTAAACCAGTATATAGAAATCTCGTAGGCACCGGATCAGTGATGGATAATTATGCTGGATGCGGTTCATCATGTAACAGTCATAACATAGGGTGACACAGAACTAGCTCCAATTCATCAATGTAATGTAGGCATGTATTCCGTATATAGTCATACGTGCTTATGGAAAAGAACTTGCATGACATATTTTGTCCTACCCTCCCGTGGCAGCGGGGTCCTGTTGGAAACTAAGGTATATTAAGGCCTCCTTTTAATAGAGAACCGGAACAAAGCATTAGCACATAGTGAATACATGAACTCCTCAAACTATGGTCATCACCGGGAGTGGTCCCGATTATTGTCACTTCGGGGTTGCCGAATCATAACACATAGTAGGTGACTATAGACTTGCAAGATAGGATCAAGAACTCATATATATTAATGAAAACATAATAGGTTCAGATCTGAAATCATAGCACTCGGGCCCTAGTGACAAACATTAAGCATAACAAAGTCATAGCAACATCAATCTCAGAACATAATGGATACTAGGGATCAAACCCTAACAAAACTAACTCGATTACATGATAAATCTCATCCAACTCATCACCGTCCAGCAAGCCTACGATGGAATTACTCACGCACGACGGTGAGCATCATGAAATTGGTGATGGAGGATGGTTGATGATGACGACAGCGACGAATCCCCCTCTCCGGAGCCCCGAACGGACTCGAGATCAGCCCTCCCGAGAGGTTTTAGGGCTTGGCGGCGGCTCCGTATCGTAAAACGCGATGATTTCTTCTCTCTGATTTTTTTCTATCCGAAAGCAAATATATAGAGTTGGAGTTGGCGTCGGAGGGTTTCCAGGGGGCCCACGAGGTAGGGGGGCGCGCCCCACCCTCGTGAGAAGGGTGTGGGCCCCCCTGGTCTTCATCTTTGGCGAGGATTTTTTATTGTTTTTTCTAAGATGTTCCGTGGAGTTTCAGGTCATTCCGAGAATATTTGTTTTCTACACATAAAACAACACCATGGCAATTCTACTGAAAACAGCGTCAGTCCGGGTTAGTTCCATTCAAATCATACAAGTTAGAGTCCAAAACAAGGGAAAAAGTGTTTGGAAAAGTAGATACGACGGAGACGTATCAACTCCCCCAAGCTTAAACCCTTGCTTGTCCTGAAGCAATTCAATTGACAAACTGAAAGAAAGAAAGAAAGAAAAACTTTTACAAACTCTGTTTGCTCTTGTTGTTGTAACTATGTCAATCCAGCATTCAAGTTTTCAGCATAGATCATTACTAACCACACTTGCAATAATTCTCAGGTCTCACAATTACTCATATCAATAGCATAATCAACTAGCAAGTCATAATAATAAATCTCGGATGACAACACTTTCTCAAAACAATCATAATATGATATAACAAGATGGTATCTCGCTAGCCCTTTCTCAGACCGCAAAACATAAATGCAGAGCACCATTAAAGATCAAGGACTGACTAGACATTGTAATTCATGGTAAAAGAGATCCAATCATAGTCATACCCAATAGAGATTAACAGTGATGAATGCAAATGACGGATGTGCTCTCCAGCTAGTGCTTTTTAATAAGAGGGTGATGACTCAACATAAAAGTAAATGGATAGGCCCTTCGCAGAGGGAAGCAGGGATTTGTAGAGGTGCCAGAGCGCGGTTTTGAAATAGATATAAATTGTATTTTGAGCGATATACTTTCATTGTCAACGTAACAACTAAGAGATGGCAATATCTTCCATGCTAAACACATTATAGGCGGTTCCCAAAAAGAATGGTAAAGTTTATACTCCCCCTCCACCAACAAGCATCAATCCATGGTTTGCTCGAAACAATGAGTGCCTCCAACACACATCAGATCCCAGGGGGAGTTTTGTTTGCAATTAATTTTGATTTAGTTTGCATAAAGCATGGGACTGGGCATCCTGGTGACCAGCCATTTTCTCGTGAGTGAGAAGCGGAGTCCACTCCTCTTGAGAATAACCCGCCTAACACGGAAGATAAGGACAGCCTTTGTTGATACATGAGCTATTCGAGCATACAAAACATAATGTTTATTTGAAGGTTTAGAGTTTGGCACATACAAATTTACTTGGAACGGCAGGTAGATACCGCATATAGGAAGGTATAGTGGACTCATCTGGAATAACTTTGGGGTTTCAGGGATTGGATGCACAAGCAGTATTCCTGCTTAGTACAGGTGAAGGCTAGCAAAAGACTCGGAAGCGACCAATTAGAGAGCGACAACAGCCATGTACATGCATTAAAATTAATAAACATTGGATGCAAGCATGAGTAGGATATAATCCACCATGAACATAAATATCGTGAAGGCTATGTTGATTTTGTTTCAACTACATGCGTGAACATGTGCCAAGTCAAGTCACATTCAAAGGAGGATACCACCCCATCATACCACATCATAATCATCTCAATAGCATGTTGGCACACAAGGTAAACCATTATAACTCATAGCTAATCAAGCATGGCACAAGCAACTATGATCTCTAATTGTCATTGCAAACATGTTTATTCATAGTAAGCTGAATCAAGAACGAGGGACTCATCATATTTACAAAAACAAAAGAGGTCGAGTTCATACCAGCTTTTCTCATCTCAGTCAGTCCATCATATATCATCATAATTGCCTTTCACTTGCACGACCGAATGGTGTGAATAATAATAAGAGTGTATGTGCATTGGACTAAGCTGGAATCTGCGAGCATTCAATAAACAGGAGAAGACAAGGCAATATGGGCTCTGGGTTAAATCAACAATAATGCATATAAGAGCCACTTCAACAATTTAATTATGGTCTTCTCCTACTGACCCCCAAAGAAAAGAAAAGAAATAAAACTATTTACATGGGAAAGCTCCCAACAAGCAAAAGAAGAACGGGAAATATTTTTGGGTTTTCTTTTTAATTATTACTACTACAGCAGAAAAATAAACTACTACTAATTTTTTTGGTTTTTCTTAAGGTTTAACAAACACACAAGAAGAAAGCAGGAAAAAGAACATAAACTAGCATGGATATTACAGTGAAAAAGTATGAGCACCGACATCTAGCAATGAGTGTGTGTGAGCATAAATGTAATGCCGGTGAGAAATACGTACTCCCCCAAGCTTAGGCTTTTGGCCTAAGTTGGTCTATGGCCACGGCTGGCCTGGCGGATATCCATAATAATAGTTGTTGGGGTCGTACTATGATGATGAAGAATAGTTGGGATCGTACTGTGATGAAGAAGAAGAATCTGACTGCCACTGGCTGACAGTCATCTCAGGATCCCAAGAATAAACAGATTGTCATGGAGGCTCATCTTGTGGTTCCTGTTCCAGGGCTGGTGAAGGATTCTTGTAAGCTTGGACGGCAGCCCACGTAACGAGGTAGGGTCCTACAAAATTAAACAAAGAAGGAGCAGGCAGGATAATAGTCTCAGGATGATGTTTGTTAAAGAACAATTGATATTTAAGCTCTCCTGCCCTATTCTTAACAATAAAATCATGTGCCACCATACTTTTATGATCTAGATAAACACGGGGCAGTACCTTTTCTTCCTTCTCAGCATGCCTAATAGGTATGTTAAAATGTGCAGCTAGGCGTGTGGCATGGACGCCTCCAAAGATGGGACCCTTAGTACGGTTCATACTTAACCATCTAGCAATAATACCGCCCATACTAAAAGTGTTATCACTATATAAACCGTGGTGCAGAATAATTATATTAGGGATACTAAGGTTTCCGCTGTTTCCGCGTCCAATTAAACAACGACTAGCAAACAATGCAAAGTAGCGTAAAATATGAAAATGTATGCTAGTGATTCGTGCATCGGAAACCATTCTAGTTTCTCCTACAGTGATAGTATCAATAAATCCAGCCACATCATCATGATGTGGTTCTTCTGTCTTGCCCTCAAAAGGGATTAAACAAATCTGACAGAAATCATAAAGTGACATCTCCTTATGCTCATCATATAAATGAAACTCCACCGTAGGTGGTGAGTTCCTATAATGAAAATGAATGTTTTGCACAAAGGTATTTGTGAGTAAGAGATACTGATCGCATTGGTCGTAGAGGAAAGCGGTGAGGCCTGCATTGTGAGCCAATTCATGAAAATCTTCATAGATACTGGCTGCTCTCAAGAAATCTTCAGAAGGCCATTCACATGCCTGAATCTCCGCGGTGCGCGGCAAATTATACTTAGGCTTCGGTGCCTTTTCCTTCGAGCTTTGGCTCGACAAGCCCCTCAAAAATCTCCTCATTATTTTTCTGAAACAATCTGAAATTTTTAGTAACTTCAAACAAAAATGAACCAACTTCAATAATATTGATAGCAACTACTCCTACAAGTCCCTAGAGCCTATATCAAGCATTAGAACTACTTGGAACCATATAAATTTGACATGCAAGCTCAAGAACATGATCACCTATGCAGCACAAAATTGCAAAGAATAAATCACTAGAACAAAAACTAATTGGACCAATGGAGGAGTCACATACCAAGGAACAATCTCCCCAAGCAGTTTTGCGAGAGGTGCTTTGAGCAAGGAGATCGAAAATCACAGCAAAAGTGGCTAGAACTCGTGCTTGAGTTGGTTTTTCGGGTTTGTATGTGATAGGGGAAGAAGATGGGTGATGGGATAAGTGGAGGAGGGCCACCGTGGGCCCACGAGGCAGGGGGCGCGCCCTAGGGGGGGCGCCCACCACCCTCGTGGCCAGGTGGCAGCTCCTCCCATGGTAATTTTTGCACAGTAAATTCTCAAATATTCCCGAAAAAATCATATTAAATTGGCATGTCATTCTGAGGACTTTTATTTTCGGGATATTTTTATATTGGACGGATAAGTCAGGAAACAGACAGAAAATACTATTTTTACTTTATTTAATATAAATAACAGAAAGTATAGAGAGGGTACAGAAGTTTGTGCTTCTAGTTTCATCCATCTCATGCTCATCAAAAACAATCCACTAACAAGGTTGATCAAGTCTTGTTAACAAACTCATTCCGATAATCATGAAACCAGAGAAATTTCGAATAACACTAAGTTACCTCAACGGGGATATGCACATCCGCAATAATAAGAATATCATATTTCTTCTTGACAGTAGTAAGAGGAAATTCAAAACCTCCAAATATAATCGATGGAATTTTTCCAATAGAGTTGATACTATGAACTTGAGGTTGTTTCCTCGGAAAGTGTATCGTATGCTCATTACCATTAACATGAAAAGTGACATTGCCTTTGTTGCAATCAATAACAGCCCCTGCAGTATTAAGAAAAGGTCTTCCAAGAATAATATACATACTATCATCCTCGGGAATATCAAGTATAACAAAGTCCGTTAAAATAGCAACGTTTGCAACCACAATAGGCACATCCTCACAGATACCGACAGGTATAGCATGTAGCGACCAGACCTCAAACAGTCTGATCTCTGTGCTCTGGTGTCATCCCTGGATCAGTAATGCTGACACCACACAGTACTCGGAGGATTTATAACAGAGTAGCAATCACACACTTATTACATCGAGTGTCTCAAACAAGAACTTATTACAATAAATATGGCTTAAGGCCATCTAATAATGATAATAGCGGAAGGCTTGGAAGATAAGTGAGTCCATCAACTCCAACGGCATCACTGAGTATAGAACCATGACCTAAAGACTCCTTAATCATCGTCTGAAAAGTCTGCAACATTAACGTTGCAGCCCGAAACGGGTCAGCACATGGAATATGCTGGCAATGTAACACATAGAGAGTAATGGAATGAAACAGCTATACTATATGCATATTTGGCCGGTGGAAAGCTCTATGGTTACAGTTTTGCATAAAGCCAATTTTTCCCTACTTCAAAGGAATAAATTTAATTACTATCATGGTAGTTGTTAAACATTGAGAATGGTTGACAATATTCTCAATCCCAAGTAAGCATCATCATTAAACAAAACCCAACAATATTAATTTAGAGTAACATGTTGAGATTCACATGATAATCCAAGTACTAGATACTCAAGATGTCCATAACCGGGGACACGACTAACCATGATTAGTTTATTACACTCTGCAGAGGTTTGCGCACGTTTCCCCACAAGTCTCGATCGCCTCCGTTTGCTTTCTCGCACTACAAGGTGTTTGAGAAGACGGATGACCGAGACATAGTCTTTCAGAAGCGCTAGCACCTTACGATCGGGTAGACCGTACCACCTACATCCCCTACATCTGCTAGTCTACCACTGTAAGAGTTCACACGACTTAGTCAACTATTCTAGAGCCCATAATAGCTTGTGGCTGCACACGGAATTTCTAGTATGAATAGTCTCATGATCCCTTTGAGCCTGGGTGGCGGTCCGAAAGAAAACAGGCAAGTCCTGGAATACCCAGGTGCCTCAATCCACCCAGATGTGTGTTTAAGTTGCCACCTTAGATAAACCATTAATTAACAAAACTCACATCTGTCATGGATATCACTCACCCAATCCACGTCTACTAGCATAGCATGGCATAATAAGCAAATGCGGAAGTAACTCCCAAAGGTTTGATAATAAACAGGTAATAGGTACTACCTCAACTACTTCCCATACCACAATTTAATTACAATCCTAATCATGCAATGTGTGAGGATTTGATCTAATGCAATAAAACTGGGTAGTAGAAAAGGTATGGTCAAAGTGTTACTTGCCTTGCTGATGATCCGGGAAACCTAGCGATTCGAAGTAACAAGCGGCGCACTCCGGGTATTCTATCGCAGACAAACAAACAAGGATACAATAAGTACTCACCTAATGCACGGGTAAAACTCAAATAAGAGATCTAACCAGAAGGTTCAACTTAAGAACTCCGGTTTGCAAAAAGAATCAAATCGAACAAAACGATGAAAGTCAAACGGCGAAAGAAAACAACTTCGTTCTACAAATATGGATCTAGGGCAATTTTTACAGTAGCAAAATCTTGTTTAAGTTGGAAAACGGATAGAGGGTTTCGAGACGAAACTCCACGCGCTTGAATCGCCTGATTCCGATAAACGAGCGAAAAGATATACTAAAACGAAAATCAGATCAGGAATAGCGATCAGAAAAATCGCGGATTTAATCTGAGAAAAAGAAAAAAAACGATGAACGGTCGTTAGAACGAACGAACGGACGAACGCTCGCTATTTAAATAAACCGGAAAAACCGATCTATTTAAAAAAAACAACGGAAAAACAGAGCGGTTTTTCGAAAAAATTAAAAAAACCGGCGCGGAAATCGAGGCGGCGGCGGACCTTGGGCGGCGTGCCGCGGCGGCGGCGTCCGGCGGCGCGGCGGGGCGGCGGCGGCGGGGCTCGCGGCGGCGGTGGCGGGGGCTGGGGCAGCTTGGGGCTTGCTAGGGTTTTGGCTGGGCCTCCCCCGGCTATATATAGCCTAACGGGCCGGGAGTCCTAGTCGGACACGGCCCTATGTCGGTGCGCGTTTTTTTACGCGCAGAAGAAAAATGAAAAGAAATACTAAACGGACTCCAAAAATTCCGAAATAAATTTTCACGGGCTTCTAAAATCAAGCCTCACAAGGTGAACATTTATTTGGGGCCTAAATGAAATTTGAAAAACGCACATTTTTCCTAAATTCAAATAAAACACCGAAAAACTCCGAAATAAAATATTATTTGATTTTATTATTAAATCCTCAATATTTCTTTATTTTGGGAAAGTTATTTTATTCCCTCTCTCATATTTTTGTAATAGAAATAACTGATGATAAAATAATTAAAATCAAATGATCCTATTCTCAAAATTTGAGAAAACTCAAATATGAAAATAACGAAATCCCCAAATCTCTCCGTGGGTCATTGAGTTGCGTAGAATTTCTAGGATCAACCAAAAAGCAAAAAAATAAAATATGATATGCAATGATGATCTAATGTATAACATTCCAAATTGAAAATTTGGGATGTTACAAACCTACCCCCCCTTAAGATGAATCTCGCCCTCGAGATTCGGGTTGGCTTGGAAATAGGTGAGGGTGGTCCTTGAGAAATTCTTCCTCTCGTTCCCAGGTGGCTTCATCCTCTGTGTGGTGGCTCCACTAAACTTTGCAAAACTTGATAACCTTGCTGCGAGTGACTCGATTGGCAAACTCGAGAATCTTAACGTGTCTCTCCTCGTAGATCAAGTGGTTATCCAACTGAATAGTTTCCAAAGGCATTGTGTCTCTCATCGGTATGTCAGCCATCTCCGCGTGACACTTCTTCAACTGGGAAACGTGGAACACATCATGAACTCCTGACAATCCTTTAGGTAATTCCAACTTGTAGGCCACTTCTCCCATACGCTCCAAAACTCGATATGGTCCTACAAATCGTGGCGCTAACTTCCATTTAACTCCAAAATGCTTTGTTCCCCCAAGTGGAGATACTCGAAGATAAGCTCTATCTCCGACTTCGTAAACGGTCTCCTTGCGTTAAGAATCTGCATAACTCTTCTGTCTGGACTGGGCTACCTTGAGCCTATCGCGAATCAACTTCACCTTCTGTTCAGACTCTTTAATCAAGTCAGGTCCAAACAACTGGCGGTCTCCAACTTTGTCCCAGGACAACGGTGTCCTGCACCTCCTTCCGTACAAGGCTTCGAAAGGGGCCATCTTTAAACTGGTTTGGTAACTGTTGTTGTAAGAGAACTCTGCATATCGCAAATTGTCGTCCCAATTAGATCCGTAATCTAGCGCACAAGCTCTCAGCATATCCTCCAAAATCTGATTGACTCTCTCGGTCTGTCCTTCTGTCTGTGGATGAAAAGCTGTAGTGAATTCTAGCCTGGTACCCAAAGTTTCGTGCAACTGCTTCCAGAACTTTGAGGTAAACTGGGTTCCTCTATCTGATACAATACTCCTTGGAACTCCATGCAAACACACGATCCTGGTCATGTATATCTCTGCCAACTTAGCACTGGTGTAAGTGGTCTTTACTGGGATGAAATGAGCTACTTTCGTCAATCGATCAACTACAACCCAAATCGAGTCATAGCCTAAACGAGTCCTGGGTAATCCCATGATAAAATCCATGCCTAACTTATCCCACTTCCATTCGGGTATCGGCAATGGTTGTAACAATCCTGCTGGCTTCTGATGCTCTGCCTTTACTCTCTGACATACATCACAAACTGCTACATACTCCGCAATATCCTTCTTCGTTCCGGTCCACCAAAAAATATTCTTCAAATCCAAATACATCTTGGTATTTCCTGGGTGAATCGAATATGGTGAATCATGTGCCTCTTGCAGAATCAACTTCCTGATCTTCGGGTCATTGGGCACATAAACACGGTCTTCAAACCATAGGGTGTTGTGCTCATCCTCACGAAATCCTTTAGCTTTTCCTTTGCTCAGTTTCTCCTTTATAGCGGCAATCTCTTTGTCAGTCTTCTGAGCTTCTCTGATTCTATCCATCAAGGTTGACTGAATCTCCAATGCTGCTACATAGCCTCTCGGAACTATTTCCAAACATAGTTCACGAAGATTTTCTGCTAACTCCTTGGGTATTTCTCCTGCCATTAAT
This sequence comes from Triticum dicoccoides, assembly GCF_002162155.2. NCBI lineage: Eukaryota > Viridiplantae > Streptophyta > Magnoliopsida > Poales > Poaceae > Triticum > Triticum dicoccoides. Next base: position 345,925,582 of record NC_041380.1, read on the forward strand.
GTATTGACATGGCTCTTACGGCTTAAGGCGTCAGCTACTACATTAGCCTTTCCGGGATGGTATTGCAATCTCATATAACAATCCTTGATGAGTTCCAACCATATCCTTTGTCTGAGATTCAACTCCTTCTGTGTGAAAATGTACTTCAAAATCTTATGATCTGTGTACACCTCACAATGGTTTCCAATGAGGAAATGCCTCCATGTTTTCAAAGCATGCACTACGGCTTCTAACTCCAAATCATGCGTGGCATGATTCAACCCATGAGGCTTCAGTTGTCTTGAGGCATATGAAACAACTCTCCCTTCCTGCATAAGCACTGCTCCAAGTCCTCGACGTGAAGCGTCGCAATACACCTCATAATCTTTGGTCTGGTCTGGCAAAATCAACACTGGTGAGGTAACCAAACGTTTCTTCAACTCCTGGAAACTAGCCTCATATTCCTCCGTCCATATGAACTTGGTATCTTTCTTTAATAACTCCATCACAGGCTTCGCAATCTTTGAGAAATTCTCAATGAATCTCTGGTAGTATCCTGTGAGTCCAAGAAAACTCCGGATCTCTCCCACTATAGTTGGTGCTTCCCACTTGGTCACGGTATCTACTTTGGTAGGATCTACTGCTATACCTTCTCCAGATATAACGTGTCTGAGGAATCCTACTTCCTTCAACCAAAACTCACATTTGCTGAACTTGGCATATAATTGATGTTCTTTGAGCTTTCCAAGTACCAAACGCAAATGCTCCTTATGCTCCTCTTCATTCTTCGAATAAACCAGGATATCATCAATGAACACTATGACGAACTTATCCAAAACTCCATAAATACTTTGTTCATCATGTTCATAAAATAGGCGGGTGCGTTAGTCAGACCAAATGACATAACGGTATACTCGTACAGCCCATACCTGGTGGTAAAAGCTGTCTTAGGAATATCCTGTTCTCGAATCTTCAACTGGTGGTATCCTGATCGTAGATCAATCTTGGAAAATACCTTAGCTCCTTGCAATCGATCAAACAGATCATTGATCATTGGTAGTGGGTACTTGTTCTTAATCGTTACTTCGTTCAATCCTCAATAATCAACAACCATCCTTAACGATCCATCCTTCTTCTCCACTAGAAGTACTGGCGATCCCCAAGGCGAAGAACTTGGGCGAATATATCCCTTATCCAGTAACACCTTAATCTGCTTCTTAATTTCTACCAAATCCTTTGCTGGCATCCTATATGGTCTCTTTGATATTGTCCTGGTGCCTGGCAATAGCTCAATCAAAAACTCAATATCTCTATCCGGTGGCATGCCTGGCAACTCCTCTGGAAATACTTCAGGGAAATCCCTTACCACTGGTACTTCCTCCTGCACAACTCCTGTTAAGCAATTTACTTGAGTCCTCTTGGGCACATGTCGGGATACATACTTGATCCTTCTCCCTTCTGGGATGGTAAGCAAAATTGACTTACTAGCGCATTCAATATTTCCTTCATACTTTGATAACCAATCCATGCCTAATATCACATCCAATCCTTGAGATTCCAATACTATTAGGTCTGAGGGAAAAACATAGTTACCAATCCTTAATGGTAACCGATCACACCATAGACTAGCCACATACTCTGCTCCAGGCGAGGTTACTAACATGGGTGACCTAAGGGCTTGGGTTGGTGGGTTATACTTATCCACAAATCCCCTAGAGATGTATGAATGCGATGCACCAGTATCAAAAAGAACGAGTGCAGTAAATGACTTAACCAGAAACTTACCTATTACTGCATCAGGCTGAGCTTCAACCTCCTCCACGCTAACGTGGTTCACCTGTCCCCTATTAAAAGGGTTCGGCTTCTTCCCAGAGTTTCCATTGCCATTTCCATTTTGTATCTCAGGGCATTCATTGGCCTAATGTCCGGTCTTCGAACACTTAAAGCAAGTGACTTGGCTCAAGTCCTTCTTGGCTGGGGTTGATGGGTTGGTGCGATTCTGGCCATTGCTTCCTCCATTTCCATTTCCATTCCTGGTGCCATTGTGATTGTGTGAGCTACCTCCTCCATGGGTATGCTGAAAATGTCCTCCCGGTATAGGGGTAAAATGTGGCTTCTGCTGAGCTCCTGAAGTGTACTTTTCTTGTCCATACTTCCTCTTGTGATTCTCAATTTGCTGCTGCTTCCCTTCAATCATAAGAGCACGATCTACCAACTCCTGGTAGTTGTTGAAGGTTGCTACCATCAACTGCATGCTCAAGTCATCATTCACTCCTTCCAGAAACTTCTCCTGCTTAGCTGCATCCGTAGCGACGTCATCTGAGGCATAACGTGCTAACTTACTAAAGTCCTCCACATACTGGCGAACTGTCCGTCCTCCTTGGCACAAGTTGCGAAACTCACGCTTCTTCATGGCCATAGCTCTTGCTGAAACATGTGCAGTACGAAAGGACTGCTGAAACTGGTCCCATGTGATAATGTCGACAGGGAAAGTGGCTGTGAAATTCTCCCACCATGATGCTGCTGGTCCTTCAAGTTGATGTGCGGCTAACTTCACCTTCTCCGCATTTGTGCATCCTGCTGTGGTCAACTCCCTAGCTGTCTTGCGGAGCCAATCATCTGCTACTATCGGCTCGGTGCTACTGGAAAACACCGGCGGATTCAGCCTAAGAAAACAGGCTAAGTGGTCAACAGGTGGTGGTGGTGGTGGGTTATTGTTGTTGTTGTTGTTGTTGTTGTTCCCCTGATTCTGATTCTGGACTAGCAACTGCATCAATGTGTTCTACTGCTGGATCAACTGAGTGAGTTCCGGTGGAAACGCAAATCCGGGGTCACATCTCGGAGGCATCTGAGGGTTTAGAAAAGATGAGATCTAAGAATAGAGGGGGTCTAAAGAGAAAACACTACCCATATGCACATGAGGCAAAATCAAACAATTCACTTCATTCAATCAAACAAGGGCATACAATTGATCTAACTATCGCAAAAGTGCTCGGACTACTATATTTACATGGTGGACTACTACTACTGATGAGGTGGTATACTAGAAATATTCTTCGGTTGCAGACTCCATGATATCTGCTCCAGCTTCATCAACATAGTCATCATCGCTTCCGTCTGGATCCGAATCGGTGTCATCGATGATGATGTAGTCTTCTGGGCTAATCTCCTTGGGTTCTTCGTCTTCCTCTACTGGTGTAGGGCCTCCCTTAAATATTCCAATCTTCTTGATTAGGTCGTCATTTTTCTCCACCAATACTTCAATTTCTTCTTCATAATCTTCACGTGTAGCCTTGAGTTCTTCCTCCAGTTCCTTGATTCTAGTCTTAGCCTTCTTCAGATCTATCATGTCGGCACACATCTGGTTCTCTTGTCGTCGAATGTGCTGGTTTAACTCCTGGATAAAAGCTGCAATTGATCTATCCTTCCTGGTGCTGATCATCTCCCAGTGTTCATCTCGGCGCCCACAAATCTGGTAGATAGTATCTTTGAGGTCATTGCGGTAGACTTCTCCAATGCGTCACATGGCGATGTGAGCTGCCATGCTCATTCCTAGACTCCAAGTTGGTGCATCAAAAGAAAACTCTATGGGCTCAGTGACTGGCATGAACGTCCTTCCTGGAACTTGAACTTGAATCATCCAGCGCTCTTCTTTAGGTAAAGTGGCGTTGTAGGTTCCAGTGAAGCTTGGTATTCCTATGTTCAGGTATCTAGTGACTTCCTTCATGTGACGTCCAAAGGGTGTATCTTCATCTGGTTGCATGAACTTGTTCCTTGCATCCGCCATCCTAAAGAGTAGAAAAGATGAGAGGTCAGAAGAGAAGAGAGTGAATAGTGATCTAGGTCTCTAACTTAGTGGTCGTGTCCTACAGTCAGCGTGTGCTCTGATACCATCTCTGTAGTGACCAGACCTCAAACAGCCTGATCGCTGTGCTCCGGTGTCATCCCTGGATCAGTAATGCTGACACCACACAGTACTCGGAGGATTTATAACAAAGTAGCAATCACACACTTATTACATCGAGTGTCTCAAACGAGAACTTATTACAATAAATATGGCTTAAGGCCATCTAATAACGATAATAGCGGAAGGCTTGGAAGATAAGTGAGTCCATCAACTCCAACGGCATCACTGAGTATAGAACCATGACCTAAAGACTCCTTAATCATCGTCTGAAAAGTCTGCAACATTAACGTTGCAGCCCGAAATGGGTCAGCACATGGAATATGCTGGCAATGTAACACATAGAGAGTAATGGAATGAAACAGCTATACTATATGCAAATTTGGCTGGTGGAAAGCTCTATGGTTACAGTTTTGCGTAAAGCCAATTTTTCCCTACTTCAAAGGAATAAATTTAATTACTATCATGGTAGTTGTTAAACATTGAGAATGGTTGACAATATTCTCAATCCCAAGTAAGCATCATCATTAAACAAAACCCAACAAAATTAAGTTAGAGTAACATGTTGAGATTCACATGATAATCCAAGTACTAGATACTCAAGATGTCCATAACTGAGGACACGGCTAACCATGGTTAGTTTATTACACTCTGTAGAGGTTTGCACACTTTTCCCCACAAGACTCGATCGCCCCCGTGTGGTTTCTCGCACTACAAGGTGTTTGAGAAGACGGATGACCGAGACATAGTCTTTCAGAAGCGCTAGCACCTTACGATCGGGTAGAGCGTACCACCTACATCCCCTACATCTGCTAGTATACCACTGTAAGAGTTCGCACGACTTAGTCAACTATGCTAGAGCCCATAATAGCTTGTGGCTGCACACAGAAGTTTCTAGTATGAATAGTCTCATGATCCCTTTGAGCCTGGGTGGCGGTCCGAAAGAAAACAGGCAAGTCCTGGAATACCCAGGTGCCTCAATCCACCCAGATGCGTGTTTAAGTTGCCACCGTAGATAAACCATTAATTAACAAAACTCACATCTGTCATGGATATCACTCACCCAATCCACGTCTACTAGCATAGCCTGGCATAATAAGCAAACGCGGAAGTAACTCCCAAAGGTTTGATAATAAACAAGTAATAGGTACTACCTCAACTACTTCGCATCCCACAATTTAATTAGAATCCTAATCATGCAATGTGTGAGGATTTGATCTATTGCAATAAAACTGGGTAGTAGAAAAGGTATGGTCAAAGTGTTGCTTGCCTTGCTGATGATCCGGGAAACCTAGCGATTCGAAGTAACAAGCGGCACACTCCGGGTATTCTATCGCAGACAAACAAACAAGGATACAATAAGTACTTATCTAATGCACGAGTAAAACTCAAATAAGAGATCTAACCAGAAGGTTCAACTTAACAACTCCTGTTTGCAAAAAGAATCAAATCGAACGAAGCAATGAAAGTCAAACGGCGAAAGAACAACTTCGTTCTACAAATCTGGATCTAGGGCAATTTTTACTGTGGCAAAATCTTATTTAAATTGGTTAAACGGATAGAGGGTTTCGAGACGAAACTCCAGGCGCTTGAATCGCCTGATTCCGATAAACGAGCGAAAAGATATACTAAAACGAAAATCGGATCATGAATCGCGATCAGAAAAATCGCGGATTTAATCCGAGAAAAAGAAAAAAATGACGAACGTTCGCTAGAACGAACGAACGGACGAACGCTCGCTATTTAAATAAACCGGAAAACCCGATCTATTTAAAAAATGAATCTAAAAAAACCGACGGAAAAACCGAACGGTTTTTTGAAAAAATAAATAAAAAACCGGTGCGGAATTCGAGGCGGCAGCATACCTCGGGCGGCGTGCGGCGGCGGCAGCGCGGCGGGGCGGCGGGGGCTAGGGCGGCTTGGGGCTGTCTAGGGTTTCGGTTGGGCCTCCCTCGGCTATATATAGCCTAACGGGCCGGGAGTCCTAGTCGGACACGGCCCTAGGTCGGTGCGCGTTTTTTTTACGCACAGAAGAAAAATAAAAAGAAATACTAAACGGACTCCAAAAATTCCGAAATAAATTTTCACGGGCTTCTAAAATCAAGCCTCACAAGGTGAACATTTATTTGGGGCCTAAATGCAATTCTGAAAAACGCATATTTTTCCTAAATTCAAATAAAACTCTGAAAAACTCCGAAATAAAATCTTATTTGATTTTATTATTAAATCCTCAATATTTCTTTATTTTGGGAAAGTCATTTTATTACCTCTCTCATATTTTTGTAATAGAAATAATTGATGATAAAATAATTAAAATCAAATGATCCTATTCTTAAAATTTGAGAAAACTCAAATATGAAAATAACGAAATCCTCAACTCTCTCCGTGGGTCATTGAGTTGCGTAGAATTTCTAGGATCAACCAAAAAGCAAAAAAATAAAATATGATATGCAATGATGATCTAATGTATAACATTCCAAATTGAAAATTTGGGATGTTACATAGCAGTTGATTTATCAGCCATTTGCAAAGATATTTCGGTAGGTGTCAGCTTATTCAAGTCAAGTCTACGATATAAAGAGAGGGGCATAACACTAACACCGGCTCCAAGATCACATAAAGCAGTTTTAATATAATTTCTTTTAATGGAGCAAGGTATAGTAGGTACTCCGGGGTCTCCAAGTTTCTTTGGTATTCCAAGCATGGTGGAAATCTCAGCTTCCGGTATCTTTCTTTTATTAGTAATGATATCCTTCATATATTTAGCATAAGGATTTTTTTTGAGCACATCAGTTAATCTCATACGCAAAAAGATAGGCCTAATCATTTCAGCAAAGCGCTCAAAATCCTCATCATCCTTTTTCTTGGATGGTTTCGGAGGAAAAGGCATGGGTTTCTAAACCCAAGGTTCCCTTTCTTTACCATGTTTCCTAGCAACAAAGTCTCTTTTATCATAACGTTGATTCTTTGATTGTGGGTTATCAAGATCAACAGTAGGTTCAATTTCTACATCATTGTCATTACTAGGTTGAGCATCATCATGAACATCATCATTAATATTTTTACTAGGTTCATGTTCATTACCAGATTGTGTTTCAGAATCAGACATAGAAATATCATTTGGATTATCAGGTGGTTCAACAATAGGTTCACTAGAAGTTTGCACAGTTCTATCATTTTTCTTCTTCTTATTTTCAGAAGAACTAGGAACATCAATATTATTTCTTTGAGAATCTTGCTCAATTGTCTTAGGGTGGCCTTCAGGATACAAAGGTTCCTGAGTCATTCTACCAGTTCTAGTATCCACTCTAACAGCATAATCATTTTTCTTACTATTCATTTCATGAAGCACTTCTTTTTGAGCCTTAAGTACTTGTTCTACTTGAGTGGTAACCATAGAAGCATGTTTGCTAACAAGTTTAAGTTCACCTTTAATATTAGCCATATAATCACCCAAGTATTTAAGCATATCGGAATCATATTTCAATTGTCTACCAAAATAAGCATTGAAAATTTCTTGTTTGACAATAAAATTATCAAACTCATCAAAGGACTGCCTAGCAGGCTTATAGTGAGGGATATCACCTTCATCAAATCTATAGAGAGAATTTACCTTTACTACCTGTGTCGGGATATCGGGATCAGGAGGTTCTTCAGTAAATAAATAATTAAGATCATATGTTTCTTCAATAGGCGGTATATTAAGACCATGTATTTCTTCAATAGGAGGTAAATTCTTAACATCTTCAGCTTTAATACCTTTTTCTTTCATAGATTTCTTTGCCTCTTGCATATCTATGGGACTGAGAAATAAAACACCTCTATTCTTCGGAGTTGGTTTAGGAATAGGCTCAGTAATTGGAGCAGGAGATGGCTTAGGAGCTGGCTCAGGAGGTGCCCAATTATTTTCATTTGTCAACATATTATTCAATAGAATTTCAGCTTCATCCGGTGTTCTTTCCCTGAAAAGAGAACCAACACAACTATCCAGGTAATCTATGGAAGCATCGGTTAGTCCATTATAAAAGATATCAAGTATTTCAGGTTTCTTAAGAGGATGATCAGGCAAAGCATTAAGTAACTTGAGAAGCCTCCCCCAATCTGGTGGGAGACTCTCTTCTTTAATTTGCACGAAGTTGTATATTTCCCTCAAAGCAGCTTGTTTCTTATGAGCAGGGAAATATTTAGCAGAGAAGTAATAAATCATATCCTGGGGACTACGCACACAACCAGGATCAAGAGAATTAAACCATATCTTAGCATCACCCTTTAATGTGAACGGAAATATTTTGAGTATATAGAAGTAATGCAATCTCTAATCATTAGTGAATAGGGCAGCTATATCATTTAACTTAGTAAGATGTGACATAACAGTTTCAGATTCATAGCCATAGAACGGATCATATTCGACCAAAGTAATTATATCAGGATCAACAGAGAATTCATAATCCTTATCAGGAACACAAATAGGTGAAGTAGCAAAAGCAGGGTCAGGTCTCATTTTATCTCTAAGTGATTCTTTGTTCCATTTAATTAATAACCTCTTAAGCTCATATCTATCTTTGCAAGCTAAAATAGCGGCAGAAGATTCCATATCAAAAAGATAACCCTCAGGAAATAACAGGCATATTTTCATCATCACTATCATCATCGTATTCAGATTCAATAATTTCCTTTTCTCTAGCCCTAGCAATTTGTTCATCAAGAAATTCACTAAGGGGCACAGTAGTATCAGGCATAGAAGCAGTTTCATCATAAGTATCATGCATAGCAGAAGTGGCATCATCAATAACATGCGACATATCAGAACGAATAGTAGAAGAAGGTGTAGGTGTCGCTAACTTACTCATAACCGAAGGTGAATCAAGTGCAGAGCTAGATGGCAGTTCCTTACCTCCCTCGTAGTTGAGGGATAGATCTTGGTTTTTGGATCTCTCAAGTTCTTCATAGTGTCCAGCAGATATAAATCCCAAGTGACTCAAAGAATAGAGCTATGCTCCCCGGCAACGGCGCCAGAAATTAGTCTTGATAACCCACAAGTATAGGGGATCGTAACAGCTCTCGAGGGTAGAGTATTCAACCCAAATTTATTGATTCGACACAAGGGGAGCCAAAGAATATTATCAAGTATTAGCAGCTGAGTTATCAATTCAACCACACCTGGAAACTTAGTATCTGCAGCAAAGTGTTTAATAGCAAAGTATTATAATAGTGGCGGTAGCGGCAACAAAAGTAAAGACAGCAAAAGTAATGTTTTTGGTATTTTGTAGTGATTGTAACAGTAGCAGCGGGAAAGTAAATAAGCGTAAACCAGTATATGGAAAACTCGTAGGCACCGGATCAGTGATGCATAATTATGCCGGATGCGGTTCATCATGTAACAGTCATAACATAGGGTGACACAGAACTAGCTCCAATTCATCAATGTACTGTAGGCATGTATTCCGTATATAGTCATACGTGCTTATGGAAAAGAACTTGCATGACATCTTTAGTCATAACATAGGTTGACATAGAACTAGCTCCAATTCATCAATGTACTGTAGGCATGTATTCCGTATATAGTCATACGTGCTTATGGAAAAGAACTTGCATGACATCTTTTGTCCTACCCTCCGGTGGCAGCGGGGTCCTATTGGAAACTAAGGGATATTAAGGCCTCCTTTTAATAGAGAACCGGAACGAAGCATTAGCACATAGTGAATACATGAACTCCTCAAACTATGGTCATCACCGGGAGTGGTCCCGATTATTGTCACTTCGGGGTTGCCGGATCATAACACATAGTAGGTGACTATAGACTTGCAATATAGGATCAAGAACTCATATATATTCATGAAAACATAATAGGTTCAGATCTGAAATCATGGCACTAGGGCCCTAGTGACAAGCATTAAGCATAGCAAAGTCATAGCAACATCAATCTCAGAACATAATGGATACTAGGGATCAAACCCTAACAAAACTAACTCGATTACATGATAAATCTCATCCAACCCATCACCGTCCAGCAAGCCTACGATGGAATTACTCACGCACGGCGGTGAGCATCATGAAATTGGTCATGGAGGATGGTTGATGATGACAACGGCGACGAATCCCCCTCTCCGGAGCCCCAAACGGACTCGAGATCAGCCCTTCTGAGAGGTTTTAGGGCTTGGCGGCGGCTCCGTATCATAAAACGCGATGATTTCTTCTCTCTCATTTTTTCTATCTGAAAGCAAATATATAGAGTTGGAGTTGGCGTCGGAGGGTTTCCAGGGGGCCCACGAGGTAGGGGGCGCGCCCTAGGGGGGTCGCCCCCGCCCTCGTGAGAAGGGTGTGGCCCCCCTGGTCTTCATCTTTGGGGAGGATTTTTTATTGTTTTTTCTAAGATGTTCCGTGGAGTTTCAGGTCATTTTGAGAATATTTGTTTTCTGCACATAAAACAACACCATGGCAATTCTGCTGAAAACAGCGTCAGTCCGGGTTAGTTCCATTCAAATCATACAAGTTAGAGTCTAAAACAAGGGTAAAAGTGTTTAGAAAAGTAGATACGACGGATACGTATCAGACACCATATGCATGATATGAGAAATATAAACATTGCAACTTAGAGCATACACCTCAGGTGGGATATAGGACTGGTCATCTGTCTCTGAATCCTCCTCTGTGGAGCTCCTTGTAACCATCAAGATATATGCTTCAATAGGTACCAATGCCTGCTCCGAAGACCTTGTTTTCACTCCTGATTTTTTCATAATTGTCTCAAATGGCTGATACACATGAAGAGTAGTTTAATATACACAGATTGTCAACAAATGGAATACGTAATGAAAAAAGATGCCATGAGATAATTCACATATATGATGCCTGGCTACATGGCGATGCATAATTCACATATATGATAACTGGCTGAAAAACATGGCATTGCATAATTCCCATATACTCCCTCCGTTCCTAAATATTTGTCTTTTTAGAGATTACAAATGGACTAGTACATACAGACGTATATAGACATATTTTAGAGTATAGATTCACTCATTTTGCTCCATATGTAGTCACTTGTTGAAATCTCTAAAAAGACAAATATTTAGGAATGGTGGAAGTATGATATAGAAACCAAACAGGTGGCATTCACACAAAGCAAATCTAAACTAAGCTGATGACATATCAGATGAATAATGTAAGCAATGTGAGGCGCCATATGCATGATATGACCAACATCCGCATGCCAGGTTAGAGCAAACACCTCAGGTGGTAAATAGGAGTGGTCGGCTCCCTCTGAATCTCCATTTGAACAGTTATCTTCCTCTGGAATACAATCTGGTATGGCGGGAGGGGGGCACTTCGCCCACCATGGAGTGACGTCTGCATGACATTGTATTCACATGCAACGGACTTCTCTTTTTCTCTACATGTTTAGTACAATTGTGTACAATAACTGACATGCATAATAAAAAATTAGTTAGATTTTGTAAGGCCTAAGGGGTGCATGTAGAAATCAAGACTGATGGTAGCAAACGAGTGGATAGATCCAAAACTATTGATAGCAGGTAGATTATAGCTTCAATTTAAAAAGATAGACAATGGATCATCTATTGTTTGTTGCCCACCCAACATGAACCACATAGAAGACCCCAGATGAACAAGGTAGTAGACATATACTATTCATTGCTGCCTCGATATGAGATCCACAGGAATTTTAAAACTCAAGTTTGAACGATAAAGTAGCAGGTAATAATAACTGATGTATAACGTAAGCAAATACGAAAGACTGCGACCTCTCTTACGGAACTGTGTAGTTCTCAGGTTCATCTGCTCAGTCGATGATGGTAATGCAGTTGGCGTGGCTGCCGGCAATGGGGAAGATGATCTGAGGTGGTGAAAGAAAGTTTGCAGGGGGGATCTCTGCTGCAGTGAACGCTTCTATCAAGGGTGCACCTCACGTGGGGTGGATGACAGCACGGCAGGAGCAGGACTTAAAACACAGAGTTTTCTTTGACGCCTATCTGAAAATGAAGTAAATCTGTAAGGGCTCCTTAGAATTGGAGGATTCTATAAACGCAGGGACAGGAAAAACACAGGAATATGATAGGAATGCACGTGCGAAACAGAGCATTTGGAAACATAGGGTTTCTGTGAACCTTGGTGTTTGGTTCACATGAATTGGAAGAACACAGGAATGAAGAAACATGGTCAAATTAAAGTCAAACCATGTGAAAATGAAAAAACAAATCTTATTATGCTAGTAATGCAATTAGTCATGTTCTTGATGCATATTAATTTGAAAAGGACGTCCAACTAAATATAAAAATTCCTACCATTTTTCTTTGAAAGAACCACCAAAGGAAAAAAATCCTCCAGTTTTGCTTTTCTCCACTCCTAACCAAATGCACAAATAGTAGTACCATAGTAGTTCCATAGCAAAGGATCCCTGAGGGATCGACATGAATGCACAGTAACAAAGTGATGCAACGAGTGTACAACCTATTTGGCATAGCCCTATCACGCATCATTGGGTTGGCGTGGAGGGTGGTGATGCTGGTGTGACTGTCGGAGGTGGCGAAGAAGATATGAGGCCTCTGGAAATGGTGCCGAGGGTACTACTCCACTGTGATGGACGGTTCCGTCGTTGGACCAGCTTCTGTGAGGTGTACGGCGTCGAGGCTGAAGCAGGACAAGACTGACAATGTTAATCTGAAGTGGGACTCTAATATCATCTGCAATAGATGATGTAAAATACATCACCAAAAAGTGCTAGATGTAAAACGCATCAGCCGCGCCACGACCGCTCCGACAGATGTTGTAAATACTGTTTACTCTGAACTTACTGAAGAAACTGAACTTTACAGTCGAAACTGGATTTTACTATTGAAACTGATTGAACTAGTAGAAGAGCATTGCAATAGATGTTTAGGGCGTTTGAGCACTAGTAGCAGAGAAGCAGTGATCTAAATCAGCAGACGCTTGAGCAGGGAACGCACTAGCAGAGAGCAAGTCGTGCAGCAGAACCGCGAGCGAGTGCTAAAGCAGCAAGTCCTATAGCTGCCAGAGGTCGTGCAACGGCAACAGCAGCGCGAGCGAGAGCAAGAGCAGAGCAGCAGAAGGAACGAGACCAAGTGTGGAGCAGCAGCACGACCGACGGCAATAGCAGAGCAGCAGCATGAAGTGGCCACCGAGGAAGCAGCGACATGGGGGAGAGACATCGTGGATGAAGTGGCCGGCGATGGCGCCGTCGATGGAGACCCGCCATGGCTGCTCGGTATCGAGCACAAGCAGCCTTGTGAGATCGAATAAAAGATAAAATGCAACGGTGAGTGTAGACCTCCTTGGTGGCGCCGAGTTGGCCTCGGCTTCATCGGAGGAATTGGTGAGGGTGCTGCGGTTCCGGTGGGGCAGGTCAAGACGACGCTGTGTGGATGGAGGTGGCGCGATAGACGAGGTGAACATCGGGGCAGCTCCTTGGAGGTGGAGGACAGGGCGGCTGATCGAGCGGGACGACGAGATCGATGACGGATCCTCATCCGATGCGGTGGATGAGGGACGGCGAGCTATTGAGGTGGACGACATCGTCGGGGAATAGTCTCTGACTGGGCGGCGGTCGGCAGGCCGACCGAGGAGCGTGGGGTTTCGTGGGTTTTGGCGGCCTCGGTGTATGAATGGGGGGGACGAAGGGCAAGGTAGGGGTGCCATGGCTTAGGGACGCACTTGTCCGAAATGTAGGGTAAGTTACCAGCATACCCCCACCGGTTTTGACACCGCGATGTCGAGCCGGCATTTCCGGCTGAGGGGTAGAAGGGTGATTTCGCGTGTCTGGGCTGCTGACCAATTTTGGATGAGGAGGGAGTTTTCGCGTGCGTCGAAATTTCAGGATAACAAGGCGCGACGCGGGTTGAAGAGGCGGGAGTTTCAAAGCAGATGAGACGAAAGATACTCGAGCTTAAAATTTCAGGATAACATGGCGCAGATTCCTTGTTCGGCAGAACAAACTTAACATGACAAAAAAACAATTCATACAAGACGCAAGAGAGTCATGTCCCCTTTTACTATATTGCTATAAATGTCATTGAAAAAACTACAAGAAAAATGTAAAAAAAATCGGGAGAACAAGATAACCCTGTACAGTACCAAATCGATTTGCACTTCCCTCAACAACAACAAAAAACAAATCAATTCCCACCAAAAGAAAGAGTCATGTCCCTTTTTATATGATTACAAATGCCAGGATCTTGAACTTCAAATTTTGAATCCACGTTATGTTGAATTAGAATATATCGTTAGGTGACCTTGCGGTTTATAATGGATGTAGTCCTACATTTTGATCTTCCATCATATATGAACATTTTACTCCACCCTATGAACATATATATTGTCGTCTACTATATGGACTAAATTTGAATCAATTTTCCTTATTGAATACGATTGTTGTCAAGTTATACAATCATTTAAATATTATCTTGATAACAAAAAACATGCATATAGCAGTAATCATATTTCACTATAAACTACATGTAACAGACGATCTCCAATTCAAATATTTGTATTCATTTTATGTTGAATTCAAATTAGAGTACATTGGTCTAGGTGGCAAGATCTTCAGGGTAATCTAAACCCTGTTTTCATATGTATATAATTCTTGGCTGAATTGGAACAAGTTTTGGTATAAGCTTCTTGCAAAACCGGAGATTCTCTCAACAAGCCTCGTGGTTCTGAGAGGGAACGTGTCACCTTTGTGTGTGAAACAATATACGCTACCTCCCCCCCAGATTTTCTTTAGAGAGGCAACATAGAACAATATGAGTGCCCTGTTAAATTTGGAATTATTCTGGGTTCATTTGGCCTTTTTAAAACATTAATTGAGTTTTTGGACATTTAATGTGCATAATCCAAGTTTGAACTGCAAGCACATGTTTCGGTGCACCAAAGTTGGTTGAAAAATCACATGTGTGTCCTTGGGTGAATTCCTATGTCCCATGCAAGAAATGGGAATGAAATTCAAACATCTGGGCGTCGTGACTCGGCCAAGAACATCGAGAAACTTGGTTTTTGAATTCATGTAAATCCAAAACTCTCCTGGAAATCATGAAACTTGGCATGCTGTCATGGCACTAACATGCTATGGTAAAAAATTGGGCCGATTTGGAACAAGATTTGGTATAAGCTTCTTGCAAACCGGAGCTTCTCTCAAGAAGGCTCATGGTTCTGAGAGGGAACGTGTCACCTTTGAGTGTGAAACAATATACGCTGCCTCCTTGAGTTTCTTTACAAAGGCAACATAGAACTACATGAGCGCCCTGTTAAATTTCGGAATTATTCCAGGTTCGTTTGGCCTTTTTTATACATTAATTGAGTTTCTGGTCATTTAATGTGCATAATTCAAATTTGAACTACAAGCACATGCTCTCGTGCACCAAAGTTGGTTGAAAAATCACATGTGTGTCCTCGGGTGAATTTCTAGGTCCCATGCAAGAAATGGTAATGAAATTCAAACATCTGGGCATCATGGCTCGGCCGATAACATTGAGAAGCTTGGTTTTAAAATTCTTGTAAATCCAAAACACGCCTGAAAATCATGAAACTTGGCATCGTGTCATGTCATGGTACTACCATGTTGTGGTAAAAAAACTGGCAGAATATGAACAAGTTTTGGCATAAGTTTCTTGCAAACTGGAGCTTCTCTCAAGAAGGCTCGTGGTTCTGAGAAGGAACGTGTCACCTTTGTGTGCATAATTCAAATTTGAAATACAAGCACATGGTCCAGTGCACCAAAGCTGGTTGAAAAATCACATGTGTGCCCTCGGGTAAATTTCTAGGTCCCATGCAAGAAATGAGAATGAAATTCAAACATCTGGGCGTCGTTGCTCGGCTGAAACATTGAGAAACTTGGTTTTTTAATTCCTGTAAATCCGAAACACGCATGAAAATCATGAAGCTTGGCTTGGTGTCATGACATGGCACCAACATGTTGTGGTAATTTTGTTGTCCGATTTGCGAAGGCGCACACATTAACAATCAACAAAGTCATTTTGGAACAAGTGTTGTCGCGTTACAATCGGAAACACAAGTATTATTGAAACCGTGGGTGTTCTATTTACCATTTACATGCCGCCACACGTCCCCTTTGTTATAAGCTAGGAGGCGTTGTGTAGGGTAGCTATTTGAGTACGGGAGGCATGCGATCAGACCCCTGCGCGTGCTTATCAGGAGGAGAGCCCTTTGACCTCCATCTGTCATCCACCTCTCTGCCAAGGTCTCCATTAATGGCGCCCGAGCCTCTGTTTAATGGTGTGGCAATGTCTCACTCGACTGAGATTTAAGAGAGAGAAAACAAAATCTGAAAAGAAAATTTTGCACGGATCTTGATGTAAGATCCGACGGACCTACATAGCATCTACTACGACTTATAGCAAGACTGATGAATATATATAAGGACGACGAGAGTGGATAATAATTGTCTTACATAATTAGGAGGTTAATTAAAAAGGCCACATGCGGCTACGCCCGAAATACACAAGGGCAAAAGAAGAAGGAAGACGCATACAATGATCTGGCTCGCTGATCTCTACTTTCTTTATGCGCTGCAGGTCGTGGAGACTAGTTCTCACGGCAGGCGATGTTCTCTTTCATCAGTTTCATGTCCTTAATACGCTGCTTGGTAGCATCTATGGATTCCTCCACCAGCATGTTGCGCTCGATGCAAAGCATGGCATTCTCGTCCATAAGTTTCTTGACAATGATGCTCGTCCTCTACAACAAGGTAGAGGTCTCCTCCTCCTGCTTCGCCCTTCCGGTGACCATCACCCTCAGCAGGTCACGCTCGCCCCGGAGCTTCGCATTGCCGTCCCCTAGTTGCCGGATGATGCCGGCGGCCTCGTCCTGCAACCTCACCCAGCCAGAGATCTGATCCATCTGGCTATGGACCATCGCATGCATGCGCCTGTAAGAGTCCTCGCCTGCCTGCGAGAAATTTTCCCAAGCCGCCGCCGCACGGTGGGACCTCTGTGCTGCTTCAGCGGCACGGCGAGACATCTCTGTTGCTTCCGCGGCATGGCCGGACCAGTCTGCAGCATCGACGGCGCAGCGGAACCTCTGTGCTGCTACTTCTGCGCGGCTGGACATGTCGGCTGCTTTCGAGGCGAGGCGGGACATCTCTTGTGCTTCCTCTTCCATGCTCGCCTCTCCCTGGTGGAAATCTCTGGACCTAGAACTCACGCAGGCCATGGCTTGATTGACTTGATTGTTTTTTGTGGATGAGGAGTTGAGGAGGAATGTGCAGTCATCTTGGCATAGTAGTATTTATAACCGAGTACTACTAATACGCTCCTAAGTGGGAAACCGTTTAGGTTGTGATCGGTGTGAACAGGTTTGCAATTAAATGTAGCGTGGTAGTAGTAGTAATTTAGAATGTGACGAGACGCGCTCAAAATTTATTGACGGTTCTAGTTTCGAAGTGCAGCACTATTCCCGGATGGCGTAACATGGGCACGTGTTCTCAGCCATGGTGTAGCATATGCCATGGTACTAGTTCTTTTTCTACTGCTGTGTACATGCAAAAACTGGTACCGTCAGATACATATCTTATGCTTGGCGTTCAACAGGAATAACCTCGTGGCGAGCTATAGACTAGTCTTTTTTTCAGACGCATTACACCTATCTCTCGGGACTTCTCGCATGCACCATCACTGCTCCCTAAGTCGATGCCACCCACATACACTTGTACTCTGAGTTTAGTACGTTATACACGAAGAGAAGAGGTGCACACACGCACTCGTCCTCTCTCACACACGCATCTGTAGCTACAAATAATAGTGTTCTCAACCATCCGATTAGCTGTATCATAGGTTTCACGTTGCTCCTTGGCCTTGACATTGAGAAATTTAAAACACGGAGGTTAAGATGGAGGTGCGAGGTTTTGGTTAATGTGCGGGCCGCACACGGCACCACCAGGACACGAGCTTCGTCTGCCTGGTGCGCATGCAGTCGGGTGAGTTGTCCAAGTATAGACACAACCAAGCCCTCGTTGGTACCCGCGCCTCGACTTTGGCTGGTCATAGTGGAGAGTAACATAGACTAGTTACTAGTCTATGTTACTAGTACCTTCATAGTGGGTAGTGTCATATATGTGATAACATAGTACTACATGTCTTCATTTATTACTTTGTAAACTCATTTTGCATTGGAAAGCACTATGTGATGGTAACATATTAGGCTAGTAATAGTGGGAGTAACTTAACTACTCCCTCCGTCTAGGTGTGTAAGTCACCTTACGAAAACGAAATAAACCCAAAACACTTAGGCACGGTAATTAACTCCCTTCTCGTTTCTTGTTTCATGACGTATCAACCAATAAGAGATGTGGGCCGTGCATGCTTTTAATGACTTGAGACTAACAAACATGACATGCAGTGGTTAGTTCATTGCATTCAATGCTATTAATTAGCAAAAAGACATTAAGTTCTCTCATTTTCCCTCTGCCTTGGTCGCGGTGCACAATCTAAGATGACTCATGCGCAGAGAAATTAGGATTGGAGGGAGTACTACTAGTAGTACTACTTTTATGTGTCGCATCAACTCGCACAAGTATGCAACACTTCCTAAACAAACAAGTATATAAGCTATTATACTTACTTCTTATAAGCAGTTATACTTCTTACCCAAAGGATCTTTATATCCAACAGACACAAAATATCTGTTCAACTGTTGGAAATTAATTTAACTGCTGATCTGATGTCGAAGTAATTGCTGCATCGCCACCAAAGCCCGCCATATCTTAAGCTAAAGTAGACCGAGCTAACCCCTATATTAGCATATTACTAAGATAGATAGAAGGCACTGTAGAATCATTCAGGACGTGAGCTTGTCAATCTGAATGTGGAGGGACACCAGCTTAGCCCCGACCAGCATCTTGGGCGGAACTGTGAAGAAGGTCAGCTCATGCACGGCGATGTCGTCGGGATCCTTGCTGCTTGTCACCTCCATTTCCACCTCGACGGTGTCGGTCCTGCCTTTGGGCTCCCCCGGCGGGCCATTCGCCCACAGCTTGGCTATGTAGTGCGGAAGTGGGGACGACCCTGCTCTGACGCAGACGACCGACACGGTGATAGGCGCGCCGATGTCGATCACGCTGCCGACCAAGAAAAAAAACGCAGCCGTCCTCCTCCGTGAACAGCAAGAGCCGTGGCTCCGACAGTGGCACTTGCAGCTAGAGCACCTTGCCGTACGGTATCCTGTGCACAGGCATGGGATGCACGGTGCTAATGTGGTGGGAGAGCGCCGGCGGCGGGCCTTCGTAGCTGCACATGGACACAGGGCATTTGCAGGGCGTGAGCGGACACACGGTCTAGAGATCGCGAGCTTGTGGTAAGTGACGTAGAGCCCACAACCTTCATGTGGGCACTCCATCCTCACCGAGGAGAGGATGGCGTCCACCGCCGTGTTCCGCACATTGAAGCCACTGCCATGCTCGCACTTCTAGCACTGCCGCTAGTTCCCGGGGCGCTCGACGCGGCAGTCTGGGCAGGCCAGGTGCCCTCCCTTGCACTGCACAAATCAATCGAACAACACATCAATCAAGAAACCTACACCTTGCTCGATCAACTGAACAGAGGAGGTGTATTCAAACCTCACACACTGGAGGCTTCAAGGGGCGGAGGCATAAGGGGTAGTGGAGCAAGGTGAGGTCCATCGAGACCATAGAGATCTCAATCATTGGGTCCTGTTCTATCTGCATGATCTTGCCCTCCTCGGAATTCCGCCCTCCTCGTGCACAACCATCTCTCGCTTTATTAGGCTAGTTGTAATGTGGAGTATCATATACTAGTATCATGCATATAATACTAGTGTTTGATACTACCTCTATAATGCGTAGTATCATATATTAGTATCATGTAGTACTCTATTTATTGTCATGCATGACATATAGTAGCATAGCATTTATTATGATACAGCATCATGATATGATACTCAACCCTCTCTTTCTTCATTTAAGTCTATGACACCTCATCAAAATTGCCTAGTTTATATGCATCATACTAGCTATGATACTACCATTACGACCAACCTTAGGGTCGGGGCATTACAAAGCTTCGCCGTCACATATTCATACTACTTCAAGGTGCAAGTATCAAAAGGAGAGTCACGACATGCATGCATGCATGCGTTGTAATTAATGCATCAGTAAACACAAATTATTGAAATATATCGAGTGCAGTGCTTTGATGTGTCGCGTCAACTCATACAAGACCGAGAAGTTTGATTACTACAACGCCCTTTCGCCTTAACCGCACCTGCCTTTGGTTGCATGACAGGTGGGCCGCCCACCTGTTGGGCCCACCTGTCATAGACGCAAAGGCAGGAGCAGTAAGTCAATGAAGTTGTGTCCCTCCCTCGCCCATGAGCATGGTGGCTGGCAGGACTAGGAGAAGCTTTCATTCGCTACACGCTCTCCCTTACGCACGCGGTGGACATGCAGCAATTCAATCGGTGTCAGATGGCCAGAAGCATACTGTAGTACTCCTCCATTGCAGTAGTACTCCATCATTGTTCGCCTTCCCGAAGAGGCGAAGAGCCAAGCATAGCCCGGACGCTCGTGTGGCAGTTTCATGTGTAGAGTAGTCTAGGATAGCGTGTACCGTGCCTGTAAGCTTTAAAATTGTTGGGGTCAGCTCCATGCTTTTTTTTATTAAAATAATCTTATGGCCCTACCTGTCATCCTGGTGATTGTAGTTTGCACGCTCATCTGGTCAAGACAGGAATATATATTTTACTTTCTGGTGGGGTATGTTAGAGGTTGCAGCAAATGGAGTATTGTACACTGCGGGTATGTCAACTCCTACAACGAGGAGAAGCTTGATTTTACTACTCGCCTTCTCCCTCGCCCATGCGTGCGGTGGCTCGCAGACGAGGATAGGCTTTTGCTTATAGTAGTACTACAACAAGCTATCCATCTCGCTCGCGGTGGACGGACATGCAGCAGTGGATTCGATACTGTAGAAGTAGTAGTAGTAGGCGAAGAGCCAAGCGCAACCCGAACGTGGCACTTCCGAACCTTGGAGCACGCATATAGCCAGGCTCTTGCATGAGACAAAATTGCTATGTGATCCCACTATTACTTGCTAGTATAGCCCTGTAAACCAGAAAGGAGTATTTGCCTTTCTAGAGATTTCAACAAGTGACTAGACTACACCGAGACGGAGTACATATGGAGCAAAATGAGTGAATCTACACCGTAAATAAATACATAGTTCTCTTGTTTTCCTCTCTGCCTTGGTCGCGGTGCAGAATAGGCACCATAGGCACCTCGTCATCGACGGAAACGTCTCCTGACACGCGATAGATGAGAGCAGCAGTCGCCTCCATAGGTGCTTGATGCCCTGTTTGGTTCATAAGTCCTAGGACTTTTTCTAGTCCCAACTAAAAAGTCCCTAGTCCCTAGTTTTTTTAGCTGGGTTAGAGTAAACTAGCTCAAACTAACCCCTCTTGTTTGGATAATTTGAGGCCATTTCAACCCAAACTAGCTCTAACCCAGGGATCCAAACAAAGAGGAGTAGTATTGTGCATGCTACAGTCTGGACCATAGCACATTGTTTTTTATGGCCATATCAGCACATTATTTTCTACTGCTAATTCACTGGGCTACCGTGGTTCGCACTCCTCTGTCGTGGTTCGCACTCCTCCTACGTACTTCGCCGACATGTGGGAGAGCCAGCATCCGGGTCGACGTGTCATGCACAAGATTAGAGTGCGGAACGGAAGGGGGGCATCACCCCGGTCGTACCGCCAGAATTCATGACTATAGTGAGTAGTAATATCACAAGTCTTTCCAGTAGTAATGCGCCGTCAAATCGGACAGCCCGACCTTTCTAGCAGTAACTAAGTTGAATCCGCTACTCCCTCACCCTCCTCGCCTCTCTGTCAAACCGCCTACGCAAAAACTGCCGCACGTACTGCCCGGGAAAAGCCCCGCCCTCAACTTTTAACTACGCGAAAATAGTTCGAGCTTGTTCGTTCTATATAAATACTGGTACTGTATGTTTATTCACCCGTGGGGTTGGTCAATGAATGGAGGGCCGGGGAGCACAAGTGATTTTTACTATAGATTGAACTAACAAAACGTTCATGCATGTTACTAAAGATTATATCATTGATAACTATGTTGAAATATGAATCCAACGATATAATTTTTGTTGACATGCATTAACATTTTGTTAGCTAAATATTTGGTCAAAATTTCGCATGAACTACAAAGGTGACCTATAAACCAGGACGGAGGTAGTAGTAGTAGTAAGTAGGAGTCGTCCAGTTACTCACCTTAAATAGAGAGTTTTCTTTAATTCCACGTACACAAATTGAAATGCTTGTTGTAGAGAGAAAAAGATAATAACTCCACTATATATGTAGACTGGGGCTTGAGCGCTTGCTTTACTAGGGTTGCTCTCTTTATACTCTCATCCTCTACAGATCTAAATAAGACAGCGGTTGCGTCATTTTCTCTCTGCTCACCGATGGTCATAGATCCGGCCGTATCCCTTCGGCTGGTTTGTGTGTAGAGGACTAGGTGCGTCGTTCATGCGGTCATCACCGACGAGGGAGGAAACCCACAGCTACCGAAGGGGCCCAATCCTCTGCCCGTGTCGTTCTCTCCGACACAGCGCTGGCTCAGGAGGTCCCCTGACCCTTCTTCCTCCCTGTCGTATTGTGCGCAGATCCGACCTGCCGCCACTGATAGCCCGACGACCCTCAGGTATAAGTTCTTCAAAAGCGGCCTTGCTCTACTGCCCCAGCTCCCCACGTGTCTGCATGTGCATCTTTTTCTACTCCCATCAGCTCTTCCAAAACCACCTAAATTTTTAGTATTATTAGAGGTAAAAGCTACTTCATGCATTCGAATCTAGGACTTGGTTCAAACAACGAAGAAAGGGGGGAAGTTGTAGCATGAATCTAGGACTTGATTCAAAGAGGAAATAATATGGTGAAAGTAGTAGAGACCGGATACCCAACCGGTCTCTTGGTTGAAAAGGGAAATAATGGGAAAACACAGTACAAACTGGATAAGGAATAGATCTATTATTGGTTGAAAAAAGGATAGAAAGTGGCGGCTGGTGGACAAGTCAACAGAGTATGTCCAGGATTAGATTTGTTTCCCTCACATAGTAAAAGGTCTCCAGGATTAGAGTTGCTACCCTCACATAGTAAAAGGTCTCCAGGATTAGATTTGCTGCCCTCACATACTAAAAGGTCTGCAGGATTAGAATTGATGCCCTCACATTGTAAAAGTCTCTAGGATTAGATTTGCTGCCCTCACATAGTAAAAGGTCTCCAGGATTAGATTTGCTGCCCTCACATAGTAAAAGGTCTCTAGGATTAGATTTGCTGCCCTCACATAGTAAAAGGTCTCCAGGATTAGATTTGTTGCCCTCACATAGTAAAAGGTCTCCGGGATTAGATTTGCTGCCCTCATAGAGCATGAACAAACTCGGCATCACCACTTTATGCCTCCTTGTAGGTACATTGTGCTGATGCGTCCACTGGCGCATGTCTTATACCAACCTTTTGCTGTTGTTAATGTAAGGGCGCATGTAAAATGAAGCGATTACACTGTTACCTTAGGGACATGTCTAACCAGTGGTATTGTTAATCTAATGCCTCCAGTGATATGATGCAATTAAACTGTGTTACAAATGGTACTCCTGCTATTTTCCCCATTATGATAAGTAAGTTGCTCCTTTACGCTATTGAGTGTCCTGGTGTGCCCACGGTCCCATGCTTAAACCAACTCTTTAGCTGTTTTTGATTTACTGTATCTGGTATACAAGCAATGCCACCATTAAAGTAATCCCATATTTTATGAATGTCATTGTTGATCATAATGCTTCCGGTAACATGAAGCATTGCTGACGTTTTAAAATTTCTACTGTCCTTGCGTGATTGCCATGAACATAATTAAGATGCTTCTTTTCATTTCATGTATGTTCCGTATATTCTTATTGACCAACAACTGTTTACTTTCTATCTTTTGTGCAGATAGGGATATCCATTTCACCTTGTTGCTATTGTGACCTTTTGGTGAACTGCACCAAACACTCTCTTTTTTGGAATGAGTGTCTTGTGTAGTTCAACTAAAATGTCACGTGGGCAAGATCTCTAATTTTGTTGGAACTGCATAAAATGGTGATTGGAGTTTCCAAAATCTCTGTCAAATTCTGCTGATAATCTCGTCCAACATTTTATTAGCCTTTGCAAGATGAGTCGTCACTGTCACCACAATGGCACTTTATTTTAGTGGAACTGCACAAAAGGATTATCAAATTATAGTTGCACCTTACATGAGCATGACATCCAACCTTAACATTCCTCAATTTTAGTGCAACTACTAAACAACCTGCCATCTCACGAGAGCAAGTACTTCTTGCTAGCTGAATGATGCAATCTTTGCTTCATTTCAGGTGAACTACAGAAAAGATGCATGAATTGAATCATGGAAGTCCAGGCAGGCCTCATCCGAGTGGAGCTACATGTTGAGTTCAAGGAGTGCCACAGTTATAGTAATCAGGCTCTTCTTATTTGTGTTGTGCAAACAGTAATACTCAACTACAGATGTTGTGATGGTCAAGAGCATTCGCCAAGTTCTTTGGTTGTATGACACGGCTAGCCAAGATTGATTTAATACCAATATTCACTTTATCAAAAGGCTCTAATGGGTTGGTTCTGAATCTTGCAAGCTGCGAATCAATGAGATGTGTAGGCATATTTGTTGTACTTATGGTTTGAATCTTATTTGTTGGTTATGAATTTTGCAAGTTGGGAATCAATGAGATGTGTAGGCATCTTTGTTGTACTTATTATTTGGATCTTATTTGTTGGTTCCAAATCTTGCAAGCTGGGAAACACGCATGATGATGCAGAGGACAACAACCATAACAAAAAGTTCAAACTTGGTAGTATTATCAGTGTGAAAGTGCCAATACAGACCCGCTCATGAATCGATGTGTGGCCGGAGTAGGTTTCTTAATGGAGGCATTTGAATGCAACGAGCGTGCATCTTCTGCCGGGCATGCAGCAGGTGAGGGATGGGTAGTAACTGTTGTCACCTGTACACACTCAGTTTACTGTTGAATCCAGTTCCCCAAGAGCTGAAAAATGAAATGCCGCCGCCGCCTACCCACTCGTTCACTTGAGACTCCAATAGCGATCCAAGGGGTGAGCCTGCTGGATATGTACTCCATCAATGAGTTCCCCTTTGAGTTCGCCGTTCAGTCCTATGGCTGCACCAAGTTGAATGTGATGTACACCAATGATCCGGACTCGGTGAAGCTCTGCCTCGCCGAGTTCAAGCAGTACCTATAGGATGAGAAAGCACAAGGTCACAGGAATTAGACCTTGTGCCCATCCATTCGTCTCCTAACAGGGACCAGCGGATCGCCGTCGCCCAGGTATGTGTGCGGGACGAGGTTCTCGTCTACCACTCTTGTAGGGCCATCAGAAGTTCTGGAGCATTCGCCCGTTTCATCGGCAGTGCCGACTACACCTTCACTACGATGGAGAGAAGGAAGAACACGATGATTCGGCCATCTGGTGCAACAAGCTTGTCGACATCCAGAAGCAATACAAGATCATCGGCAACGGGCAGGAGAAGGACTCCGTGATTGACCTCGCCAAGACCATCATCGACCCGTGATACGCCAACATGAAAGAAGACAACGATACTAAGGACCTGAACACATGGGAGGTACCTTTGAATCTAGCCCACATAACCTATGCGGCCAAGGACGCATACGCATGCTACGACATGTACAGGCGGATCTTGGACATGAGGGCGTGTCTGCTTCCCGTAACCGACGAGTACACGGACAGCCACAGTGTCATGATCAAGCGTGCCAGGAAGGTCTAGATGTTGTATTTTATCTGTTTATAAGCACCTTTATCATCTGAGTGTTTCATGCATTAGCCTATGTGTCATAATTATCTGTTTTGTCCGAAATATTTCTTTTAAGAACGCATTATCCTGTTTGCTTTTTTAGTGGCTATTTGCTTAGGTATGTAACTTGTTCACTTGTCCGTTTAAAAAAACTAGTTCACTCGGCTGTCGTGCTTCAAATCTCCTTCCTGCCAACATATTCCCCTTCTCAAGTGGACCCAGCAGGTCTCGTACACAGACATATGGGACCAACCACCTATCCATTTGTAGTTCTTTATTTTGCTCAATCTTTCGTCCTCTTCCTATACAGCGGCTGGCCATCCCTCTACTCCCACACATTGTACGGCGGCGGCAGCTCCACCGGCACACCCTGCATCCGAACATGTCAACCCTCATACTCCCCTCTGCCTGTGTCTTCCCCCGCTCCGGTTCGTTCGGTCCGAGGTCTCGACGTCGTCCTCCGCCTTGGTGCTCTCGCTGCGGCGCCGCCGTCTGTCATTCCCAACATGGTCAGCAAAACAAGAGGAATCGGGAGACAACTGTTCGTCGAGAGGCTGACAGTCCCGGGCCCACCAAGTCCATGGCCTAGGTTTTGTTGCTTAACATGGGCAGCTCACGACATGTTTCAACATTTTTGGATCCAGCAGGTATCAAGCGGCCTCTGGGCCTCCCAACCTAGCTTGTCTATAATATCAGCAGCCCAAGTTATGTTTGTTTTTTCAAGATGACGCACAACTTAGTTCTATTTTTCTATAAGAATGCAAAACTGAACCTATGTTTTCTATAAGAATGCAAAACTGAATCTATATTTATATCTTATTTTATTACATATATATATAATATAAATAACATAAGGTTTTGTTAAACCTATCATTCGTCCAACCATTTTACAGACCTTCCCAACTCCTTTATTTTTGTTTTCATTAATCCTATATCTGAATTTTCTCCCACTTTATTTTTTGTTGTAAACTGAGTTTTCTCCCAGTACTTTTCCCTAGAACCAACTCAATTGTCCCATGTCTAGCCTAAAAATAATAATACCCCACATCCTATTAACTCATCAAATTAAAATGATATTTTATTTCGTAAGTTGAAAGTTCTTACAAAATGATAATAATATTTATATATATATATATAACTTGGCAAGTTAACTCCTAGTGATTGCGTACATAAGCTTGCAAAGATTTTACTCACCAATGCAGTAATAGACGTCCAATCATGTAGTGTTTATGTTTTTATAACATTTCTCCATCCAGCCCAACATGATATTTTCACCCAGCCCAGCAAGTCCGCGGATTTCGAGAAAAAATGCAAATGGGCTTTAAATACTACCATATATATAAATGGGCTGCATAGATGCTACATCATTGTTTCACCTAGCCCACCAAATGGACTAAAAAACAAATAGACTGGTTGACATGTGGGCAAGTAGGTCGAAGCCTAACAAGGCGTTGAATTTACATCCAACGGCCGGCATTCTTCTTCAATCTCTCGTCTTCTTCCCCCAGCACTGTTGGGACCGCCTGCTCCAGCCTCCGGCGTCCAGCGACGTTGTTTTGCGCACCTCAGCAAAACTCTACCCCGCCGACGGCCAGGCCATCCCCCCACTCCGCACCTCCTGTTATTCTCTGCCGAGTGTAGGCCCACCCCGCACTCGAACCAGTCAAGTTTCCCACTCCTCTCCGTCTGTAACTCCACTGCCGCGTCTTCCCCATCTCCGGGTCGCTCCAGTCTGGGGCCTCGCCGTCGTCCATCGCCTCGCTGCGCTCGGCACGGCGTGGTCAACAAATGAGAGTCATCGGAAGAGGACTGTACTTGGAGAGCCTGATGGCTGGGACCCATGAGGTCCATGGTCACACACAAGGAAAGTTCCTCCTTATTAAGCAGTTTCCTCCCCTGACTGCTGGGACCCACCGGCTGTATCTTCGCACGGAAGGAAGTGCCTCCTTGTTATGCGAAAAAAACCATTCCTCCGATGATAGCTGGGACCCGGCAGATTTCGTGGCTGACGTGTGGGCCTACTAAGCAGACGTGTATGCAGGGCTTTGTCAACTTAATCAACAAATGATTCTAGCAGCTAGATCGTTGGATATTAATCCAACAGTCGTACTCCTTCTTCAACCTCTGTTCTTGCTCCTGTCTCCCGTGGGCAGCAGTGCTCACGCGCACCCGAAACAGTCAAGTTTCCCGCTCCTCTCCGTCTGCGACTCCACTGCCACGTCTTCGCCATCTCCGGGTCGTTCCAGTATTGGGCCTCACCGTCGTCCACCGGCCTTGATGCGCTTGGCACGGTGTGGTCAACGTGGTCAACAACCGAGAGTCATCGAAAGATGACTGTACATGAGAGGCTGACAGTGGGGACGCACCATGCCCATGGGCGCATGCATGCAACTGCATCCTTTTTACCCTAAACAATAATGTTTTCCCCCCTAACTGTTGGGACCCACCAGCTACATCTCCGAATGCAAGGAAGTGTGTCCATATTACGGGCAAAAAAATCATTTGCCCCCTGACTGCTGGGACCCACCAGCTACATCTTCGCGCGCAAGGAAGTGCCAAACAGTCGGGACCCACTTGGTCGAAGCGTACGTAGAGTTGTCATTCCAGTCGCGAACGTGTACGTACATACTGGTCGATGTAGAGGCGTGCATGTGTGGTAGTAGAGGCGCGCATGTGTGGTAGTAGAGGCGCGCACATGGCATGTACACGTATGTACAGCGGCCAGGGTGCAAGAAAGAAAATACGACCACGTACGTACATACGAGGGGGGTATCGAACGCCTACTCGCGCATACGTATGCCTACTCGCTCATACGTACGGCCAGGGCTCGTGTACATGGTTGTGGCTGGGTCGGAACAGAGAAACTGCATCGCCGTCGTGTTCATGGGGAGGCAACGGAATGTGACGTGTTCATCAGGAGGCAAAGGAACGCGTGCTATTCATTGGGAGCCAACGGGCTTGGATGGAACAACCGATGGAAACGAGGCCTGGCGTACCGTAGAATGGAGGAAACGGGATCCTGTTCATCGGGAGGGGTCTGGCATACCACAAAATGGAGGAAACAGACTTTTGTTGGACCTCCTACGGTTGAAACGGGGCCCTGTTGACCGGGAGGGGTGTGGCGTACCGTAAAATGGAGGAAACAGACTTGCGTTGGAGCGCTACGGTCGAAACGGGGGTCATGTTCATCGGGTGGGGTGTGGCGTACCGCAAAACGGGACTCCACGAGATACTGTTCATCTCCACCGTCGATCTCCTCCAGCCTCCATAGGCTACTATTCATCCACCGTCGACCTCCTCCATCCTCCACCAGCGACTGTTCATCCACGGGCTCCTGTTCATCCAGCCTCCACCGGCTACTGTTCAACCAGCCCTCTCCACGGGGTCCTGTTCAACCACCCCTCCACAGGTTACTGTTCAGCCCTCCACCGGCTACTGTTCAACCAGCCCTCCACCAGCTACTGTTCAACCAGCCCTCTCCATGGGGTCCTGTTCAACCACCGGCTCGATCGATCGGGGTGTTGTTCATCCAGCGGCAACGGCCTCTACTACAACGGGTACCTGTTCATCCAACCCCCACCGGGAACTGTTCATGCAAACCCCCCAACAATACTCACTGTTCATCCAGAGGCAGCATTGATCTGCTTCAGTTAGCAGCAGTAGCAAAGGAATCGCTCGATCGGGTTCAGTTAACAGCCATCGATCGATCGCTTGGGTTCAGTAACGTGTAGCCTGCAGTGCAATCGCTCGGGTTTAGTTAAAGACCAATGCCTCGCTCGGGTTAAGTTAGAGTGCAATGCCTCGCACACACCCGTGTACATACGAGAGAAATGCGCATCGCTCGGCCCCCGACTAGCCACCGTAACCGGGAACTCCTTGATATTTTTCTCGCCCTCGCTTTTACCACGGTTTTTTCCGTCATGGACAGCCCAAAGAATGTCATGCAGCTGCGTCTCTGGCTCGCCCAGGACGAAAAGCCCATTTTCTGTCATGATTTTTTGTCATAGAAGTAGGACCCCACCACATCTATGATGATACCGGGTTTTGTCACAATCATTGTCATAGAAATGTCGCAAGTATGACAGAAAAAAAATTTGTTCGGCCCAAAATGTCACGGATGTGTCTTTTTTTGTAGTGGTACCACCATTATTGTTCGACTTCCGGAAGAGGCGAAGAGCCAAGCGCAAGGCTAGCCATAGTGGGAGTAACATAGGTAGGAGCACCTCCTTTTTTATTCTAGAAACAACCACACGCGAATATTAGACGGTAGCAGCACAACAACTGAATCAAAAATCGAAACCTTCCTGCCCGGCACCAGCTGAGCCCGCCACTCCACATTGATGGCAAGTCAGGGCGATGCGACCTCTCACTACTTCCGCCATTGAAGCGGCGCGCCGACCGAGGGCACCGCCCGCTGCACGCCCGGCATTTCAAACTACACATACTTTGTGAGACAAAAGGTGGGGACATTATTAATGATATAGTATTATACTAAAGGGACTAACTATTGTAAGCAGGCTACGTATAATACTAGATGATGTGTCAACTTCATATAGCTGGATGTTGGCTATACTATTAACCATGCCCTAAGTGTGGTGTGAGTCAGAAAATTTATTAAGTCATTAATTAATAATTAACGAACGTCTTAATTACTCAGCCGTTTCTGATTCTTTTGGATAGTGGGGCTATTATTGACTAGGGCATGGGGTTTGGGCCAAACGCCTACTATTATGTAGTACTTGGTCTTACTCGCACAACCGACCTGACAAGCTCTACCCTAGCCGCCGTTGTATCATATGGCTTTGCACGATTCCATACCTTAGTGCCGCCATGCAATTCTTCTCCGTCCCTCCTTCCGGCGTGCACCGCGAGAAGGGACAGCAGTGCTCCGAACCCTGCCATCCTATACGGGAGAGGGGCGATCTGGTTTTTGGGGAGCACACTCCTGTGATTGCTACCAGCAACGACTTCCTGAATGACAGCCTTCTTCCCCGACCTCGGTAACCTCTTCATCAATGACATGAGTGACAACATCAACCACATCGGTTCTGCTCCCGCTGTACAGTATGTGATTCTGTCCTCCTGGTTTAGTCCGCATCATTAGTTTGGTCTTTGTAATTGTCGTCATGATATATTTACTGTTGATTCGGATTACATCTCATAGTAAGAGCATCTCTAGTGTCTTGTGTATCCCATAGTCTATGTCAAATATAGACCATCAGAGGGCAAAAAATGTCTCCAGCGGCTTGTGTATGTGCTAGTCTAAATTTTAGACATCCATCCGAATCGCTACGCATAGTCCATATTTAGACAACGGAGCGAGGACGTCCAAACAGAGCTGCCCCTTCTCGAGCTCGCTCCCGCGCCGATCTGGAGAAGTTGGAGACGAGGAGACGCCCACGCCACTGCCCCGAGGAGCTCGCTGTCGCTGAGGTACGCTCTGCTTTTTCCGATTCGAAGAGAGGGAGAGTGATTGAAGAGACGGGGCAGGGAGATGGGGCCGATGGATCTGAGGCCAAATCCGGCCGCCGCCGCCGGCCACTGTCGCCCTTGCTGAAGTGGATGCGAGAGAAGGGGCAGGGAGATGGGGCTCCTGCTGCAAGCGCGACGCCGGCGGTGAGCATGTGCGCGAGCGGCGGGTGTGAGGGGGATGCGCGAGCGGCGGGTGCGAGCCTGTGCACGAGCGGCTAGGGCGCCGGCGGCGAGCGTGTGCGCGAGCGGCGGCCGTGAGGCACGAGCGCGAGGCGGCTGCGAGGCAGGAGCGTGTGCGTGAGCGCCGGCTCCCTGAATTTTGGTGTTGTTCTCTGAATATCTGAATATTGGTGATGTTCTCTGAATATCTGAATATTGCTGCTGCTGCTCTTTGTGTTGAAAACTGTTGAAAATATAGCCGTTGGAGACATAGACTACCAAATTTAGACAATCCACTGGAAAACTAAGGTTGTCTAAAATAAAAAAATTACACCATTGTGTATATGAAGATATAGACTACCAAATTTACACAAGCCACTAGAGATGCTCTAAATTGCTCATATATTCAACAATCAGATCCAAAAACCTGATTATAGGCAATTTACTCCGAGTGGTTTTGTTGCGCTTTTGAAGCCGCCTACTTTTAAGGGGGTGCAATATAAAAGGTGGCGCACAAGAGCAGTATATTGGTTTCAGATCATGTACTGCTATGACGCCACTAAGGGTAAGCCTGAGGGCCATCTTAATCCTACACAGCAGGAAGCTTTTGAGAACATGGATACCCTCTTCAAAGCCGCCCTACTGAGTGTTCTTGACGATTCCATTGTGGATTCATATATGTCGTTTGACAGTGGCAAAGACATGTGGGCTACGCTGGAGGCCACGCTTGGGGCCTCGGGCGCTGGCAACGAGTTGTACATCATGGAGAATTATGTGACTACAAGATGACTGATGAGCGCTCTGTTGTTCAGCAGACTCATGAGATACAGTCACTCCCTAAGGAACTTGAGTACTTCAAGTGTGTGTTGCCGGACAAATTTGTTGCTGGGACCATCATTGCCAAGCTTCCACCTTCGTGGAACAATTTTGCTACTTCTCTAAAAAAACAAGATACATGAGTTTTCCGTTTCGTATCTCATTACCACTCTTCATTTTGAAGAGAAGGCGAGGGCAAAAGACACACATGCTTGGGTTGCTGAGGGAGCTTCTAGTGCCCACATGGTACACGAGAAGAACTTCCAGCCCAACCAGCCCCAAAACAACAAGAATAAATCTTAGGGGAAAGGCAAGTTTGATGCAAAGAACAAGCTGTCACATTCTACCAACTTCAAGAAGAATTCTCATAACAGGAAGGGATACAAACCTCAATTTTGGTAGCACCGCACAAAACTTATATGGCTACATCTACCTACTATCAGCTAACCTCATGGTGCTCCAGGTACAATCACCACCCCAAGATGAAATAAGCTTATTCGTACATTGACTTGCTGATTGCAGTGCGGAACGATCATGTCATGTGTGGAGTAGCAAACAAGCAGTGCATCCGAAGGTGGAAATCAACCAATGACTTATGAAATTATATATAATCTTCCTCAGGCAGGTCAGTATCCCCTTCGTACAAATGATCATGTTTTGTCATGCCGAGCTATTGATATGTGTTACTGTTTTGCAACACCGTTTAAGTATAGCTATTGTTTTCCTATCTTTACAGATTCAGGACAATGAAGATGATTTCAGGGGAACTGCACAATATGGACTCATGTTGAGTCATCTCTATTGCCTCACGTGTTTGCTGCAAATGTGTCAGCATCAATTGCAAGATGAGGCAGCTAGCTAGCTGTGGAGTTGCCAACATGCTCAAAGTGCACGCAACATTGAGAAAAAACAAGCATGCCCAGGAAATTAATGCGTGCGTAGGCAGGCCCTTTGCTCAGAGAAGCATCGACCGATTTTATTTATTTCCACACCTTCTCACAGCTTTGTATTGGTTATAGTATGGTGAATAATTGAGATGCATAAACATGCTCAACTTTTGTTCTTCTGAATGTTAGTATGTGTACTGTATCTTCTGAAGCTTAGTTTAATGTAAATGTTGACTAGCCTATGAACCCTCACAATCTAGTCAGTATATTGTAGGCTTGTTATTTGACTCCTCACTTTTCCACGCTACGCAACTAGTGTGAGTGTCTGCATCCAGTACCACATCCTCTAATTTGGTGCATGCCAAGTTGAAGAAGGTTACCGATGAGTAGCCATAAGCTGGAGGCGTATTTTTTTTTCTTTCGAATGGGCAATAAGCTGGACAGTGTCTCGGGCTGCCTCTAGCACAAGGCCCTCCACTACGAAATATGGGCATCCGACTGGGCCGATACAAAAGCCTATCCATCTTAAAGCCCATTTGTTTTTGTTTTTTGCGAGGAGAAGCCCATATTTCTTGAAGAGGGGGTGATCCCAGGAAAACCATCCTTCCTCCTCGCTTCCACTTACGCTTCTGTCTCGCCCCAATTCCCCCCGCTCCCCATCTTCCTCACTCTTCCAAAAAAACACTTCTCACCTTCTTCCTGACTCATATAGAAAACGCCTGCTCCTCTTCTGCCACTCCTACAGAAAACCCCAGCCCTCCTTCTTCCCCACTCGCACTGCCACTAGGCTCATCTCTGGCTACTCTGCTCAAAACTATGAGCTCGGCGCGACTCCCACAAGGCAAATGTAGTCGGCTAGCCCCAGCGCCAAGAAGATGAGGCTCCCGCCAGTGGCGAAGCCGGTTGTAGATCCTGCACCCGGCATCACGGGGAGAAGCGGCGAGCCCCCCACCCGAATCTGAGGAACCGGTAGAATCTCCGGTGGACTGCATCAGCGATCTCCCAGACGTCATCCTTGAGGGGATCATCTCGCTTCTCCCCACCAAGGATTGCTACCGCACACAAGTCCTATCAACTCAGTGGCGCCCTCTATGGCGCACCATGCCCCTCAATCTTGACTATCATCAGATATCTGTCCTTCCTGAATTTGATCTCCTCAGAGCCATCATCTCCTCTCACCAGCAGGGCCCCGTTCAATGCCTCTGCATCCCGACACGCCACCTGATGTCCATACCCGACACGGTGGACGCTTGGCTGACATCCCCTAAATTCAGAAAACTCCAACAGTTTGAGTTCTACCATTACCATGAAAGTTTCATACCACGAACATACCAAGAATTCGTGCCCACACCACCGTCGTCCATCTCACGGTTTTCCTCCTCTCTCCACATCGCCACCTTCGCCCGATGCCATCTAGCAGACGATCTAGTACAAATGCTTCGACTCCCACGGCTAAAAAACTTTCGCTTGTGGTGGTTTATCTGTCGGAGGCCTCACTACACAACATCAACCCCTCCAGTTGCCCTGCCCTGGAGCGCTTGCAGATTGTTTTTGGAATAGAAATCCCTATCAGTTGTCTCCAAATAAAGTCGCATCATCTTAAAAGCATTGGAATTTGTTTTGAAGGAAAGCAGCTCATCATCGAAGATGCCCCTTCATTTGAAAGGTTGCTCCTTGATAATTGTTATAAACCTTTGCAAATAACTATCGTCTCTGCGCCCAAACTGGAGACCTTGGGTGTAGTTCGTGATCCGTTTAATGATCACAAAGAGTTGCTGTTTGACTCCTCACCTTTTTAGGTACCGTATATTATCATCTACACATTTGTAATCATAAGCTGCATTTTTCATTTGTCCGCATAAGTTTTATATCATCTTGGAGTACACTTTGGGTACTAATATTATGTTATATGCTCAATGAAGAGTTCGTCCACCGATAGCCTATCAATGTTGTTGGATTCTGTCAAGATCTTATATATCGGAATGTATAGTTATGATCTGAACATAATTATTGGCTTGCTGCGATGCTTTCGGTATCTGGAGAATTTATATACGGAGGTGATGATTTCATGCACATTGAAAGACTGTATATATTGTACTAGAATTAACCGTCCAGGTGTTGCTCTTTCGACATACTCTTTATTCACACCTTAACTGTTTTCAAATCTTCATGTCTACTTAGGTACTGCAAGTACATGGACAAAAATGTATAACCAATCGGTGGCGTAATAATCACCAGGATTTCCTCAGTTCTCATGACATTCGTTTGAGGACAATAACGATGGAAGGATATGCATCCAAAAAGGGAAACAGAAACTTTGTCACATTCTTCCTGTTGAATTCGAGGTTACTATTGTCCCTGAGGCTTAAGTTTTACCGCACTAGATTTCTCACGGACGGACACGTTGAAGAGCAAGAAAATAAGTTTCAGGTGGACAACTGGGCTTCTAAATGTGCTCGGCTTCTATTTACAACAAGTTGTAGTCATCGTGCAATATTTTTTTATGCACAGGATGTTGATTTTATGGATCAAACCGATCCATTTGTTTGTGACTGTGAAAAGGAGTGGTTGGGTTAGATGTTACTGCCATGTTCAATATGGGTTTTGTCTAAAAATTTGATGAACAATTAATCCTTGGGCTTTTTGTACCATTTGTAAGCTTGAGTTGCATGTTATTGCCCTCGTACTCCCCTCCACCTGCCACTACACTACTGCATCTTCCACGGCTGTTGTTCCTTCCTGTCAGAGGCCTCGCCATCGTTCTCCCCATTGGTTCGCTCGTTGTGCCCGCCTCCGTCTAGCGTTGTCAACATGGTCAACAACCAAGAGGAATCAGGAGATGACTGTATGTGGAGAGGCTGACAGTACGGACCCACCAGGGTCATTGCATTACGCAAGCAGGTGCCTCGTTATTACAAGCTAGGACAAGTCATCGACGTCTCATCTCACACCAGCGATGCATAGGCCGGTGCAGTGGAGGATTTGTTAAAATTACACAACGAGCGGATTACACCAGGGACCCAGCAGCTCGCCCAGTTGTTTTTTAGTTTCAGGGACGGAGCTCAACTACGCAATGTGCAGGGGCTGTGGCCCGTCTGGCCCACGCTTACGCTTTTATTAAAGCACATGATGAGTCCAGTTGATATCTTTTTTTCTTCTGAAAATGGCTAGCCCAGTTCTTTTTTTTTGAAGAACACCAAAACCGAGGCCTACTTGCTTTTCTCAGCCCTGCTGGGCAGCAAATCTTTCAAGACAAGGAGGGAGGGATGTAACGTAGTAAGGAATGGGCTTCCCTAGAAAATGGGCTATAAGTTGTAAGAAATGGGACGTAAATTTTTAAACCAAAGCCAACCAGAAATTACATTAAAATATCATTTTTCTGGATTTCTCTACTCTCTACTCTTATAAAAACCAAAGCCAACTGGCAATTACATTAAAAGATCGTCTTTTCTCCCACAAGATAAACTACTCATACAAATGCATCTTCAAGTTTCGTGCAACGCACGGGCATCTAGCTAGTTAAGATTTTAAATTTCATTTTTTTGTGGAGAATTGTTTTTTGAATTTTATTTTGATATAATTTTTTAAAAATTATTTTTAACATGACTCGAAATTTCGTGATTAAAAGAGTTCGGACCCCACCGAAATATGAAAAATTTCGTTGAATTTTTTAGCAGTGCCCAGAGTATATGGTCTGTAATGCTAATAAAAAGAATATGGGCTTCAAATATCCTTAAGAATTAGCAAATGGGATATAAATTATTGAAAATAATGGCTAATGGGTTGTATGTTGTTTTCCACAGATTTGGAGGCTGACTTCTGCGCCTACTAGGTTGACGATGATGCTGTTCTAAAAAATTTTGACGCGTACGCAAGGCTTTGTCAACTTAGTCAACACAGAGCAGTGACTGTTGCATGTCCATCCAACGGCCGCCGTGCTTCTTCAATCTCTGATCTTCCTGCTCCAGCCGCCCAAACCAGCGCTGGCGGGACTGCCTGCTCCCTCCTCCCGTTGCTGGCTGTGCTGCTGCCATGCCATCCCTCTACCCACCCGCACATCCTGTTATTTTCTGGTGACGTCAGCCTCACCCCACAGCCGACCAGTCAGCGCTCGTACACCCCTCAGCGTGGGCATCCGCTGCGGTGCCTTCGCCGGCTCCGGGTCATTCCCTTCCTGGGCCTCGCCCTCGTCCACCGCGTTTGTGCTCTCGGCGCAGCGAGGTCAACATGGTCAAAAAACAACAATCATCAGAAGAGGCTGACAGTAGGGGTCCACATAAGGAAATGCCTCCTTATTACGCGCAAAATAATGATTCCTCCACCTGACAGCTGGGACCCACCGGAAGGGCCTTTGTATTTCTTGAAAAAAACGTCCCCCCCCCCCCGCTGTCAGCTCGGACCCACCAGCTATATCTTCACACACAAGGAAGTGCCTCCTTATTACGCACAAGAAAATGAATACTCCCCCTGCTAGTTGGGACCCACCATTGTGGGAGGCTGACTTGTGGGCCTACTAAGATGACGGGGACGGAGGGCTTTGTCAACCTAGTCAATATGAATGATTCTAGCTCTAGTGACCGTACGATGTCCATCCAATGGTTGTAGTGCTTCTTCAACCTCTGGTCTTCTTGCTCCAGCCGCCCAAACAAGCATCGGTCGTGCCACCGGCTCCTGCCTCCCGTGTCCGCCAGTGCTGCCACCGCTGGCCATACCATCCCTCTATACTCACCCACACCTCCTGTTATTCTCCGGCGACGGGAGCCTCACAACACATCCGAAGCAGTCAACCCACGTACTCCCCTCCGTGTGGGCATCCGCTGTCGCGTCTTCCCCGGCTCCACGTCGTCCCCTTCCTAGGCCTCGCCGTCATCCACCGCCCTATTGCTCTCGGTGCGGCGTGGTCAACATGGTCAATGAAC
This sequence comes from Triticum dicoccoides, assembly GCF_002162155.2. Taxonomy (NCBI): domain Eukaryota; kingdom Viridiplantae; phylum Streptophyta; class Magnoliopsida; order Poales; family Poaceae; genus Triticum; species Triticum dicoccoides. The sequence continues at coordinate 345,963,616 of NC_041380.1, forward strand.
GACTTCGATCGAAAGAGTATTGTATGTGGAGAGGCTAATAACTGGGTCCACGGCCGCAGCAAGGAAGTGCCTCCTTATTACGTGGAAAATAATGATTCCTCCACCTCACAGCAGGGACCCACCGAACGGGCGACCGTATTTCACGAAAAAATGTTTCCCCCCTGACTGCTAGGACCCACCAGCTACATCTTCACGCACAAGGAAGTGCCTGACAGCCGGGACCCACCCGGTCGAAGCGTATGTAGTGTTGACATTCTGGCCGCGAACGTGTATGTACATACGATCGGTCTGTCTGCAGGCTGCAGCGATGAACTGTGGTCGTGTAAAGAAGGGTGCGTGTCGTAGTAGAGGCGCGCATGTAGCATGTACACGTACGTACAGCGACCAAGGTGCAAGAAAGTAAATACAACCACGTACGTACATACGGGCGGGGTCTCGAATGCCTACTCACGCATACGTACGTCCAGGGCTCGTGTACATGGCTGTGGCTGGGTGGAACAGAGAAATTGCGTCGTCGTCGTGTTCATGGGGAGGCAACGGAATGCGTCATGTTCATCGGGAGGCAGCGGAATGCGTGCTGTTCATCGGGAGCCAACCGGCTTGGACGGAACAGCCGATGGAAACGAGGCCCGACGTACCGCAGAACGGAGGAAACGGCCTTGTGTTCGACCGGCCATGGTCAAAACGGGATCCTGTTCATCAAGAGGGTTCTGGCGTACCGCAAAACGGAGGAAACGGACCTCCTACGGCCGAAACGGGGTCCTGTTGATTGGGAGGGGTGTGGCGTACCGCAAAATGGAGGAAACAGACTTGTGTTGGAGCGCTACGGTCGAAACGGGGGTCCTGTTCATCAGGAGGGCTGTGGCGTACCGCAAAACGGGACTCCACGGGATACTGTTCATCTCCACCGTCGACCTCCTCGAGCCTCCACGGGCTACTGTTCATCCACCGTCGACCTCCTCCAGCCTCCACCTGCGACTGTTTCTCCACGGGCTCCTGTTTATCCAGCCTCCACCATGCGCTCCTCCATCGGCTACTGTTCAACCACCCCTCCAAGGGCTACTATTCATCCAGCCCTCCACCGGCTACTGTTCAACCAGACCTCCACCGGCTACTGTTCATCCAGCCCTCCACGGGATCCTGCTCATCCAGCCCTCCACGGGGGTCCTGTTCATCCACCGACTCGATCGATCGGGGTCCTGTTCATCCATCGGCAACAGCCTCTACTACCATGGGGTCCTATTCATCCAACCTGTCACATCCCTAGCTTTACCCTGGTCTTGGACTAGCTTGGTTGCTGCATCATGTTTAAATTCAAATGAAATTTGAATTGAGGAATATTGGAAGCCTCAAAACCCTAAATAAAAGAGGGGCAAAAACCCTAGAAATCTCATTCATTGCTCCAAAATGCTCCTCTTAAATGTTTGATAATTTTTGGTAAGGGTTCTGGTCCCAACCAAAATATTGAACATTTTTAAGGATTTATTTTTGGGACTTTGAATTTAAATCATTAGCTATTTGAATTTGAATTATATTCATATAATTAGAATATAATTTCAAATATCCCTGAAATATTTTATAAGCTTTTGGAAAAGTCCATCTAGCAATATAAAATATTCAGTGGAGTTTTTGGCATTGTTTGAATTATTTTTAAATTCAAAACAGTGGCAAAAGAATTAAATAAAAACAAAACAGAACAGAAAAATATAACACAGAAATTACCTGGACCTTACCTAGCAGCCACCCACAGCCCAACACTGTGCAGCCCACCTGCGCAGGCCCAGCCCACCTCCTCCCCCTTGTCTTCTTCCTCCCCTCGCACCGAAGCAGCTCGGTGGCGAGCGCCGACGCTGCCTCGGCCACCTCCTGCTTCCTCTCGTCGCCCTGGACTCCGTCCGCAACGCCACGCAGCCCCTGGCCCTTCTCACTCCCTCTGGACCGCTCCCCCTCCCCTGGCTCTCTCTTTCCCTCTCTTCCTGTGATCCCCGAACGCACCTGGGAGCGCCGCTCGCCGTAGCCATGACCACGGCCACCCCCTCCCCTCTCCGACGTGCTCCCGAGCTCTTGCACCTCGTCGCCAACCCCCTCACCGAGCCACGTGACCGGAAGGGCCCCGAGCAGCCGCCATCGTCATCATCCCCAAGCTTCGGCCCCGGCGCCGTTCTCCGTCGAATTCGGCCACTCCGGCGCGCCCCCGAGCCCACTGACCCCCCCTACAGCTCCGCGGTGAGCCTCCGTGCAGAACCCCTCTCTCTCCCCTCGCGTTTGCGAGCTCTAGGCCATAGCCCCGTCGTGGCCGAACTCCGGCCGCCGCTGACCGTGTCGCCGCCGTGGCCTGAGCTCGAACGGGTCGCGCCCGTGCATCTCACCGAGCTCGTGGTGACTCCAGGAGGCTGCGCAGTGCCTTACCTCACTCGCCCGTGCTCCACAACGCCGTTTTCGCCGAGGTCCGAACTCCGGCGCCGCCGCGAGCTCCGTTCCGACGAGCTCCGTCGACCCCACGACCTCCCACTCGGTCCTCTGGATGCGCGGGAGCAAGGGCCATCCCCTGGTGCCCTCAGCGCGCCAAACTGACGCCTCTAGCGCAAGTCCGGCGTGCCCCACCGTGTTCTGTGGTCACCGGCGACTCATCGCCGGCGTATCTGACGTGGCGTCGTCATTAGCGCTAATGACCCCACTAACTAACCCCAGAGCCACTGACAGCCGGGCCCCACGGCCTAACTAACCGGCTAACCTAAAATAGATTAAGTTTAATCTAATTGCGGTGGCCCCACGCGTCGGCGTTGACCTCGCTGGCGTGGCCTTTGACCGGCCCCACATGTCTGTGACTCCAGCCAGCACTGTGTCACTGACGTGTGGCCCCCACACGTCAGGTTTGACCCGAGCCAGCCCAGTTGACTGCTGACGTCACAGTGACGTGGTGCTGACGCCATAATTCATTTTCTGGAATTATTTTAATTCTAAATATTCAGGAAATTTCAGAAATGCCCTAAACTTCAATAAATCATAGAAAATTAACCGTAACTCCAAATTAAATAATTTATATATGAAAAATTATCAGAAAAATTCAAGGAATCCATCTGTACCATTTTCATGCATGTTAGAACAACTTATAGGTGCTGTTTAGCACAAATCAACTAAATGGCATTTGAATAATCACATATGGAGTTTGAATTTGAATCTTATATTCAAACCAACTTCATTTAATCTGTTGCTAGTTGCATTAGCTCAAAACACATTCATATTGCCATGTCATGAGCATGCATCATATTGTGCATTGCATTGATTGTGTTCCTTTCTGTATTGCCGGTATTTGTCCCCTCTCGATAGACGTGATACCGATGATGTGATCGTTGACACTGATGAAGACTCAATGTTATCTTCAGAAGTGCCAGGCAAGCATAACCCCTTTGTTCATTCCGATACAATCCTACTCTCTCGCTCCTGCTCTCTTTTACTGCATTAGGACAACATCGATTCATCTGTTACTTGCTGCGGTAGCTGAACCCCTTTATCCTTTGCATGACCTGTCATTCCACAGTAAATAGATGAAACCCACTAGCATGAGTAGGAGTTGTTTGAGCCCTGTTGTGCCTACTCATTCATGTTTGTTTGTCATGCCTGCTACTGCTTAGAGTTGAGTCAGGTCTGATTCATCGGGGATGAATCAGAGGTGTGTGAACATGTCCTACTGTGTGTGAGCTAAGTGTGTGAACACGATTTGGTAAAGGTAGCGGTGAGAGGCCATGTAGGAGTACATGGTGGGTTGTCTCATTGCAGCCGTCCTCAAGAACTGAGTTCTGTGTTTGTGATCCATGATTCAGCTACTACCACGCATTGGGCCCGAAACCAATGGACCCTCTCGGCTTCTTGATCACCCTTGTCCTCTGTCCAGGAGTTGCAAGTAGTTTCTGGTGTTTGTAGTATGCTGGAGGCCGTGGGCAGCGCTGACCGGAGGGGTGGGCTGTGATGCGGTAGGCACGTGGCCGGGTATACCGGGCGCCCGTTTGGTGTCACGGAACCCTGTTCACATCGTTTGGGGCTGTGAGCGAAACTCCGGCCGGATCTCCTCATGGATGGAACCCGAATAGGCGATAAACCTGGACTAGAGACTCGAGTGTTTAGGTAGGCCGTGGCCGACACCCATGTTGGGCTTCCGCTTGAAGGTTGCCGAGTACATGTCGTGTAAACGGCGGTAAGTGGTGAGAGCGTGTGTGAAGAAGTACACCCCTGCAGGGTTAACATCATCTATTCGAATAGCCGTGTCCGCGGAAAAGGACTTCTGGGTTGCTTATATCAGTTCATAGACAAGTGAAAGTGGATACTCTAAAATACGCAAGATAAGCGTGAGTGCTATGGATGGCGTTCTCGTAGGGAGACGGGAGCGGATCCATAGTGGTGTATTGGTTGGTGAGTATGTGGACTCGTGTGCGCCACCTCAAAAGAGTCGCTTGCAGTCGTAGTTTAGGATAGCCACCGAGTCAAAGCTGGCTTGCTGCAGTCAAACTCCACCACCCCCTTTGTTGATAATGATGCATGTGTAGATAGATCTGATGTAAGTCTTGCTGGGTACATTTGTACTCACGTTTGCCTATTCTATGTTTTTGCAGAGAGACTTCAGTCTCACTAGTAGTTCCGCTTGGACTTCGACGTTTAGCTTGATACCTCAGCTGCGATCTTGTGCCCTCGGCAGGATCTGATCGATAGTCAGGCTTCTCAGCCTTTTTCATTTATAGATGTCTGTACTCAGACATGATAGCTTCCGCTTGTGCTTTGACTTGTATGCTCTGATTGTTGGGTCATGAGACCCATGATTGTATTATCTCGCTCCTCGGAGCCTATTGAATAAATTACTTGAGTCGTAGAGTCATGTTGTGATGCCATGTTGTATTTGCACATATCGAGCATATTGTGTGTATGCTATTGAAATGCTTGGTATGTGTGGGATCTGACCATCTAGTTGTTTATCTTTAGTAGCCTCTCTTACCGGGAAATGTCTCCTAGTGTTTCCACCGAGCCATGGTAGCTTGCTACTGCTCCAGGACACTTAGGCTGGCCGGCATGTGTCCTTCTTCGTTCCTGTGTCTGTCCCTTCGGGGAAATGTCACGCGATGAATACCGGAGTCCTGTTAGCCCGCTACAGCCCGGTTCACCGGAGTCCTGCTAGCCCAGTGCTACAGCCTGGATTCACTCGCTGATGACCGACACGTTCGATGCTGGGTCATGGATGCCTGTCCCTGTAAGTCTGTGCCACTTTGGGTTTACGACTAGCCATGTCAGCCCGGGCTCCTTATCATATGGATGCTAGCGACGCTGTCATATACGTGTGCCAAAAGGCGCAAACGGTCCCGGGTAAAGGTAAGGCGACACCCGTGGGAATACCGTGCGTGAGGCCGCAAAGTGATATGAAGTGTTACATGCTAGATCTATGTGGCATTGAGTCGGGGTCCTGACACAACCCCCCACCGGGAACTGTTAATCCAAACCCCCTCAACTATGCTCACTGTTCATCAAGGGAAGGAGGCAACATTGATCGGCTTCAGTTAGCAGCAGTAGCGAAGGAATCACCCAGGTTCAGTTAACAGCAAGGGATTGATCGATCGCTCGGGTTGAGTAACGCGTAGCCTGCACTGCAATCGCTCGGGTTCAGTTAGAGCCCAACGCCTCGCTTGGGTTCAGTTAGAGCCCAACGCCTCGCACACATGCGCGACGTACGAGACAAACGCGCATCGCTCGTCCCCCGAACACCCATCGTAACCAGCAACTACCCGATGCTTTCCTTGTCCTTGCTTCTACCATGGTTTTTTCCGTCACGGACGGCACAAAGAATGTCATGCAGCTGCGTCTCCGACCCGCCCAGGACGAAAAGCCCATTTTCTGTCATGCTTTTTTGTCATAGAAGTAGGACCCCACCACATCTGTGATGATACCGGGTTTTGTCACAATTATCATCATAGAAGTGTCATAAGTATGACAGAAAAAAATTCGTTCGACCCAAAATGTCACGGATGTGTCTTTTTTGTAATGTAAGGAAATATAATAATAACCACTTTATTATTGCCTCTAGGACATATTTCCATCAAGAAGAACACTTGTGTTGAATCGATCCAATTGATATTATGCTATGAAGTACATTCGTCATAAGTTGATAGTATATAACACAGAGAAAGTTAACGCTTGCATAATTCCTTGGACCATGAGAGTATTGAGTTCCTTCATGCTTGCTTCATGAACTTTGGGGTTTGTTAAATGTTATCCATAATAGGGTGGCTATTACGGTGGCTTACGAGTTCATGGAAAAGTACGACAAGGAACCCTATAGCTCAAGATTGGGATTTGCTCCTTTGACGATGGAGAGATATTCTTTGGGCCCTCTCGGTGTCACAATATCCATCATCGCCTGGACAAACACAACATTATTTGATCACGGGGATTGTCAGATGTTGGGTTCCGGCAATACCCTTGAGGTTCGAACACTGGGGTGCGCACAAAGATCTCTCCCCCTCTCTAGCTCGCACTCCGTATGATCTCACGGCCTAGCTCGACGGACCCAAAGAACACGAGACAAAGAGTTTATACTGGTTCGGGCCACCGTTGTGGTGTAATACCCTACTCCAGTGTGGTGTGGTGGATTGCCTCTTGGGCTGAGGATGAACAAATACAAGGGAAAAATAGCCTCGCGAGGTGAGGTGTTCTTGTCCTTTGTGAGCTTGTGTGATTGAGGATTCTCTCATTCTAGATGAGCCTCTAGATCCGGGTTTGATACCCCCTACGGTGGTGTCTAGTCCTATATATAGAGGCCCTGGTCCTCTTCCCAAATATTGAGCGGGAAGGGATCCCACAACGGCCAATTTGAAGGGAGACGGCTAGTACAAGCTATCCTGACAAAAGTAGTCTTTGCCTGCCAAAGGCTCTGGTGGTGACGTCGTCTTGGGCTCCGCGGTGACCTCCATCCTCCCGTCCTGCTGGTCTTGGTCTTGTTGCACCAATATGGAAACCTTTTCCTGATGCCTCGGGACTCCTCGCCTGCGCTTGCCCCTTTAGCACCAAAGAGGAAATGAGGACACTGCGCGCTGGCGCCCGCCTGGCTCCAGTCATCATGGCTTGCGTCACAGAAACCTCGCGAGGTGTCCCTTGCCTTGAGCTCTCCACCCCTCGTGAGCCAGCCTGGTGAGGCCGCCCCTGAGGAAGTCTTGCATCGTCCGCCTCGCGAGGCTTGGCCCCGCATGAGGGTCTTGAGTGTTTGCTGGTGAAGATGGGCCGTACAAGGCCGTTGGTGGAGTCACACTGCGGGCCGCAGGCAGGCAAGTCTGGGGACCCCTGTTCCCAGAACGCCGACAGTAGCCCCTGGGCCCAAGGCGCGCTCGGGCTTTGCTTCGAGCCGAAGCCAAAGGGCAAGTGCGGAGCACCGTGGGCCCCAATAGCTTGCGGCCACGGTTGGCGCGTGCCGACTGATTGGACATGGGTGTCTCCGCTTCCCCATGTTGCCTCGGCAACTGCCTGACTTGACGAGTCCGTGCTTATCCTTGTAATTCCTTGAGTGCTGCTTCCCTTCCTGATGGTGGCTCTTCAGGATCCCATCTGCTAAGGCCGTGAAGCCCCTCGAGAAGCAACCTCCTCCTACCTCGGATCTCCTGCTGGCCTTGAGCGTCCCAGGCCAGCATGTTGCCCCCGTCGCGAGGTTGGCTGGAGAGGCAGACGCGCTAGCTTGGTGCTTTGAGCCCGCGCTCCTGCCGTCTCTTCTTCATGGCCTCGTCGGGGGTGTGAGGAGCATAACAAGGGCTCCTCCTCTGGTTATAGACGATGGCCGGATGTCTTCGGTGTTGGTTCCTTCTTCGAGGGGCAAGCCTCAACCCAACCGGGCTCCTGCCGAAGCCCAGTCGGTGACCGCCCGGGCTCCAGCCCCCAGCCCCCTATGGGGAAGGGGGCAAGCCGCTTCGGATTCCGTCGACGGCCCCCCGTGGAGGACGAAGTTGGCCGCACGCTCAAGGTTACGCACGAACGGAGCATCGTCCGCCGCGAGCTCTTCCGGGAGGCGATGGGAGCGATAAGCCGGCTTAGCGGGGAGCTCGTGGATGTAGACACGTGCCTCAAGGCCGAGGGTCTTTGGCTGGTGGAAGAGTGGCATAAACAGAAGGTGGCCATTAACCTCGGGCGCCATCAACACGATCTTGATAACGCGAAGGCCGAGGCGTCTCTTGCGACCTTGCGCGAAGCTTGTGCCCGAGCCTTGGAAGATGCCCGGGAAGCTGATCGACACCACGAGATCGCAGAGAAACGCGTGTGGGAGTTCCAAGCCTGGAGTGCCTCCCTGGAGCAGCAAGTGGAGGAGCGCAAGGCCGCCCTAGCATCGATGAAAGGGACGCCTGCCGAGGAGGAAGAGATCCTAAGGCGCGAGGAAGCGCTGGCGCTGGAAGCCACGGAGCGCAGCCTTGAGCTTGAGCGGTTGGAGATGAGGGAGCGCCAGGTTGCCGAAGCTGAGGATGATGTCGGCGCGCGCGAGGGCAAGGCCCAGGAGGAAGTCGACCGCCGGGTGGCCGAGGCTCACGCGGATCTTGTGGGTAGGTACGACCTGAAGTTCAAGTTTGTGGAAGCCGAGGCTATGGGCAGGACAAATGCCCTCGGGTCAGGGTTGGATGCGGCGGAACATCGCGAGAAAGCCGCCGCAGTCGCCCTGTCCTCAGTGCAAGCTGAGCTGGCTTCCGCTTGTGCAGAGCTGTTTTCCCTTCAGCAGCGGGTCGCCGACGCCTAATCCTCTGCGTGGCAGAGCAGGGAGGAAGCGCTCCAGTGGCGGATGCTGGAGTGCGAGCACGCCCCCGTGCTCCAAAGCCTCAGGGTCAGAGCCAATGCAGCGTTGGGCGCCGTCTGCAACGAAAATGAACCGCATCCCCACTCGAACGACTACGCCAGTCACCTCCTTTTCTTCACCGACGTGGTGACACGCCTAGAGAATCGATCCGAGAGGGCTCGCGTGCTTGTTGAGGAGAGGAGCCGCGGCCTTCTCAAGCGCGCGTTCTCTCATGTCTTCAGCCACCTACAGAACAGCTACCCCAACTTTGACTTCTACGCCGCCATTGCCCCTGTGCCCGAGGCCATACAGGGTGACCTGGCCCGCTGGGTAGAGGACAATGTGGATGCTCTAGTCAGAGCCTTCACCTTCGAGGATGACGCGATGGTGGTCGCTGCGGATGAAGGCGACGTGGTCGACGATGGTGCGGGCGACACCGACAATGGTGACGGTGATGCCGGTGACGAGGACGGTGGCGCCAGCAATGGTGACGATAATGCTAGCGACGCGTCTGAGGGCGACCTGGAGGACGCGGTAAGCGATATGTCTGATTGAGCCCGTGCTTCCTCATTCCTGACCCTGTAAGTGAAAACTTGGGCACGGCCCTGAAAGTTGTAAGAGCATTTTGGGATGGGGAGCCCCTCATATAAACAGATTACTGCCTCTATTCCTTAGGCCAAGCTGAAGATGTGTTTTATGGGCCCGCGAGTCACGCCGTGAGCTTACTGCTGAAATTTACCTTAGTCAGGACCGATTCCCGACCAGCTCGTGAGGTTGTGAGCTCCTGAAGGGCTTGCCAATCCGTCCGAGCGGGCCTCGAAGAGCAAATGGCCGCGTCTGGCACCTAGTCTAGTCTTCTTGTCTTCTCACCAGCGCGGAGCTAAGTGCTGCCACCTGGACATGGGAGGGAGCCCCCGAGGCCCGAGGGCGGCACTCCTGAGACTCCGGGGCGTGTACAGCCCCACTCATTATTACTCCCTCCGTTCTGAATTACTCGTTGTAGAAATGGATGTATCTAGATGTATTTTAGTTCTAGATACATCCATTTTCGCGACGAGTAATATGGAATGGAGGGAGTACATGAGAGTGTCACGAGCGGCGATCTTCACAGGCACGAGCCTTACTTCATATCACCATACGAGGGCCCCGCCTTGCGCCGCCCTCGACCACCGTTGGTGCGACCAGAGACCAGGACGAGCCAAGGGGCAAAGGGAACGCTAGCGGCGCCCTCGGAGACCATGGGTCCTCTGCCGGGGAAGGCTCACCAGCACCTCCCCGACAGAGGGCCCACCTCCGGGGGACACCTTGCTCCACGTGATGCCGGGAGGGACCTGGCTCCCGGCCCCTCCCCTGCAGCCCCCAATGCGCTCCTCCTGGTGGGAGGGAGGCCGTTGAGCTGGGGCTGCCGTCCGCCGTTGTGACCTGATCCTCCTGCGACACATGGTTAGCATAAGCTTGCTCCTGAGAAATTAGTGGTACCCTGTAGCTGTCATCGCCAGCATGGTTGGTGAGGCTCACGGCACGCTCGGGGGGCTCCTGGAAGGGCTCACCTTCCAGCGCCTTCTCCTCCCAGCCCGGCTCGAGGAACGAGCCGAGGTCGTCTTCCAGCGCATACTCCTAGTCTATCATGCAGGGCACATAGGCCTCCGAGGCCGCCGCCCCGAAGACCTTGCCGAAGTGCCCCATGCTCCATGTTGCGCCACCCTGAGGATGGTAGGGCGGCACTCCGCTAAGGCCGCGGGTGGCAACGCTCGTGCCCGCGCCCATCGGAGGTGGCGCGGGTGCGAGTGGGCGTCTGGCGCTTCTAGTCGCGCCGGTGTCGATGAAGCCTCCTGGCGCACCTGGGGGTGCGTGGGTGCGGCAAGGCCCGCCATGCGATCCGGCCATGGCCTAAGGCGCAAAGAGGGAGCAGAAGGGCGGTTCTCCCGAGGTCGCGGCGCCCAGTAGCTCGGTGACGCGCTCTAGCAATGCATCTTGGCCGCTCTCCATCAGCCAGCATCGCAGCAGCTCCCGAGCCACCATGAGTGCGGCCCTCATGTTTGCTTGTTCCCGTCAGGTGTGCGGCGCCATGGCCGCAGCATGGCATGAGGCCCTTGCGGCCGCACTCACTTGTCATGGAGTGAGGGTGGACGGCATTTGACTGCGCCACCCGCGCCCCGCGGTGCTTGGCGGTGCGCACACTTCCTGGGGCGCTGGGTTGAGGTCTTCTTGGGCGGACGGTGCCACCCGGGCCGGCCAAGCTGCCCAGCGGTCGGCATTGGTCCATGGGTCGCCGGACATCGGAACCACGGAGCGTCGGTGGATCAACTGGGGGAAGAGAAGCTCCGGCGCACCCCTACCTGGCGCGCCAAATGTTGGATTTCGGGTTCCGGCAAAATCCTTGAGGTTTGAACACTCGGGTAAGCACAAAGATCTCTCCCCCTCTCTAGCTCGCACTCTGTATGATCTCACGACCTAGCTCGCCGGACCACAAGAACACGAGACACAAGAGTTTATACTAGTTCGGGCCACCATTGTGGTGTAATACCCTACTCCAGTGTGGTGTGGTGGATTGTCTCTTGGGCTGAGGATAAATAGTTACAAGGGAAGAATAGCCTCGCGAGGTGAGGTGTTCTTGTGCTTGGTGAGCTTGTGTGGTTGAGGATTCTCTCCTTCTGGATGAGCCTCTAGATCCGGGTTTGATGCCCCCCTACGGTGGTGGCTAGTCCTATATATAGAGGCCCGGGTCCTGATACGTCTCCAACGTATCTATAATTTTTGATTGCTCCATGCTATATTATCTACTATTTTGGATGTTTATGGGCTTTATGATACACTTTTATATCATTTTCTGGGACTAACCTATTAACCCAGAGCCCAGTGCCAGTTTCTGTTTTTTCCTTGTTTTTGAATATCGCAGAAAAGGAAAACCAAACGGAGTCCAATTGACGTGAAACTTCACGGAACTTATTTTTGGATCAGAAGAAGCCCAGAAGACTTGGAGTGCACGTCAAGGGATCTATGAGGAAGCCACGAGGCAGGAGTGCGCGCCCACCCCCTGGGCGCGCCCTCCACCCTCATGGGCCCCTCGTGCCCCCCTGACGTACTTCTTCCGTCTATATATCTCCATATATCCTAAAACGATCGGGGAGCACAATAGATCGGGAGTCCCGCCGCCAAGCCTTCGTAGCCACCGAAAACCAATCTAGACCCGTTCTGGCACCCTGCCGGAGGGGGCAACCCCTCTCTGGTGGCCATCTTCATCATGCCAGTGCTCTCCATGACGAGGAGGGAGTAGTTCTCCCTCGGGGCTGAGGGTATGTACCAGTAGCTATGTGTTTGATCTCTCTCTCTCTCTCTCTCTCGTGTTCTTGAGGTGATACGATCTTGATGTATCGCGAGCTTTGCTATTATATTTGGATCCTATGATGTTTTCTCCCCCTTCTACTCTCTTGTAATGGATTGAGTTTCCCCTTTGAAGTTATCTTATCGGATTGAGTCTTCAAAGATTTGAGAACACTTGATGTATGTCTTGCCGTGCGTATCTGTGGTGAGAATGGGATATCACGTGATTCACTTGTTGTATGTTTAGGTGATCAACTTGCGGGTTCCGCCCATGAACCTATGCATAGGGGTTGGCACACGTTTTCGTCGTGATTCTTCGGTAGAAACTTTGGGGCACTCTTTGAGGTTCTATGTGTTGATTGAATAGATAAATCTGAGATTGTGTGATGCATATCGTATAATCATACCCACGGATACTTGAGGTGCCATTGGAGTATCTAGGTGACATTAGGGTTTTGATTGATTTGTGTCTTAAGGTTTTATTCTAGTACGAACTCTAGGGCTGTTTGTGACACTTATAGGAATAGCCCAACGGATTGATTGGAAAAAATAACTTTGAGGTGGTTTCATACCCTACCATAATCTCTTCGTTCGTTCTCCGATATTAGTGATTTTGGAGTGACTCTTTGTTGCATGTTGAGGGATAGTTATATGATCCAATTATGTTATTATTGTTAAGAGAACTTGCACTAGTGAAAGTATGAACCCTAGGCCTTGTTTCCTAGCATTGCAATACCGTTTACGCTCACTTTTATCATTAGTTACCTTGCTGTTTTAATATTTTCATATTACAAATACCCATATCTACTATCCATATACCACTTGTATCACCATCTCTTCGCTGAACTAGTGCACCTATACAATTTACCATTGTATTAGGTGTGTTGGGGACACAAGAGACTCTTTGTTATTTGGTTGCAGGGTTGGTTGAGAGAGACCATCTTCATCCTACGCCTCCTACGGATTGAGAAACCTTAGGTCATCCACTTGAGGGAAATTTGCTACTGTCCTACAAACCTCTGCACTTGGAGGCCCAACAACGTCTACAAGAAGAAGGTTGTGTAGTAGACATCAAGCTCTTTTCTGGCGCCGTTGCCGGGGAGGTGAGTGCTTGAAGGTATATCTTTAGATCTTGCAATCAAGTCTTTTAGTTTCTTGTTTTATCACTAGTTTAGGTTATAAAAGAAAACTATAAAAAAATGGAATTTAGTTTACCTCATACGCTTCATCTTTTTAATATCTTTCTGAGTATGATGGAAAGGAAAATTGTGCCAAAAGTGTTAGAAGAAAAATGTATTAGAATGTTTGGCACTAAATATTTGAATGATGAGCATGATTGCAATGTTGTTAGTATGAATTCCTTGAATATCCATGATGCTAATGATATGCAAAGCCACAAGCTTGGGGAAGCTATGTTTGATGAAGATGATATTTCTTGTCCCCCAAGTTTTGATGAGAAAATTTATTATGATGAAAGCATGCCTCCTATTTTATGATGATTATATTGATGAAAGTGGATTTGGAGAGATCATGACTTTATTTTGTGATGAATCCACTATTTCGGAAGAGGTTCCAATTGATTATGAGAACAAAGTTGCTATGTATGATGATTATTGTGATGACTTGTATGCTATAAAGAATAATGATATCCATGAAACTTGTCATCATGATTTTAGTTTTCAATTGGATTATGCCTCACATGATAATTATTTTGTTGAGTTTGCTCCCACTATTATTCATGAGAAGAATTTTGCTTGTGTGGAGAGTAATAAAATTGCTATGCTTGTAGATCATGAAAAGAATGATTTAGGTGCTGGTTATATTGTTGAATTCATTCATGATGCTACTGAAAATTATTATGAGGGAGGAATATATGCTTGTAGGAATTGCAATAATATCAAGTTTCCTCTCTATGTGCTTAAAGTTTTGAAGTTATCCTTGTCTTACCTTCCTATGCAAGTTGATACTTGTTCCCACCAGTTGTTTGCTCACAAAATCCCTATGCATAGGAAGTGGGTTAGACTTAAATGTGCTAGTCATATTCTTCAATATGCTCTCTTTATGTTACAATTCTTATCTTTTATGTGAGCATCATTGAAACCATGATGCCTAGCTAGGGGCGTTAAACGATAGCGCTTGTTGGGAGCCAACCCAATTTTATTTTTGTTCTTTTCTTTTCGCTCCTGTTTAGTAATAAATAATTCATCTAGCCTCTGTTTAGGTGTGGTTTTATGTGTTTAATTAGTGTTTGTGCCAAGTAGAACCGTTGGGAAGACTTGGGGAAAGTCTTGTTGATCTTGCTGTAAAAAACAGAAACTTTAGCGCTCACGAGAATTGCTGCCATTTTTATTTGGAGAGTTATATTTAGTTAATTCCTTTTGAAGATGATTAATAGATAAATTCCTCACGTCCAGCAATTTATTTGAGAATTTTATGAGTTCCATAAGTATATGTTTGATACAGATTACTACAGACTGTTCTGTTTTTGACAGATTCTGTTTTCTATGTGTTGTTTGCTTATTTTGATGAATCTATGGCTAGTAAAAGAGTTTATAAACCATACATAAGTTGGAATACAGTAGGTTTAACATCAATATAAATAAAGAATGAGTTCACAACAGTACCTAAGTGGTGATTTATTTTCTTATACTAACGGAGCTTACGAGTTTTCTGTTATGTTTTGTGTTGTGAAGTTTTCAAGTTTTGGGTAAAGATTCGATGGACTATGGAATAAGGAGTGGCAAGAGCCTAAGCTTGGGGATGCCCACGGTACCCCAAGGTAATATTCAAGGACAACCAAAAGCCTAAGCTTGGGGATGCCCCGGAAGGCATCCCCTCTTTCGTCTTCGTTCAACGGTAACTTTACTTGGAGCTATATTTTTATTCGCCACATGATATGTGTTTTGCTTGGAGCGTCATTTCATTTTATTTTGTTTCGCTTGCTGTTTAAATAAAATACCAAGATCTGAAATTATTAAATATTAGAGAGTCTTCACATAGTTGCATAATTATTCGACTACTCATTGATCTTCACTTATATCTTCCGGAGTAGTTTGTTGTTGCTCTAGTGCTTCACTTATATCTTTTTAGAGCACGGTGGTGGTATTATAGAAATAGATGAACTCTCATGCTTCACTTATATCATTTTGAGAGTTTTAAATAGCATGTTAATTTTCTTAAATAATCCTAATATGCTAGGCATCCAAGAATAGTAAAAACTTTCATATAGAGTATTGAATACTAAGAGAAGTTTGATGCTTGATGATTGTTTTGAGATATGGAGGTAATAATATCAAGGTCGTGCTAGTTGAGTAGTTGTGAATTTGAGAAATGCTTGTTTTAAAGTTTGCAAATCCCGTAGCATGTACGTATGGTAAACGTTGTGTAACAAATTTGAAATATGAGGTGTTATTTGATTGTCTTCCTTATGAGTGGCGGTCGGGGACGAGCGATGGTCTTTTCCTACCAATCTATCCCCCTAGGAGCATGCGCGTAGTGCCGAGGTTTTCGATGACTTGTAGATTTTTGCAATAAGTATGTGAGTTCTTTATGACTAATGTTGAGTCCATGGATTATACGCACTCTCACCCTTCCATCCTTGCTAGCCTCTTCGGTACCGTGCATTACCCTTTCTCACATTGAGAGTTGGTGCAAACTTTGAGGTGGTTTGAGGTGTTATTCTAGTACGAACTCTAGGGCTGTTTGTGACACGTATAGGAATAGCCCAACGGATTGATTGGAAAGAATAACTTTGAGGTGGTTTCGTACCCTACCATAATCTCTTCATTCATTCTCCGATATTAGTGACTTTGGAGTGACTCTTTGTTGTATGTTGACGGATAGTTATATGATCCAATTATGTTATTATTGTTGAGAGAACTTGCACTAGTGAAAGTATGAACCCTGCGCCTTGTTTCCTAGCATTGCAATGCCGTTTACGCTCACTTTTATCATTAGTTACCTTGCTGTTTTTATATTTTCAGATTACAAATACCCATATCTACTATCCATATACCACTTGTATCACCATCTCTTCGCCGAACTAGTGCACCTATACAATTTACCATTGTATTGGGCGTGTTGGGGACACAAGAGACTCTTTGTTATTTGGTTGTAGGGTTGCTTGAGAGAGACCATCTTCATCCTATGCCTCCTATGGATTGATAAACCTTAGGTCATCCACTTGAGGGAAATTTGCTACTGTCCAACAAACCTCTACACTTGGAGGCCCAACAACGTCTACAAGAAGAAGGTTGTGTAGTAGACATCAGGTTCTCTTCCCAAATATTGAGCGGGAAGGGATCCCACAACGGCCAATTTGAAGGGAGACAGCTAGTACAAGCTATCCTGACAAAAGTAGTCTTCGCCTGCCAAAGGCTCTGGTGGTGATGTTGTCTTGGGCTCCACGGTGACCTCCATCCTGCCGTCCTGCTGGTCTTGATCTTGTTGCACCAATATGGAAACCTTTGCCTAATGCCTCGGGACTCCTCGCCTGCGCATGCCCCTTTAGCACCAAAGAGGAAACGAGGACACTATGTGCGCTGGCGCCCGCCTGGCTCCAGTCGTCATGGCTTGCGTCACACAAACCTCGCGAGGTGTCCCTTGCCTTGATCTCTCTGCCCCTCGCGAGCCAGCCTGGTGAGGCCGCCCCTGAGGAGGTCTTGCATCGTCCGCCTCGCGAGGCTTGGTCCCTCGCGAGGGTCTTGAGTGTTTGCTGGTGAAGATGGGCCATACAGGGCCGCTGGTGGAGCCACACTGCGGGCCGCAGGCTGGCAAGTCTGGGGACCCCCGTTCCTAGAACGCCAACAGGGATGCCGGAACACGGGAACAAGAAAAGAGAACAAAATTGGTAACAAGGAAACTGACATAGTGGACAAATTTGTTGATCCATGGGGATGCCTAAAAATCTCACCTCGGTTATTTTTAACATATCGTGAAGCAACAGGAATAGCACAAGGCAACTGTAGGTTCACTCAAATAATTATTCGTGTGGGTATAGGGGTTATATGGATGTCCACGGTTCTGCTATTGATCATTGATTGGAAAGAGTTCTGTTCATGTCTATAGTTCACCGAACCTACAGGGTCACACACTCAAGGGTCATCCATCTACTAAGAACTAGATGGGGAGTCTAAGAGAAAGTTACCGAAAAAGTTTTGGAGGCGACGGGAAAGTTTCGGAGAGAAAATTGGAAGTGTTTTTGAGCTACCAGAATTTTTTCGGAGAAAACAAAAATGTTTCGGAATAAAACCATCATACCGAAGTGTTTTTAAATGTTCCTAGAATAATTTTAGAGGGTTCCAGAAATGTTTTGGAACATTCCGGAATTTTTTCCAAAAGAAACGGTCATAGAAAACATCTTGTCCCAATGTGAGGTGACAAGATCCCACAAATCGTGGGTTGTTTCATTGGGGCGCCCCCTTTGGGGGGCAGCCCCCTTTTGATGGCTTTTTGTGGAGGGAACATCCCCCTTTTGTGGGGGAGTGTTTTGTGGGAGGTGGGCCCCCATGAGGAAAGTCCCCATGTGGGGCTTTTCTCCACCTTTGGTGGGTTGCTTTTGTGTGGGTTCCACCTAGTTTTGGGGCTGAAATTTTCAGCCACCACCACCCCTCCTCCATTATAAACAGAGGTGGATAGGCACTCTCCAAATCAATCCAACTATCTGAACACAAGACATGCATGATCTACCGTTTCCCTCTCCCTCATACGAAATAGTTTCGTTCAGCTGCTAGGTTGTCTAGTTTCTGGTAGGGATTAGCTCTGGGCGGTGAAGCCCTACTTGATAAGTGACATCGCATGTGTAAAACCAAGTAGAGAGGTCGTATGTTCGATCTTTTGTCCTAGGGACTATTCGAGGGGCCTCCCAAAGGGATGTCCGGAGGACCGTCCGAGAAATTATTCAAGGGCCTCCCGAAGGGCTGTTCGATAGATCGTCCGAGGGAGAAAATACTCGCGGTTGGGAGGTTGTAAATTCCTAGCTGTGGGGATATACACCAACTATCTTCACCAACTCTACTTTCACTGCGCTACGAGTTAGTAATGATCACATCAAAACCTTGTATGCATCTTCATAGTGGTCCTAGGTTGGTGCGTAGGATGGAAATATTTTGTTTTCTACTGTGTTACCCTAAACTGGCATCCTGAGCCATGCTATGCGTAGATGAAGGTTACGATCTAGAATACATGATATGTAAGGGTATTTCACAATATAATTTTGTAGTATATGAGGTCTATTGATGAAAATTATTTGTGCGGGTAGTAGATGAAATCTATTACCTGACATTCTTATTGCTTCCCTTGAATCTGCGTATTTGTGATGTTGACGACATGGTGGAGTTTTACAAAGTTCTAGAAATCCGCGATCATGGCAGATCAATGAAGTGCTTCAGTCCTTTGGATTCCACCATAGTTAAAGAAATAAGAAATTTCGCAGACTAAAGGGAAATACAGATATGATATGTACGAAGATCATGCATATGACAAAGTTTAGTATGGGGCTCGAGATTTTTGTCTCGTGTTTCATACTCCCTGCAAATTTAATCTAGCGACTTGAATAATCATACTTGATGAGGAAAATTGGTAGCTGCGGTTTGATTGAAACTTTAGAAGCCGCGTAAAAATAAAATCTTGTATGAACCGTTTAGAGGCGTCTAACTTGGTTTCATAGGATGTGCATGTGATGTGGTATAGTCTTTGTCATATTTAATGGGATTATGTATGAGATGGCTATATAACGTAAATTAGTTAACATGACATGTGTGTCATGATTTGGCATGATGGCTGGAGCCAGATGACTGTCACTTTAATGACTTGTGTGTCAACCTTGTTGTAATGCATTAATTTTATTAGCTATAGTGATAGCAATATCAGCTAATGCATCGTCAAAGCGGTGACATGTTTTGCGAAGGTGGACACCGACGCAAATGCCGAAGACGAAGAATATAAAGACTTCTCTATCAGAAAGGGCTATACCATATCATGCTATTAAGAATTTCCTGAGATGTTTATCCTTTGTTCTGGCACCCTTTCGATTGCGAAGTAGTCACTTTCATTAGGGTGATCTCTCACTCAAAATATCAAGTAGTTAGTGTTTTTCCAAGTGTAGCACCGTCTGAAATATGTGTTTTTTCAGGGTGCGCCGTGTCAACATGGGTACGAACGAATTGAGAAGTATGATGCAGGTGAAGGTCAGACCTCACTATGAGATTACTTGGTTGTCTTGAAGTTCATGGAAGGAATGTCCTGAGCTCGGGACACGCCCATCTAAAGATGTACAAGAGTCACATAGAGATGTGATTGGCAAGTTGGCCTACTGATTGAGATTTTTGTCATCAATGATGACTAACATCAATGGCATTGAATTTCAATACAGGTCTTGTATCACTCACAATCAATTATGAGAGATATTGATTTGAGTGAGACCACACTATAGAATTAACTTATTTAATTCTTACTGCAAATTAGTTATGGACAAAGTCTAAGTGTGATTTGTATGATAGTTGTAGAATAATGGCTCGCGTTTCCACCTTCCCTGTTAAAATTGAATAAATGTTATTTATCTAGTTAAAACTTTATGATTGGTAATCCAATGTGAGGATTCTCCTCAAGAGTGCTGAGAGTGACTTTTTCCTATCGCATGCTTTTGGTATTCTCCCGCTAATGCTATGGATGATGTGACTCTTGTCCGTAGATCCAAAAGCTAGAATTCCGTTACGATCAAGTGCAATATGTTTGCTTCCATGAGACCCGAACTTCAAAAGTTTGGGACAGTTATGTGATATTCATGGAACTGAAAATTAGTTTCAGATACAAACAAAGGCTAAAAGATATGAGATATCCAAAGCAATGTTTGTTTGCAAAGTATTAGAAAATTGTTTACAATGCATTAGACTAATAAGAGATGGATCCAGAAGAACGTATGTCATGTGATGAAGGTGAATAAAATAACAATTTAACGAGAAAAGAAAAGTCTAAAGGGTGCTAGTGGGACTTACACGCCTAGGAAGTCTGGCACTGATGACACTCTTAAAGTTGGGTACTTCTTCTAAGATTAGGAGAAATATTGGAAGTAAAGCTGTTAGAAGTATAAATGCAAAAAGGAACAAGACTAGAATGTCCAGCTCATGTATGAATGTCATACGAGTTATAGATGTACAGGAGTCTGGTCAAAGATGTAATTCTTGGGAATTAGGATTAAGTTGTTAATCACTGATTCTTGGGTATTGTGATTAAAAGTTGATCACAACCCATTCGATTGCATTCTATTGCAGCTCGATGCAAGAAATACTACAGCCTAAAAAGACTTACCAGTAATGAGGTTTAGATATGCGCTGGGAATATAGTAAAAGTTATTATACCGTCTGTCGGTGTATTACCTTTGTATTTATTTTCATAATTCATTTTGGGGTTTCATACACTCTAGTCCATTTCATAAAGTATGTTGTAAGAAGGTTGTTCATAAGAGAACAATTGTTGCTTGGTGTTATAAGTAACATAAGGGCCATGCCTCCATTATGAATGGGACGTACGTTATGAATACTGATGATAATATAATACATCCATAACACTGACGCTAAATGTGGCAAGACTAAAAGAATACCACATTTGTGTGGCACTGCGTTTGGTCACATTGGAGAAACCCGCATGGAGAAATTCCATTTGATGGATTTTTGAAGTCATTTTGAGTATGAATCATCTAACACTTGCAACTTTCACCTGAAATGTGAAGTGATTGAAATACCGCTCACGTGCCATAAGTAACGAGCAACAAACTTATGGGGCCCTCTATGCCATATGTGCCTCCTGAAAGCTCTGTCAGATGTAACAGTGGAGCGGGTTGATTGTTGGGGTGAGAGGGAAATGCCTGCTTGTGTGTACAGAGGCGAGCTTGGTCCCCGACCAATCACGCAACATGCAGGAGTGCTTAGGATAATGGGTCCATGACCCCTTCGCGCTTAGGATTTAGAATGGCACGTTGGCCTCTGTAGAAAGACTAGGTAGGACTACGGCGTGTCGATTGCCCGAGGCCAGACATTACCCAGAAAAGTGTGTTCGACTAGAGGCAATCAAGCATATATGGTAATGTGGTGCACCCTTGTAGAAAAGTTAAACTATGCGAATAGTCGTGTTCACGGTAACAAGACGACATGGATTTGTATCCTGACCTCTTACAACTAAACCAGATACTTGATAAAACACACCCAGATATCACAAATATATACCTGGTGATTGCTTTCTCTCGGGGAGACAAGGAGAGGATCTCCGGGCAGGATATTGCCATAATTTCATACAAGTTCATACTATATACGGTCATCTCTTCTACTGTTGCAAGACGATGGTAGTCTTTGATAGGATGATCTTGTCTCCCTTATTTTGGCATTTCTACAGTATAGTCGGCAAATATTACCCCATTCCTTTGATACTGATGCATATCTAGTATAGATCTAATGTAAGTCTTGTGAGTACTTCAGATGAGTACTCACGGTAGATTTTATACTCTTTTCATTCAACCCGGTTGCTGCAATGGCTGGTAGCACCACCGATGTATGTTACCCCAGCGATGCTTACTATGTGGAGACAGATGACCAGGAATAGTCTGGAGGTCCCAGGCAGGAGGCCCTGCCTTTCGATCTAGTGTCATTGTTTTGCTCAGCTTTCTTAAGGCAAAACTTTTCTAACTATGTGTGTACTCAAATAATATTTGCTTTCATGGGTCTTCATGACCCTGGCTTCTAATATAAAGATTTATGTTTAAATTTGTGTCGTAGAATTGTATTGTGATATTCACATGAGTCACGGTTCATGATCATGCATGATACGTATATGGCTAGTGCACGATTATGAACGGGGGCGTCACACATTCCCTCTTCTTCATGATACATTACAAAACCCAAGATGAGATATTATTGGTATCCACGTGACCATATCCTTGATCACTATATTGGTTATCCTCTTTACTAAGTTAGTTCTCTTAAATCATATTTGTAATCTAGTATCCCTATGATCTTCATCACATACTATACAATAATTATACTGTAACACCAAGTAGGCCTAGAGAGTATTTCTCCATCGTCAGAGGAACATATCCTAGTCTTGAACTATCAATATTGAGACATACGTTTCCGGTATACCTGTAAGTTACTTTTGTTCTCACCTGCTACTTCTTGAGCTTGCATTGATTTTTCCCTTGAAGAGGAAAGGGTGATGCAGCAAAGTAGAGATAAGTATTTCCCTCAATTAAGAACCAAGGTATCAATCTAGTAGGAGGCACAAGCAATTCTCCAATCTATGCACCTGCACAAACTAACAAACATTTGCACTCAGCACGAAAAAGGGGTTGTCAATCCCTTCACGGTCTCGAACAAGAGTGGGATCTAATAGAGATAGGTATAAAAGATAAATAAAAAGGCAAACTAAAATAAATCTAACTAAATTGGAGCAAGGTATTTTTGGGTTTTTTGGTTTGAAGATCTGAAAATATATGATGGAAAATAGACCCGAGGGCCATAGGTTCCACTAGAGGCTTCTCTCTTGAAAGAAAACATACGGTGGGTAAACAAATTACTGTCGAGCAATTGATAGAAAAGTGCAAAGTTATGATGATATCCAAGGCAATGATCATGAATATAGGCATCACGTCTGTGTCAAGTAGAACAAAACGATTCTGTATCTACTACTATTACTCCACACGTCGACCTCTATCTAGCATGCATCTAGAGTATTAAGTTCATAAGAACAGAGTAATGCATTAAGTAAGATGGCATGATGTAGAGGGATAAACTCAAGCAATATGATGAAAACCCCATCTTTTTACCCTTGATGGCAACAATACAATATGTGCCTCGCTGCCCTACTATGTCAATAGGTGAGGACACCGCAAGATTGAACCAAAAACTAAGCACCTCTCCCATTGCAAGAAGAACCAATCTAGTTGGCCAAACCAAACCGATAATTCGAAGAAAAAAACAAACATATTTGATCATGCATAAAAGAGTTCAGAAAAGACTCAAATAAATTCATAGAAAATCTGATAATAAATCCACAATTCATCGGATCTCGACAAACACATCGCAAAAGAATATTACATCGGATAGAACTCTAAGAACATCGAGGAGAACATGGTATTGAAGATCATAGAGAGAGAAGAAGCCATCTAGCTACTAGCTATGGACCCTTAGGTCTGTGGCAAACTACTCACACTTTATTGGAAGGGCAACTAGGTTGATGTAGATGCCCTCCCTGACCGAATCCCCCTGCGACAGGGTGCCTGAAAAGGCCTCAAGATGGAATCTCATGGGAACAGAAGCTTACGGCGGCGGAAAAATATTTTGGTGGATGCTTCTGATGGTTTGGGAATTTGGGTATTTATGGAGCAAGAATTAGGGTTGGAGGACACCCGAGGGGCCCACAAGCCCTCAGGACGCCCCCAGGGCGCGCCTAGGTGGGTTGTGGCCTCCTCGGCCATCTTCTGACCCCCTCTCCAAGTTTTGTGGATGTCTTCTAGTCCAAGAAAAATCATCGCGAAAGTTTTATTCCGTTTGGACTCCATTTGAGATTCCTTTTCTGTAAAACTCAAAAATAAGGAAAATACATAAACTAGCACTTGGCTCAAGGTTAATAGGTTAATCCCCAAAAAATATAAAATAGCACATTAATGCATATAAAATATCCAAAACAGATAATATAATACCATGGAACAATCAAAAATTATAGATACATTGGAGACGTATCATCACCCAGTTGCAGAGTGCGTTCGGTAACCTCAAAGTAACCTCCCGGTATGCTGGCATACGATATTCTCATGTCCTGATAAACTAAGTAAACATTAACACTTTATATGAAAATACCGGCAGCATAAGAACGATATTATCTTTGAGTAACTCATAAGTTGAGTCTATCCAACTCCATTGTTCTGGTCGATATGTGTTCTCATTATTAGTAGCATCCTTGTTACTATAACAATGCCCATGATTAGAAAGTTATGTGTGGCAGACCACTTCATCACAATCGTGTGCTATGCACCCCTTATCCCACACACACCAATGTTGAGGGTTTGGCCCTCTGTGTCCGATGTGGCTTTTGAACCACATGGGATAATCTAATCTACATTTGTACTTTGCTGAGTACAACCTACTACAACACATGTTATATTTAGTTAAAGGGGGTAGCATTTTAAGGCGAAGCTTAATTACTTCTATACCTACTAATAAAGCAAGGTGCGTTACTCTGATTTTTTCATCCGTTCATAGCCGAAAAGACTATTTTCCTATCCAAGGTGGTATTATATCATTGTGCATCAGTATGCTAGAAAAGGAAAAATGATTTGTCCGGAATTTCATACATGGGCCGCGTGCAAAGCCATCCCATTTATTTTCCTGCCCACGCAACTGGGAAAAATTGATTTGCCGCACACGGCGGTAAATAGTCGGAGCTTTCTACACGTCGCCCAAGACTAGGCCAGCCCATTTTGCATTTTTTCTGTGTTCTATTTCTGTTTTTCTTTTTCTATTCCTTTCGCTCTTTTTCCTGTTTCTTTTCCCTTTTTTCCTTCCAAGTTTATTTTGCTTTTTTTTTACTTTTTTCATTAATTCAAAATTTTCAAAAAACTTTCAAAATTCAAATTTTTGCTCAATTTTGAAAAATGTTCAAAATTCCAAAAATTTGTTCCCATTTTGAAAAATGTTCATAACTTTAATTTTCTTCCTCATTCAAAAGTTGCTCAAAATTCAAAAATATTCCTTTCTCAAAAAATGTTTTAGTTTTCTAAAATTGTTTTGGATTTTCAAAAATGTTTCAAATTTGAAAAATATTCTTGTTTTAATTAAATGTTCATAAATTCAAGGCAATTTTTTGAAATAGTCCTATGTTACTCCTTTACATATAGTCATAACAATTTATATACATGTCCGTGTACGAAACTACTTGTCGTAATAAGTTGGATGAAGCATGGATGGATTAAGCTGGACGAAGGATGGATGGATTGGTACGTGAGCTAGCTGGAAAAAGATCCTGAATTTCTTTTTTTAAAATGAAATTTTTCTCAAAAAATGTTTGTGTTTTTTAAAATTGATCAAGATTTTTAAAAATAAAATTTCATTCTAAAAAATACTCCAAATCCAAAAAATATATTTTTTGTGAAAAGTACAGAAATTAAAAATAATGTTCCCGTTTAAAATACACATTTTCTAAAATTGTTCTGAACGTTCAAAACATGTTCCTATTTTCAAAAGTTGTTCACAAAATCAAAAGATGTATGTGTTTTTTATAAAAGGTTCATGTTTTCAAAAAAATGAATTTTAAAAAATGCTCACGTTTCAAATTTTGCTTCTACTTTCCAAAAAGCGTACAGAATTTACGAAAATTAGTCACATTTTTAAAAAAAATTGGGATTTCAAAAATTGTATAGGTTTCCAAAAATATTCAGGAATTCATAAAAGTAATTATTTTTTAAAAGTTAAAAAAATCGGAAAAAAAATTCAAATCTAACGATGTAATATGTTCTTAAATATTTGCGCTAGCCATTCGTTAGTCGGACTTGTTTGTTCGAGTGACTGGCAGGACTTGGTCTAGTCTTTGAGGTCGTGAGTTCGATCCTTCAATTGGTCTTTTTTTATAATTTTACTCGAGCCTTACAAACAGAGGTCGTTTTGCTGCCTGGGCCTTGCACATCCCACGCAAGTTAGCTGGCCCAATTATCTGGGAAATAAGGAAAAATTATTTTAAATCCACATTGCACCTTTACATACAGTTGTACCAATTTGTATATGTCTCCGAAACTACATGTAGTAAGCTGGATGAAGGATGGTTGAATTGGTAAGCGAACTAGCTTGGAAGAACCCTGTATTTCTTTTAAAAAATAGAATTTCAAGACACACCCTGAATTTCTTAAGGATGGCGCAGAACAAATCCTCCTGGCCCCCGCGCTGCTCCCTCCCCGGGGCGACACGGGCGGCGGCTCCCGCCCCCACAACCTCTCCCCTCCCACCTCCTTCTCCACATCACCATCGTCGGTGGCCTCCGGCAGGCAAAGCCTGCGCGGAGCCGGTGGAGGCGAGTGCTCGCTCTCTGCTTGCTACTCGCTAGTGGGATGGGGATACGGCGTGTGGTCAGCGACTGACCGGCGCTTGGCTCCTGGGCAGCGCCCTCGCTCGCGTTGGAGGAGGTCTCCGCCCCACAACGCGGGATCTAGTCACGGCGGTGGGCGTGCCGCTACAGACGAGCGGTCGCGGTCGTGGCGCCCGTGCGGGCTGATATGTCTCCAACGTATCTATAATTTATGAAGTATTCATGCCATGTTTATAATAGTTTTGTATGGTTTTGGTATGATTTGATTAGAACTAACCCGAGCTAACATTGTTTTCAGCAGAGTTACCGTGGTGTCGCTTTTTGTCCAGAAGTGAAAGTTCTCAGAATGGGCTGAAAATTTATGGTGATTTTTTATGGACTAAAAGAGACCCCCGAACCATCGGAGCTGGGCCAGGAAGTGACCGAGGAGGCCACAAGCCTGGGAGTGCACCCCCTGAGCTTATGGACCCCTCAGGCACACCCTTGACGTCAGATCGACGCCAACAATTCTTATAAATACCAAAACCCTCAAAAAGAACCCTAAATGAGATGTTCCGCCGCCGCAAGCCTCTCCAGCCACGAAAAATCAATTGGGGCCCTTTTGGCACTCAACTCGCGGATTACTGAGGTGACATTTGGGTCATCTATGCATAGGGGTTGATGCATGTTTTCGTCCTATGCTCTCTGATAGAAACTTTGGAGTGATTCTTTGTTGCACGTTAAGGGAGTGTATATGATCCAATTACGTTATCATTGTTGAGAGATATTAAACTAGTGAAAGTATGAACCCTAGGCCTTGTCTTCAAGCATTGCAATACCGGTTTTGCTCATTTGTGTTACTATTACCATGCTGTTTATATATTTATGTTACAAAAACCTATATCTACTATCCATATTACACTTGCATCACCATCTCTTCGCCGAACTAGTGCACCTATACAATTCACCATTGTATTTGGTGTGTCGGGGACACAAGAGATTTCTTGTATTTGGTTGCAGGGTTGTTTGAGAGAGACCATCTTCATCCTATGCCTCCCACAGATTGATAAACCTTAGGTCATCCACTTGAGGAAAATTTGCTACTGTCCTACAAAACTCTACGCTTGGAGGCCCAACACGAGTCTACAAGAAGAAAGGTTGTGTAGTAGACATCAAGCTCTTTTCTGGTGCCGTTGTCGGGAAGGTGAGTGCTTAAAGGTATATCTTTAGATCTTGCAATTGAATCTTTTAGTTTCTTGTTTATCACTAGTTTAGTCTACATAAAAGAAAACTACAAAAAATGGAATTGAGGTTGCCTCATATTCTTCATCTTTTTAATGTATTTCTTGAAAATGATGGAAAGGAAAATTATGCTCAAGTGTTAGAAGAAGATTTCAATAAAATGTTTGGCATAAAATCTTTGAATGATGAGCATGATTGCAATGTTGTTAGTATGAATTCCTTGAATATCCATGATGCTAATGATATGCAAATCCATAAGCTTGGGGATGCTATATTTGATGAAGAACATTTTTAGTCCCCCAAGTTTTGATGAGAAAATGTATTATGATGATAACATGCCTCCTATTTATGATGAGTATATTGATGAAAGTGGGTTTGGAAGAGTCTCACCTCTAGGAACTAATGATCCCACTATTTTGGACGGTGTTGAATCTTATTGTAATACTTATGAAAGTGTATTTGGTGAGGTCACGACTATTTAATGATGAATCCACTATCTTGGAAGAGGTTTCAATTGACTGTGAGAACGAAATTGCTATCTATGATGATTATTGTGATGACATGTATGCTATAAAGAATAATTATATCCATGAAAATTGTCACCATGATTTTAGTGCTCAAGTTGATTATGTTAATGAAGTATCACATGATAGTTATTTTGTTGAGTTTGCTCCCACTAATATTTATGTGAAGAATTTTGCATATGTGGATAGAAATAAAATTTCTATGCTTGTGGGTCATGAAAAGAAAGCTTTATGTGATAATTATATTGTTGAATTCATTCATGATGCTAATGAAAATTATTGTGAGATAGGAACATATGCTTTTACATATTGCAATAATATCAAGTTTCCTCTCTATGTGTTGAAAATTTTGAAGTTATGCTTGCTTTGCCTTCCTATGGTAGTTGATTCTTGCTCCCATAAATTGTTTGTTCACAAAATACCAATGCATAGGAAGTGGGTTAGGTTTAAATGTGCTAGTCATGTGCTTCATGATGCTCCCTTTATGTTTCAAGTCCTTACTTCTATGTGAGCATCATTGAAATTCTCATGCCTAGCTAAAAAGGCATTAAATAAAATCGCTTGTTGGGAGACAACCCAATACTTATACCTACTATTTTTGTGTGTTCACATGATTAATCTATTGTAGTAATCATTTTTTATATCTTTTGTTTCAATAAAGTGCCAAGCAAAGCCTTTGGGATAATATGGATGATAGTTGATTTGATTCTGTGAGAAAATAGAAACTTTTGAGCCCAGTAACATAATTGATCTGGTCAGCTGGAATGCGATAAATTCTTGAATTCATTACACAAGATTTATATACAAATTGTGCACTACATCCTAATTTTTTAGAATTTTTGGAGTAACATAAGTATGCTCATTGTCCAGATCATTACAGACATACTGTTCTGTTTTTGGGAGATTCTGTTTTTAATTCATAGTTTGCTTGTTTTAGTGTTTCCATAGCTTATATCAAGTGATACAAATTGTGGAAATTATAAAGTACAGTAGGCATTGTGTGAGAACAATTATGAATCTTGTCTTTGATAGTACCCAAGTGAATGACTTGCTATTTATCATATTAACGCATCTCACGAAGTTCCATTAAGTTTTGTGTGATTGAAGTTTTCAAGTTTTGGGTGAGATATTGATATGAGGAGAATAAGGAGTGGCAAGAACCTAAGCTTGGGGATGCCCAAGGCACCCCAAGGTAATATTCAAGGAATACCCAAGCAAGTAAGCTTGGGGATGCCCCGGTAGGCATCCCCTTTTTTGTCTCCAACATTATCGGTAACCTTACTTGGAGCTATATTTTTATTCGTCACATGATATGCGTTTTGCTTGGAGCATCATTTTATTTTGTTTAGATTTTCTTGATGTCATTTAGAATAATGTTTCCATCTTTAATTACAATAAAAATGTCAAGTATAGCCTTTACCATGCCTATTTTGCAAGTCTATATGTTGTTGTTTGAAAACATAGAGTTCTCTATTATTGTATGAAATCTTCTGGAAAGATAGAACATGATAAAATCTTGAAGTTTCTACATAGTATGATATGACAAAATTTCTATAGTGTGGTAATTTTTCAGAATTTTCTTGCATTCTTTACAGGCTGTCCTATTTAGACAGATTGATGTTATGTTTGCGTTGTTTGCATATGTTTGCTAGTTTGATGATTCTATTTGAGGATAGGAGTATTAAATATGCAGAGGCATTTAGTATGAAATGTTAAATTATAATTTTAGTGATTTCTACAGTACATAATGATAAGGTTTTGCATTGATTTATACTAGCTAATATCACGAGTTCTTGTTGAGTTTTGTGTGGATGAAGTTTTTTAAGATTTAGGGAAACTGTGAAATGTGAGGAATTAAGGAGACACAAAAGCTCAATCTTGGGGATGCCCAAGGCATCCCAAGTTAATATTTAAAGAAGTCTCACGCATCTAAGCTTGGGGATGCCCCGACAGGCATCCTATCTTTCTTCCTAAAAAATTAGTTAGTATCAGTTGAGCCTAAATTTTTGCTTCTTCACATGATGTGTGTTATTCTTGGATTGTCATTTCATTTTGTTTTGTTTGTTGTTTGAATAAAATACTTAAGATCTGAAATTCTTAGATGAGAGAGAGTCTTCAAATAGCTACTTAACTATTTGAATACTCATTGATCTTCACTTATATCTTTTTTGAGTAGTTCGTCATTTACTCTCGTGCTTCACTTATATCCTATGTGTAAATGGTTGAATGAATTGTATATCATAAATCTGAAATTATATATGTTTCATATGCTTATCGCATGGGGAGTAATGACTTCACATATAAGAAGTATATGTGGTACAATTTATTAAAATTTAGCAAACACAGCATTGGTCACTTGAACAATTCATGAAAGAATACTAAAGGAAGAGAGATTTCACATATAAATATACTATCTTGAACATCGTCTATGATTGTGAGCCCCATTAATTATTTTCAAACTTGAGCATGTTAGTTAAAGTTGGACAAGGAAGACAACATAATGAGTTATGTTTGGGTATATTTGTGTAGAAGTTATATTGTTATGGATCCCCCAACATGTGGTGCCTTCTTACGATCTTTTGCTAGCCTTCACCTATACTAAGCGGGAATATTGCATGTACATCCACTTCCTTAAACCCAAAGTTATTCCATATGAGTCGACCATACCTACCTATATGCAGTATTTACCTGCCGTTCCAAGTAAATTTGCATGTGCCAAACTCTAAATCTTCAAATAATACTCTGTTTTGTATCTTAAATGCTAGGTGGGTTATTCTCATGATGAGTGTGTGTTCGGTTGTCATTCACAAGAAAGTGGCTGGTAATTGGGATGCCCAGTCCTATGATCAAAACCAAAATCAAAATATAATAATGAAACAAAACTCCACTGGATCGTTGTTGGTATGGAGGGCACCCGAGGATTCGGCTCGCCATGGCTTGTGTTTGTTAGTGGAGGGGGGGGGTAAAAACTTTACCTTTCTGTTTGGGAACCGCCTATAATGTGTCTAGCATGGAAGATATTGGGAACTCTCGATCGTTAAGTTGACAATGAAAGCATACATCTCAAAATTATATTCATCTATGTTTTAAAAGCTTCAAGCTCTGGCACCTCTATAAATCCCTCCTTCGCTCTGCGAAGGGCTTATCTTTTATTGTTATGCAAGAGTTAGTAGTATTCCTTCTCATTTCAACCTCAGTTATTCTCTTGTTGGCAAGTATCATGTGGTGGGGAAAGATCCAAGCATATATGGCCATTCAAATATATTTGATCATGAATTAGTATTGTTCACAATTATCTATATGATAAATAAGTTGGGAGGCGAAACATTAAGCCCCTATCTTTCTCTATGTTCGATGCATGCTATTTGTTCTAAAAATAAGCTTTGAGTGTCAGCAATCATGGAAGATGATGACCCACAAGTACAGGGGACCAATCGTAGTCCTTTCGATAAGTAGGAGTGTCGAACCCAACAAGGAGCAGAAGGAAATGACAAGTGGTTTTCAGCAAAGTAATTTCTGCAAGCACTAAAATTGTCGGTAACAGGTAGTTTGATAGCAAGATAATTTGTAACGAGCAAGTAATGATAACGGTAAATAAAGTGCAGAAAGGGAGCCCAATCCTTTTTGTAGCAAAGGACATGCCAAAACGGTCTCTTATAATAAGCAAGGCATTCTTGAGGGCACACGGGAATTTCATCTAGTCACTTTCATCATGTTGGTTTGATTCGCGCTCGCTACTTTGATAATTTGATATGTGGGTGGACCGGTGTTTGGGTGCTTTTCTTACTTGAACAAACCTCCCACTTATGAGTAACCCCCTCGCAAGCATCCGCACCTATGAGAAAAGTATTAATATAAAATCTAACCATAGCATTAAACATATGGATCCAAATCAGTCCCTTACGAAGTAGCGCAGAAACTAGGGTTTAAGCTTCTATCACTCTAGCAACCCTTCATCTAATAACTACTGCACAATGCATTCCCTTAGGCCCAAAGATGGTGAAGTTCCATGTAGTCGACGTTCACATGACACCAGTAAGGGAATCACAACATACATATCATCAAAATATCAAACACATATCAAATTCACACGATTACTTGCATCATGACTTCTCCCGTGACCTCAAGAACAAAAGCAAATACTCACAAATGGTATTCATGCTCAATATCAGAGGGGTATTAAATAGCATAATGGATCTGAACATATAATCTTCCACCCAATAAACCATATAGTAATCAACTACAAGATGTAATCAACACTACTAGTCACCCACATGTACCAATCTGAGGTTCCGGTACAAAGATTGAACACAAGAGATGAACTAGGGTTTGAGAGGAGTTGGTGATGTTGAAGATTTTGATGAAGATTGACCTCCCAAAGATGAGAGGGTTGTTGGTGATGACGATGACTTCGATTTCCTCCTCTGGGAGGGAAGTTCCCCCGGTGGAATCGCTCTGCCGGAGGGCAAAAGTGCTCCTGCCCAAGTTCCACCTCGAGACGGCGGTGCTCCGTCCCGAAAGTCCTCTCCCAATTTTTTTCTATGTCAAAATGACTCATATACCAGATGATAGGTACCAGAGGTGGGCTGGGCTGCCCACAACCCACCAGGGCGCGCCTGGGTGTCTTGTGGGCACCAAGTGGCCCCCCACTGGTGATTATTGGCTCCAGCATTTTTTATATATTCCAAAGTAACTCTCCATAAAATTTCAGCTCATTTCACTACTGCAGGATGCTACTAACGCGACACTGCAATCAGAGACCCTTTGACGAAACTATGTGCGATGTATTAATCGCAAACAGGGATGTTAAAAAACCGTCAAAAAAGATGCAAAACATTTGCGATGGCAAACACATCAAACACGGTTCAGATTTTAGTTACGTGTGCGATGCTGGGCATACGGTTGATCCAGCAGAACTGTTTGCGATGAGGAAGAACAACAGAAACAGGCAGCCATATCAATGTGTGTGCGATATATGGCATACAGTTTGCTCCGATGAACTGTGTGCTATTAGGGAATGCAACAGAAACGGTCAGCCAAATCAAGGTGTGTGTGATATACGACATACAGTTCAGTCGGACAAACTATTTTTGATTAGGCAAGAGAACGAAAACGGTTCATCTTAACAAGATGTGTGTGATATGCGGCATTTGCGATGAGCCGAAAGAACACAAACGATTCATGTAAACCAGATGTGTGTGATACGCAGCAAACAGCCCATTCGGATGAACTATTTGCGATGAGAAATTATAACACAGATGGTTACTATAGTAAGTTCGTGTGCTATTCTGTTTGTACAAAAAAACTTTGAAAAATGCAAACTATTTGCTTGCGGTGGCTAGGAGTATCGCACACGATGCGTCTGTGAGTACTCGTGTGCGATGATTAGTAAGTTACACATAATGAATGACCGCAAGGGTGATATGCTGATCATGGAGTCCGAGAAGTCGTCGGAAGGCCGCCGGTTCAGCCTTCTAGCCTATATTTTATTATAAGTGTATGCATATGTAGGTCGGGAGTGTTTTGTGCCTTGCCGCATGTGGCATTTTCAATTATCCTGAATATGTAAGACAATTATTAACCGTTGCTATTGTAAATTTGCCTCAACAGCGAGCAGAGCACGCGCAGGGACGCCATGGCGAGCACCCACGTGGTCAACCTTCTGGCACCCCGTGGGAGACGCGACGACGCAGCCATAGGACACGATTGTGATATCATGACTGTGTGTGATAGTGGGCAGACACGTACACGTACACCCGCGAACAAGGGCCCACATTTCGGGCTTCCGATGTGTGGCATACAGTTGATCCAAAAGAATTGTTTGCGATGAGCCAGAACAACAAAAACGAGGCTTTGTAGGCCCAGAACCATCAATAAATTATGACTTTGTTTCTTGTCACATTGCAGATTACAACGCAATAAGTAATTACAAATCTGTTCACAGAGATCAAACTAATATGTGTTCACACCGATCAAACTAATATGTGTTCACACTTAGCGTCGGGCAATAAAAACTACCCGCTCGGAAATTACTTCACAATTCCTCTCCTCATCACCCCCAAAACTGGTCTTTCCTGTCAAGTCGTTCCGCCATGACTGGTAGGAGGAGTTTCGGGTGGACATATAACCAGGCAGTCAAGACCAAGGCCGTGAAAGCACTAGCGAGGTTCCGCCGTGAAGAGGCAGCCGCATCAGAGATGTCCCAACGCGCTGTGGAGCCCTCGAACGAGCTCTCACGGGCACGCGAGGGCTCTCACAAGCGCACTCACCGTGTTGGCGATCACAGCGAGCTAGCGTTGCTGAAGTTATTGGCCGGCGACGACGACATTCTCGCTGGCCTCATTAAGCAGTGGGAGCTGGTTGATGGCTTGTTGAAGCTGCGTGAGATCAGCGATGCCTCGGTTGACAAGGCGCCGGCCTCGTAGAGCAACTCATGGGTGACAATGCGAAACTCCTCAAGCCGCTCGCCAAGAAGGAGGAGGAGGCCGCCGCCTAGAAGATGCTGCATGAGCAGAGCAATGCCTCGGGGATGACGCTAACAACGGTTGTCGAGGAAGTGATGGGTGACTTGAGGAAGCTCCGAATCAAGCGCGAGCAGGAGGTGGAGGAATTCGTGGCTGCTTTCAAGCAAAGTCA
This sequence comes from Triticum dicoccoides, assembly GCF_002162155.2. Taxonomy (NCBI): domain Eukaryota; kingdom Viridiplantae; phylum Streptophyta; class Magnoliopsida; order Poales; family Poaceae; genus Triticum; species Triticum dicoccoides. The sequence goes on from NC_041380.1 coordinate 345,998,173, forward strand.
TGAGGAATTGAAGAAGGAGCTGGAGGATGTCATCGCCCGATGATCCGTCGACGAGTAGAGATAGTAGCAATCTAGATTGTTGTCTGCGATTTCCTTCTTCTCTTGCCCCCGTGTCTTCTGGGCTTTGCCGCATGTGGCATTTTAAATTATCTGGAATATGTAAGACAATTATTATCTGCGCCATTGTAAATTTATCATCATATTATCTGTTGCCATTTTATTTGTGGTCGTATTATCCGTTGCCCTATGTGGCAATTTAAATTAGGCCGGAATATGAGTTGAAAAGACGAACAAAGCAAATGCTTCCATGGGATCAAAAGCAAACACCCTCCGTCCAGGTGATTTAATTAACCCATTAATGGAGAAGTTGTGAGCGAGGCGGGCGGCAGCTGGTGCATGGAGGTCAAAGAGCTCGCTTCCCGGTGAGCATCGGCGGCCTTGCTGCTCGCACGGGTCCTGTCGAGCCTGCGAGGTGGACATGATGCACACGTCCCGTCGAGCCTGCGTGGCAGACTGCCCGCACGCGTCCCGTTGAGCCTACACGACGAACTTCTCGCACTCGTCCCGTCTAATCAAACAGTTGCACGCACGCCACCGTGTATGATTAAATTTTGACACGGTTCGTATAATGTAACCGTTTGCGATATTAACGTGTCAAACTTTTGTTTCAAAAAGGACTTCGTTGACTACTAATGTGTGCGCCTCTTCTCAAACTGGACGATTTTTTTACCACAGCATATATGTTCCATGTCATGAAACAATGCCAAGTTTCATGTTTTTTGGGTGAGTTTTTGATTTACTGGGATTTAAAAACCAAGATTCTCAATGTTTTAGGACGACGACAAGTTTGTAATTCATTCCCATTCCTTGAAGCACCCAATGACGCATGTACGATTTCCCATCCATTTTGTTTCACTGGAGCATGTGCTTGTAGTTCAAATTTGAATTATGGACTACATTAAATGCGTAGAAAACTTAATTAGTAATATATACAATGGCCAAACGATCCCTGAACAGTTTCAAATTTCAGCACGACACTCCTGTTATTCGTTGTCGCCTGTAGAAAAAAAATTTCAAGGCTAGAAGAGGCAGCGATTATTGTTTCGCCCACCGAAACACGAGGGTTGCGAGAAGCTTCGGTTTGTAAGAGGCTTGTAATATAGCTTCGCCCAAATTGGATAATTAGGTGTACCATGTAGTGACACCTTGCCAAGTTTCATGATTTCCTGGTGAGTTTTGGATTTACATAGATTTGAAAACCAAGATTCGCAATGTTGGTGGCCAAGGCAGGACAGCAAGACGGTTGAATTCATTCTCATTCATTCCATGGGATCTAAACATGCACCCCAAGGACAAATGTACGTTTTTTCTAGCCATTTTGGTGCACTGGAACATGTATACATGTAGTTCGGATTTGAATTATGGACATTAAATGCCTAGAAAACTCAATTAATGAATAAAAAAGGTCAAACGAACCCTGAATAATTTCAAAGTTCAGCGTGAATCTTCCGTTGTTCCGTGTTGCGTGTACAAGAAAATACGAGGCTAGAAGAGGGAGCGATTATCGTTAGGACCACAAGGGGACATGTTTCCCTATCAAAACCACGAGGGTTCTTGCGACAGGCTCCGGTTTGTAAGAGGTTTGTAATAAAGCTTGGCCCAAATTGGCAGTGTTTTTACCATGACATATACGTTCCATGACGTGACACCATGCCACCTTTGATGACTTTCTGGTGAGTTTTGGATTTATGGGGATATAAAAACTGAGATTCCAAATGTTTTGAGGATGAGCCAGGACGCCGGTACGATTGTAATTCGTTCCCATTCCTGGCATGGGACCTAAACATGCACCCAAGGACACATGTACAATTTTTCTAGCCATTTTGGTGAACTTGAGCATGTATTTGTAGTTCAGATTTGAATTATGGACATTAAATGCCTAGGAAACTCAATTAGTATAAAAAGGCCAAACGAACCCTGAATAAGTTTAAATTTCAGCATGGATATCATGTCGTTTGATGTTGCCCGTAGAAGAAAATACAAGGCGAAAAGAGGGAGCGATTACATTTCGCCACGAGGGGAACACATTTCCCTATCAAAACCACGAGGCTTCTTTGAGAGAAGATCCGGTTTGTAAGAGGTTTGTAATAAAGCTTGGCCCAAATTGGCAATATTTTTACCACGACATATATGTCCCATGACGTGACACCATGCCACCTTTGATGACTTTCTGGTGAGTTTAGGATTTACGGGGATTTAAAAACCGAGATTCCAAATGTTTGAGGACGAGCCAGGACACCGGTACGATTGTAATTCGTTCCCATTCCTGGCATGGGACCTAAACATGCACCCAAGGACACATGTATAATTTTTCTAGCCATTTTGGTGAACTGGAGCATGTAATTGTAGTTCAGATTTGAATTATGGACATGAAATGCCTAGGAAACTCAATTAGTGTATAAAAAGGCCAAACGAACCCTGAATAAGTTTAAATTTCATCATGGATATCCTATCGTTACATGTTGCCCATAGAAGAAAATACAAGGCGAAAAGAGGCAGTGATTACGTTTCACCACAAGGGGAACACGTTTCCCTATCGAAACCATGAGGCTTCTTTGAGAGAAGCTCCGGTTTGTAAGAGGTTTGTAATAAAGCTTGGCCAAAATTGGACAATGTTTTTACCATGACATATATGCGCCATGACGTGACACGATGCCAACTTTCATGACTTTCTGGTGAGTTTAGGATTTATGGGGATTTAAAAACCAAGATTTTGAGGATGAGCCAGGACGCCGGTACGGTTGTAATTCGTTCCCATTCCTTAAATGAGACCTAAACATGCACCCAAGGACACATGTACAATTTTTCTAGCCATTTTGGTGAATTGGAGCATGTATTTGAAATTTAGATAGAATTATGGACATTAAATATGCCTAGGAAACTCAATTAGTGTATAAAAAGGCCAAACGAACCCTGAGTAAGTTTAAATTTCAACACAGATATCCTGTCGTTCAATGTTGCCCCTAGAAGAAAATACAAGGCAAAAAGAGGCAGATATTATGTTTTGACAACAAGGGGAACATGTTTCCTTATCGGAACCACGAGGCTAGCTTCTTTGATAGAAGCTCCGGTTTGTAAGAGGTTTGTAATAAAGCTTGGCCCAAATTGGACAATGTTTTTACCACGACATATATGTGCCATGACGTGACACCATGCCTACTTTCATGAATTTTTGGTGACTTTAGGATTTATGGGGATTTAAAAACCGAGATTCCAAATGTTTGAGGATGAGCCAGGACGCCGGTACGGTTGTAATTTGTTCCCATTCCTAGCGTGGGACCTAAACATGCACCCAAGGACACATGTATAATTTTTCTAGCCATTTTGGTGAACTGGAGCATGTATTTGTAGTTCATATTTGAATTATGGACATTAAATGCCTAGGAAACTTAATTAGTGCATAAAAAGGCCAAACGAACCCTGAATAAGTTTAAATTTTAGCATGGATATCTTGTCGTTCCATGTTGCCGGTAGAAGAAAATACAAGGCGAAAAGAGGCAGTGATTATTGTTTCGCCCACAAGGGGGACACGTTTCCTTATTGAACCACGAGGCTTCTGTGAGAGAAGCTCCGGTTTGTAAGAGGCTTGTAAAAACTTGCGCCAAAATGGATGAAAAAAATTCCTCGACATATATGTGCCATGTCGTGACACCATGCCAAGTTTCACGATTTTCGGGTGAGTTTTGGATTTACTGGGATTTGAAAACCGAGATTTTTCTCACAAAATGTTTTCAACTAGCACACGGTTCACTCATGAAAGTCGTGTGCCTACCAAACCGTGGCCGAGACACCCCCCTTCCCCCCTGCTACGCGTGCGATCTAAATCGTGCGTTCTGATTGGCCAGAACCCAAACCCCATGGATCGTACGTCAGCACCCTTCGATGCTCCCAGATCGAACGGCAACCCTCAGCCCTTTCGACAACACATGCAGTACATGGGTAAGCACTGTGAGCATGCGTCGTGCTAGCTCATGCTTCCTTCTCTAATACGTTTTCTAAACAGGCTACCGTTTCCCGCCACTCCTTTCATCGGTTTCCCGCCTCTTCTCCCATCGGTTTCCCGCTACCAGTGTTAGTGCTCATTGAAGGCTAGACGGCGACACACCAGCCATGTAAATATCACACGCAGTTTCTAAAAGCACAAATGTGCGTGATAGGAGGGAGTAGATCCCATAGGGTGACCAGCGTGAAACGCCTTAAAGGCAAGGATGCAATTCCTATCAGCAAGGTGCCGCTTCCCATCCGCTAGCCTAGTCGAATAGAACGCAAAAGTCAACCGTGCTCGGGCTGGAGCAGTCCAAGGATGGGTGACCCGGTGGGAAGTTACATATCTCAAGATTCATTTAATCGCCATGACACGGTCATTATAGAGATAAAGAGACAAATATCTCTATACTTAACTTATCTCTATAATGACTTGACATGCTGATTATATAAACCTTGGGATCCTTGTTTTGCTAATTTGTATACTATGTTTATATAGGTTATTTTTTGCTGTAAAATCACCATGACTGCGCAAGCGCGAGCAAATGGTGGAGGTACTAGCTTAACCGTGCGCGATGCAAGTGCGTTGTAAAATCACCACGACTGCGCAAGCTAAAATCGGGTAAGTTAATTTAGAAATTAGGATGAACCGTGTGCGATAGACCAGCTAGCTAGAAATATAAAAACAAACTACCCGCCTTGAGCGTTGCAAAAATTAGCAGTTCTGCCACTTTTCCTTATTATCATACACGCATATTCTTATTGGACCGTGCGCGATCTTGCACACTCCCGCCCGCATCAATCCCTTTACGGAAATTTTAGTAGCCGTCGTACTTAAACCATCGCCCACACTCCTCCAGCACCGACCTTATAGTAAAATTACAGTAGCCGATGCATTTGAACCGTCGCCCTCCCTTGTCCACCACCATTTCCACCCACCATTACTAAAAATCTTAGTAGCTGCTCTATATCCTCAAACACCACCATCCCCCCTCCATAGTCCCCCAACCGGCCCCCTCCCCCCGTTGAACCCTATCTCACAACTGTCGGCGCCGCCGCCAACCCATGCTGGTCTGCCCGTTCCTCCTAGCTTTGATAATAAAGTTTAGGTTACCCAGCAATTCCCATACCATCGCCCCACGCCCCTGAGTTTTTAGATGAGGCCTGATGTGTCCCTCCCCACCAGATCCATATCCCCTGCTCTAGAATGTCGCAGCCTAAGCTCAACCACATATCCCGGGGAGCCAGACAAGCGTTCGGCCAAAGAGGTTTATCATGCCTCTCTGACGGACGTTGGTGAGGTGGCCGCCGTTCGCCCTGACCTATCGATCCTGGAGCAACACGTCGCCGCGGAAGCCGGCGAAGACGTTGACTACATTGCCATGCCGAAGACTTCATGTTAGCAGGCTTGCGTATTACTGTATCTCGGGAAAGCTGGCTACGACATCAAGCTCGTCGATAGCGACGGCTTCATGTGGGCCATGTCATAGTTTACATGGTCCATCCCCAACCCCTCGGGTTCAACCGCCATCGATCTCTTCGACGGCCCTGCCGCTGATCTCCTCCACCAGCGGTCAAGGATTTGTGATCCTTATTCACCATCGAGCCCATTTGTCATTTCTGAAGGACACGTTCTACGGTGGTGGCTTGGGATCCTCAATTTCTAAGTCAGATCTCATCGACCACGACCACGAGGAGGGCACCCACAAAGGTTCTTCCAAGGTGAAACAACCCATCTGTGACATCAGAGAGTACACCATGGGTCTGTGCACTTCCAACTGGAAGGATCCTTTCCATGAAATGTGAGGCAACATCCTATCAGCAAATCTTACCTTTTCTAGCTTGCCAACCCATACCCTTTGTTGTAGTATCATTAGCCGTGTGGTGCTATAATTGTGTCATGTTTAAGTATCTCAGTTATGCAAAAATGTATTGTTCAATAGGGCTATGTGATGTTTAAGTATGAATTGTCCACTTCAGTTTCATGAATGGCTATATTTGGTTGTTTATAGAGAGTAGATGCCTTGTTTATCTGTGTTTGGTTGTTAGGTTAGTTGAAGTGAGCATTTTTTCAGTTATCGAGCCGATGCCTTGTTTATATGTATTTGGTTCTTAGTTTGGTTGCAGTGAGCATTTGTCCAGTTATCAAGCAGAGCCTTGTTTATCAGTATTTGGTTGTTAGTTTGCTTTTTTTTAGCATTTGTCCAGTTTTCAAGCAGATACCTTATTTATCTGTATTTGCTTGTTAGGTTGGTTGCAGTGAGCATTTGTCCAGTTTTCAACCATATGCCTTGTTTATCTGTATTTGCTTGTTAGGTTGGTTGCATTGAGACTCTGTCCAGTTTTCAATGGCTATATTTGGTTGTTATACTGATCATTTATGCCTTGTTTATTTCAGTCATTCACAATGTGTTGTTCATTATGTGCAAGTCGGAACTATGACGCTCGACTACATCAATACCAGCTTGAACGGCTATATTTGGTTCCAGTTATGCCTAGTGTAGTTAACACATGCCCTTTATTTCAGTTTTACACATTTATCCAGTGTGATGTTTAAGCATTACCTATGTTCTATTCATTTTCAACAATACTAGTTTGAATTGCAGTATTTGATGGCTGTTAAGCCTGCTATCGGTAACACTGCCTTCCATTTTATATATGCTTTGACAGCATGTTGAATCCAACACATTCAAGCTATCATTTGGAGATGATGTTGTTTACCTTTGTTATATTTGTTTGATGTTAAGGTTGCTTTACTTATCATGCATTTCCACTACTTATGCAGGACAACAACGGGAGTGGCCACCATTTTCCACCAAGGTTAGCTTCATCCCTCGCCTTGTACTCCCCCCATCGTTCCATAATGTAGTGCATATAGATCCAGGAATGGACACTTGTTAGCTTCTAATATTGACTTGTTGCTTGTAGGTACATATGCCCTTGGCAAGGATCCACGCATCGACCCTTTTTGCATATGGGGCAATGAGATATTCATGAACAAGCATCAAGTGAGGAAACTGATAAGGATTATTAGCAAAAATATATGAATGATGGCAAGCAAATTATTTGTTTATGCTCTATCCAACACAACAGTGAGTTGTAGGATGGTAACTACAATCTCTATAGCCTTCTCTTTTTACTGCCCATAATGAGTTATTAGGCAACAATGTCTGAATCTTTTTCATTCGCGGTGGTTCCTGAAGCAGTTCACTCAAGATTACCTCGCAAAGTACATGATTGGTGGACACGCAATGAAGGTTAAAGTATTTCATCCAGACTACAATGAGCATCGAGAAGCCGTAATGAAGATAGTGAAGGATGGATGGGCAGCCATCACAGGGGGTTGGCCTAGAGTCATGCGCGCATTATGCATAGACGAGGGTACAATATGGGCATTCCACTTCACCTTCTCCAGCAACCAGAATGTCTTTCGCCTCTCTCTTTACAGTCTTTAGTAAAACTGTAGTTCATCATTCTTTACTTGGTGCTTCTGTAGTTCTTCAGTATATCTACATGTGCATCAAATTATGCATTCATGGTTGAACCTATTTTGTAATAAACATGGTTAGATATGAAATAAGTGATTTCCTACTATCAAATTCAAAACATATGATTTTTAAATTAGGGAGTAATTAGGGATTACACTGCACACGGTTGGCGAAAGCGAAACGTCTGCGATAGACATGGAGATCAGCCACGTTTCTAGGATCCTCTACGTGTGCGATCAATCTCCACTACACACACGATCAGCCAAAAAACGTGTGCGATTAACAATAGCATCGCACACAGTTCTTTCTTAGTAAATGTTTGCAATAGTCACCTTATCACACAGGCTTCGAAATTATGGGCTATTTGTGATGTTGTGCGCATCGCAAACGTTTGGTTATAGAACTAAACGTTTGTGATAGTTGCCTTATCATACATGATTCACAACCATGAACTGTTTCTGATGAAGTATGCATCATAAACGTTGCACCACAGAATAGCATGTGCGATAGTTGTCGTGTATGACGATGGTACGACTGTCCGACGTTTCATAATCCTATCCGACACTCGTACGATGATTAGCTAATCTTCTTAATTAGTTATCGCATATGGTTTGGGACAAGCGAATGTGTGTGATTGTATGCTTATCATACACATTCTATAATAGTGAACCATTTGTGATGGATCGCGCATCGTAAATGTAGCACCACAGAATACCAACTGTGATGGCAATGCGAGTACAAATGAGTAGGAGTACTGTATATGCATCTTGCCTCCCTATCCTTGACGGTTTCTGGGTCGTGTGGGAAGGACCCCCCTATCGCCCACACTCACTTGGCGACGTTTCCAAATGTCATCGTGGAAATGGGTTAAGAACCATTTGGATAGCACCAATGCGCACCAGTGTTTGGAGATGTGCAGAATAGGTATCTCTAGTGTAGCTTTTTCAGGTCCAGAATTCCAGCTGCCGGTATTCCCCCTCTTTGTGTAAACCTTGCATATTATGAGAGAAAAGGCATTAGAATTACTCCATAAAGTATTATTATGCATAAAAACACTATAAATAATAATAAGAAGACATGATGCAAAATGGACGTATCAGAAGACTATATGATAGTTGAGTATGTGGAATTTGCTGAATCAAAGCTCTTACATAGACCCTTCCTGAAAATAAGATGAATTGCAATTGTTTGATGACTAAGAACATATTTTGTTAGTTTTCAAAAAGTTTATGGTCTATGCTTTAACATGTGAATAGCCTGTTACTTGATCATGAGAAATTTTATGATATGAGCTACAGTTTATGATATATAACGATACTAGAAAAAGTGTTTGGAACTATCATTGATCAAATTTATGCACTATGCTAGCATTCACACTTAATAATTATTTCATTTATCATTTACCTACTCGAGGACGAGCAGGAATTAAGATTGTGGATGCTGATACTTCTCCAATGTATCTATAATTTATGAAGTATTCATGCCATGTTTACAACAATTTTATATAGTTTTGGTATGATTTGATTAGAACTAACTTGGACTAACGTTGTTTTTAGCAGACCTACCGTGATGCGTTTTTTGTGCAGAATTCAAAGTTCTCAGGATGGACTGAAAATTTACGATGATTTTTTATGGACCACAAGAGACCCCCGAAGCACCGGAGTTGGGCCAGGAAGTGATCGAGGAGGCCACAAGCCTGGGGGTCGCCCACCCCACTAGGGCGCGCCCCCCGAGCTTGTGGGCCCCTCGGGCACCCCCTTGACGTGAGACCGACGCCAAAAATTCCTGTAAATACCAAAAAAACCCAAAAAGAACCCTAGATGAGAAGTTTCACCGCTGCAAGCCTCTATAGCCATGAAAAACCAGTCGGGACCCTGTTCCGATGATACGTCTACAACATATCTATAATTTTTTATTGCTCCATGTTGTTATATTATCATTCTTGGATGTTTTACAATCATTTTATAGCAACTTTATATCATTTTTTGGGACTAACTTATTGACATAGTGCCCAGTGCATGTTGTTGTTTTTTGCTTGTTTTTTACTTCGCAGAAAATAAATACCAAATGGAGTCCAAACGCAGCGAAATTTTATGGAGAATATTTTTGGGCCAGAAGACACACATTGGGCAAAGAAGTACTAGAGGGGTGCCCCAAGGGGGCACCACCCATCTGGGCGCGTGTGGGGGCCTAGGCGCGCCCTGGTCGGTTGTGCCCACCTCGATGGCCTTCCGCACCGCCTCTTTGCTCTATAAATACCTCAATATTCCAGAAACACTAGGGGAGTCGACCAAAAACAATTCCAGCCACCGCAAGTTCCAGAAACCACAGATCCAATCTAGACACCATCATGGAGGGGTTCATCATCCTCATTGGTCCCTTTCCGATGATGCGTGAGTAGTTCATTCACTGATACAGCGAGGTCCTATACAAGCGGTTTTAACCCCTTTCCGTGACGACATTTCGAACCTCGCCAAGTGAGTGTGGGTGATAGGGGGGTCCTTGCCACACGACCCAGAAACTATCGGGGATATGCCCTGCTGGCACACACGCTCGATAAAGTGAGGTTGTGTGTGACTGGCGAGTGCTCAAATACGGTTATACATATAGTAATGCTAAAAAATACAATTATACAGGCGAAATAGTTTCCAGACATAAGTACATCCCACACAGTCAGTCCTCCCTAAACATTTCCGTTTGTATGAACATCCCACACAGTCGCTCCAAGGAAAATGTATCCCTTCGCATGTACAACACACACAATTTTCCCCGTTAAATCGTTTGTGATAGTGTTGCCATTGCACACGATATTAACAATTTTATCGTTTGCGTTATTGAATGCATCACGCATGGTGCATAGAAGAAACTGTGTGTTAATGGCTGTCCATCACACACAGTTTTTATGTGGTAAACGTTTGCGCAAGGTGGCCTAACGCAAACAGATTTCAAGAGAATGTCGTGTGCCATTGTTCATTGATCCAACACGGTTTATGTAACACCCTCGATGCGACTATAGCTCCCACGTGTCGAGGCACAACTTAGAGATATAATCGCATTGAAGGCATATGTCGCAAGTTAGGCAATCTTCACAAACATCCCATGTAATATAACAATAAAAGGGGAGATAACATAGTTGGCTTACACTCGCCACGTCAATCAAGTACATAAATAACATTACATCAACCAAACACTCATGGCCCGACTACGGCGCCAAAATGAAAGAGAACCCAACCTGCGACACGGTCCCAATCACCCCCAACTGGGCACCACTACTGATCGTCGGGAAAGGAAACATAGTATCGTTGAGAGTCTTCGTCGAACTCCCACTTGAGCTCGTACGCGTCTGCTGGAGCGGAATCACCTGGACCTGCATCTGGTGTAATAGTAATTTGTGAGCCACAGGGACTCAGCAATCTCGCACCCTCGCGATCAAGACTATTTAAGCTTATAGGAAGGATAGGCAAATATATGAGTGGAGCTGCAGCAAGCGACTAGCAAGTATGGTGGCTAACTTATTCGCAAAAGAGAGCGAGAAGAGGAGGCAAAGCACGAGCGGGAAGCTAGAGAACAACCTGCGCAAACATTACTCCAACACCGTGTCCACTTCCCGGACTCCGCCGAGAAGAGGCCATCACGGTAAGACACTCGGTTGATTCATTTTAATAAATTAAGGTTCAAGTTATCTACAACCGGACATTAACAAATTCCCATCTACCCATAACCGCGGGCACGTCTTTCGAAAGTTCAATCCCTGCAGGGGAGTCCCAACTTAGCCCATGACAAGCTCTCACGGTCAACGAAGGAATAGACCTCCTCCCAAGACGTTCCGATCAGACTCGGTATCTCGGTAATTCAAGACAACTCCGACAATGGTAAAACAAGTCCAGCAAAACCGCCCGTTGTGCCGACAAATCCCGATAGGAGCTGCACATATCTCGTTCTCAGGGCACACCGGATAAGCTAAGCGTACGGGAGCCAATGTAACCCAAGTTGCCAAGGGACGGCCCCTCACGGTGCTCTAGGTTGGACCAACACTCAGAGGAGCACTGGCCCGGGGGGGTTAAAATAAGATGACCCTTGAGTCCGCGAAACCCAAGGGAAAAAGGCTAGGTGGCAAATGGTAAAACCAAGGTTGGGCATTGCTGGAGAAGTTTTATTCAAGGCGGACTGTCAAGGGGTTCCCATTATAACCCAACCGCATAAGGAACGCAAAAATCTGGGAACATAACACCGATATGACGGAAACTAGGGCGGCAAGAGTGGAACAAAACACTAGGCAAGAGGCCGAGCCTTCCACCCTTTACCAAGTATATAGATGCATTAAGATAACATGGCAATATAATGATATCCCAACAAGTAAATAAAAGATGTTCCAACAAGGAACGGCCTTCAATCTTCACCTGCAACTAGCAACGCTATAAGAGGGGCTGAGCAAGGCGGTAACATGGCCAATCAACGGTTTGCTAGGACAATGGTGGGTTAGAGGTTTGACATGGCAATTTAGGAGGCTTGCAAGCAAGTGGTAGGCATCGTAGCAATGGCATAGCAAAAGAGCGAGCAAACTAGCATAGCAAAGATAGTAGTGATTTCGAGGGTATGATCATCTTGTCTGCACAGTTGTCAGAGTTGACTGGATCCTCAAAAGCAAACTCAACGGGCTCCTCGTTAGCGAACTCGTCTCCCGGCTCTACCCAAACAAGACAAACAAGAAACAAGGATACAATCAACCACGTGCAAACTCAGACAACACGATGCAAAGATGATATGCTATGCGGGATGCGATGCAGGATGCAAAATGCAAGATATGACAGGAAATGCATGACCCTGGCCTCAACTTGGAATTCCAAGTGTGTCACTGGAAATATGAGATGAAATCGCTTGAAAACGATATAAAGAACGCCGGAATCGGAGTTACGGTTTGGAAATGGCAAGTGATTCAAAAATGACACCGGTCTGCGATTTACAGCAAGTAGGCATCTAAATGCAATAAAATGAACATGCTACAGCCACCAAACATGACAACAAAATACATGGCAGGGATGCACACAAGATGCTTAACAAAAGTCTAGCACTGAGCCACGGCCAATTCATCCATTAGGAGGTTCAAACAAGCATGGCAAAAACGCAAATGGTAAAACAGATCTCAGACTTAGTGAATTTAACACTTGTCTGGAATTTCAGATCATATAGCCCTCTTCGGAGCATCAAAACAACATGCTACAGGACCTGAACATGACAAAGGAAGACATGGCATGGAGCTACTCAACAAGCTTAACAAAAGACCCAAAGTGACCTGGGGCCAAAAGGGTTCACAAAATATACTAACGGGCACACGAACATAGCTAAAACACAATCAGTTTTCAGACTTAGTAAAACCTGAGACATGCTGAAATATAACTCACAAAGGCATGTAAACAAGCTCGATGCACTCACTACGGTGCAAGTCATGGCAAGGTAAGCATACATCCATTAAGAAGGCATAAAATGCAAGCTAGGCATGGCAAGAACAATGGCATAGCATGCACGGATCAACTACAATAACATCGGCAAAATCGCAAACAAGTTGACGATCTGCCCAGATTCACAACGAAGCAAAAGGAGAGCTCGATTGACTCAAAATAGGGTGCTCCATAATTGCAAGTAAAGACATGGACGGATAGATCATAACAAGATTAACAAAACTCCTTTACTGATCATCCTCAAAAGAGACACGGATCACTAGGAAAAAGCATGAACATATGGCATCATAACTAAACAATCCCAGGACTTAGTGGAATTACAAAGTCCCTGAAAACAGAATTAGCAAGTGCACCTCTTTGCAAACTTGCACAAGTCACCACACACAAATCCTAAAAATACATGGGTTGCACCTCTGGATAGATGACAAAACTCTTAACAAAACATATGAACAACTCACGGGCATAGCATGCACACAATAATCATGGCAAAAATGACAAAAGTGCTAAACAGAGTAACAGATCTGACAATTAACTGAAGTATCCCTCTTCTAACAGCATTTCGGGCATCAATATGAGCTCAAATGAAAATGACGCAATGGAATTAAATGATGTACTCTCTGATATGAACATTTTGATATGCTATACGCCCAAATCGGAGCTACGGATGCAAAGTTACGGGGCCTCGAACAGGAGCATATGGACTGAAAATTCTAGGACTTGGAGAAAAAAAATGACCTAGGGTTTACTGTAGCTCCGATCCAGATCTGGATCGCACACTGTTCACGGCGGCGCGGAAGCCGAGGATCGGCGTCGGGGCTCGCCGGAGGAGGACGCCGGAGGTGAGGGAGGAGGGGCCCGAGGTCCTACCGGGCCGGACCTCGCCGGATCCGGTCACCGGCGACTCGGGGGAGGCGCGGCGACGCCGGAGGAGGCGGCGGAGCCGGGCCGGGAGGCGCGGCACGGCGGCCGGCGACGTGGCCTGCGATTGTGCGGCATGGTATCGGCGGGTGGCGGAGGCGAGGCGCAGGCGGCGGGGTCGGGCGCGGGAGGCGCGGGTGGCTCGCGGGGCGGTCGGGCCGGGAGGGCCTGCCCCGGGCCCGAGCGAGCTGCGGCGGCGGCCGTGGTACGGCGGCCACGTGGCGCGCTACCACTGGCTGCGGGCGGGCGGCGGCGGCGTGTCCGGCCGGAACGGACACGTCCGGCGCGGCGCGAGGTTTTTTTAGGGTTTCGTGGGGGAAGAAAGATCCGGATTTGGAGGGGTGTATATATAGGCCTAGAGGGAGCTAGGAGAGTCCAAATGAGGTGCGGTTTTCGGCCACGCGATCGTGATCTAACGCTCTAGGACATGGAGCAGAGTTTGGTGGGTTTTGGGCCAAAATGGAGGGGTGTTGGGCTGCAACACACACGAGGCCTTTTCGGTCCCTCGGTTAACCGTTGGAGTATCAAACGAAATGCAAATGGTACGAAACTTGACAGGCGGTCTACCAGTAGAAAACCAAGGCCGCTTGGCAAGTCTCAGTCCAATCCGGAAATGTTTAATCCCCACACACGAAAGAAAGCTAGAAATGACCACCGGGGAAGAACGAAGCGCCGGAATGCAAAACGGACAACGGGGAAAATGCTCGAATGCATGAGACGAACACGTATACAAATGCAATGGACATGATGACATGATATGAGATGCATGCCATGACAACAACACACGGAGACAAAGACTCGAACCCGAGAAATAAATATAACTTAATGCCGGAAACGGCAAGAGTTGGAGTACAAATAGGGAAAGTTACATCCAGGGTGTTACAACACTCCACCACTACGAAAGGATCTCATCCCGAGATCTAGGACTGAAAGAACGCCGGGTACTCAGAACAGAGGTGATCCTCGCGTTCCCAGGTAGCTTCACTGTCGGAATGGTGTGACCACTTGACTTTGAGAAATTTGATTGACTTGTTGCGAGTCTTGCGTTCAGTCTCTTCAAGAATAGCAACTGGGTGCTCACGATAAGAGAGATCTTCTTGGTGCTCAATGTCCTCGAAGTTGACGGTGCGGTCAGGAGTCTTGAAGCACTTTCGAAGCTGAGAGACATGGAACACGTCATGAACATTTGCAAAGTTTGAAGGAAGCTCGAGTTGATAGGCGAGGTCGCCTCTCTTGCTGACAATCTTGAAAGGTCCCACGTATCTAGGGGCAAGCTTCCCTTTGATACCGAAGCGACGAGTACCTTTCATAGGAGAGACACGGAGGTAAACATGATCTCCGATCTCGAAAGCCAAATCATGGTGCTTACTATCATAGTAGCTCTTCTGGCGGGATTGGGCTGCTTTGAGGTTATCATGAATGACTTTGCACATTTCTTCTACTTCTGTGATTAAGTCATTACCCAAAAGCTGACGTTCACCGGTTTCAGACCAGTTGAGAGGGGTACGGCACTTCCTACCATACAGAATTTCAAATGGGGCCTTGCCCGAACTTGCTTGAAAACTATTGTTGTAGGAGAATTCAGCATAAGGAAGACAATCCTCCCACTTCATGCCGAAGGAGATCACACAAGCCCTAAGCATATCTTCAAGAATCTGGTTGACACGCTCGACTTGACCGCTTGTTTGAGGATGGAAAGCTGTGCTGAAGCGGATGTTAGTGCCCATGGCCTTCTAAAAAGAATCCCAAAACTTCGAGGTAAAGATGCTGCCACGGTCTGAAGAGATCACTTGAGGAATACCGTGGAGAGAGACAATTCGAGAGGTATCGAGTTCCTCCAATTGAGCTGCAGTGATCGACTCTTTGATAGGCAGAAAGTGAGCCACTTTGGTGAGTTTGTCGATGACAACGAATATAGCATCATTGCCACGCTTGGACTTTGGAAACCCAGTCACGAAGTCCATTTCAATGTGGTCAAACTTCCATTCTGGAATGGCAAGAGGTTGGAGGAGACCTGCTGGCCTTTGGTGTTCTACCTTCACTCTTCTGCAGACATCACATTCATTCACGAATTGAGCGATCTCCCACTTCATTCGAGTCCACCAATAAGCTTGCTTAAGGTCCTGATGCATCTTCGTGCTCCCAGGGTGGATGGAGAGGAGAAAATTGTGAGCCTCGTTCATGATCACTTTACGGAGGTCACCTTTGGGCACAACAATACGATCCTCGAAGAAGAGAGTGTCCTTGTCATCAAGGCGGTAGCACTTGTACTTGGACTGACTCTTAGCAATCCCAATCTTCACCTTTTTCACCATAGCATCAAGAAGCTGGGCTTGGCGAATCTGGTCTTCTAAGGTAGGAGAGACTTGAAGGTTGGCGAGGAAACCTTGAGGAACAACTTGCAGATTAAGTTTGCGGAAAGCTTCACAAAGCTCGGGTTGATAAGGCTTGAGAATCAGACTGTTGCAGTAAGCCTTTCTGCTCAAAGCGTCAGCAATCACATTGGCCTTGCCTGGAGTATACTCGATACTCGGATTTTACTCTTGAATCATTTCGACCCAACGAGTTTGCCTGAGGGTGAGATTAGGCTGAGTGAAGATGTACATGAGACTCTGGTGATCAGTGAAAATGTCCACTTTTCTTCCCAATAGAAGATGTCCCCAAGTCAAAAGAGCGTGCACCACTGCCACCAACTCGAGATCATGAGTGGGGTAGTTCTTCTCATTAGGCTTCAACTGGCGAGATGTATAAGCAACAACTTTCTTCTCCTGCATCAATAATGCGCCAAGACCTTGGAGAGAGGCATCACAAAAGACGTGGTACGACTTCGACTCATCTGGCGGAGTCAGAACTGGAGCAGTGATCAACTTCTCTTTCAAAGTGTTGAAAGCAATGTCACACTCCGGAGACCAAACGTACTTGACGTGCTTCTGAAGAAGATTTGAGAGAGGCTTCGCGATCTTAGAAATGTTTTCAATGAATCTTCGGCAATAGCTTGCGAGACCGAGAAAACTGCGGAGTTGCTTCACGTTCTGAGGAGGTTCCCAATTCACAATTGCAGACACCTTCTCAGGATTCACGGCAATGCCCTTGGAAAAGATGATATGACCAAGATAGAGAACCTCATCAAGCCAAAATTCACACTTGGAGAACTTGGCGTAGAACTGATGTTCTCTGAGCTTATCGAGAACCAAACGCAAGTGCTTGGCATGATCTTCCTTGTTCTTGGAGAAAACCAGAATGTCGTCGAGATAGACCAAAACGAAGTCATTGGTGTAGGCGTTGAAGATGAAGTTCATCATGCGAGAGAACGTCGGAGGAGCGTTGGCGAGGCCAAAAGACATGACAGTGTATTCATATGAACCAAAACTTGTTCTGAATGCTGTCTTGGGAATATCTTCTTCACGAATGCGAATCTGGTGATAACCCATGCGGAGATCAAGCTTGGAGAATACTTGGGCACCTTTGAGTTGTTTGAACAGCTCATTGATGTTGGGAAGTGGGTATTTGTGCTTGATGGTCTTCTTATTCACTGGACGGTAATCAACACAAAGTCGGTCCGTTCCATCCTTCTTCTTCACAAAAAGAACACCACAACCCCACGGAGAAGAACTAGGCCGGATGAGACCCATTTTCTCTTGCATATCAAGTTGCTTCTTCAGCTCCTTCAACTCTTCAGGTCCGAGCTTGTAAGGACGTTTGCATACAGGTTCCGTGCCAGGCTCAAGTTCAATAACGAATTCAACTGGCCGGTGCGGAGGCATTCCTGGGAGCTCTTCTGGAAAGACGTCTTGATATTCGCAAACGACTGGAATTTGCGAGATGGCATCCAATTCACCCTTCTCATTGAGAGAAAACAGACGAATAGTATCATCACGAGCGGCAAAGACAATTACATCCTCAGATGAATGAGTCAATTGAATCTGCCTGGCTGCACAATCAAGCTGAGCCTTGTGCTTAGAAAGCCAATCCATCCAGAGAATAAGATCAATATACGAGTTACCAAGAACCATAGGAGAAGCCAGAAACTTGAAATCACCCATCATGATAGAAACATCCGGGACTATTGAAGTAGCCCTCATAGACTTAGCCGGAGAAACCACTCCCATAGGTTTACCCAACATTTGTGAAACAAAGTCATGCTTGGAAACAAATGATCTTGACATGAAACAATGCGATGCACCAGTGTCAAAAAGAACTTTTGCTGGAAAAGAGTTAACTGGAAAGTTACCCATGATCACATCTGGCGAGTCCTCTGCCTGAGCTGCATTCATCAAATTCACCTTGGCATGCTTGGGGTTATGCTTGACCACAGCTATACTTGCCGATCTGACAGGAGGAGGAAGACGCCTCTGGTTGAGACACTTGTTGGCATAGTGACCCTTCTGTTGGCACTTGTTGCACGTGACCTCTGAAAGCGGACGGTGATACGGAGCACTCGATCTTGGAGCTTGAGACGAAGTCTTGTTCTGAAAGCCAGGGTTGGGTGGGTGGGAAGAACCACTGCCACCTTTGCTCTTCTGCTGATACGGCTGACGGAACGGAGGAGGAGGAAGCCAAAACTTCTGCTGCTTGGCCACTTGAGTAGAGGAAGAAGGAGTAACATCTCTGACTCGCTTCCTGGAAGCATCACACCTCAACTGAGCAGCCTCTTGTTTCAGTGCCATGTTGTAGAACTCATCGTTTCTTAAGGGCTTGAAGAGAACAAGAGCGAGCTGAATATCTTCTCTGAGACCACCCTTGAACTGATATATCATGCTCTTCTCATCAGGGACGTCCTGCTTGGCAAAACGGGCGAGTTTCTGGAACAACTTGTTGTAGTCATAGACAGACAAAGAGCCTTGCTTCAGATTGCGGAATTCCTCACGCTTGCTTTCAACCACACTCTGGGGAATATGATGAGCTCGGAAATCTCGACGGAAATCCTCCCAAGTGATAACACGTCCACCTCTGGAGCCCTTGTACTGCTGGAACCATTCTGCAGCTTGATCTTTGAGTTGGAAGGAAGCCAACTTAACAAAGTCCTCAGGCCTGACGTTACTGCACTCGAAATGCTTACACAGATCCACAAGCCAATCGTCAGCATCGGTTGCCTCAACACAATTGCTGAAAGTCTTTGGCCCGTTAGCAAGGAACTGGTTGAGTGTAGCAAAGTGACTCTGATTGCTGCCTTGATTCCCTTAACTGCCTTGATTACGCTCTTGAAGAATTTGCATGATCGGCTGTGTGTTTGCATTGGTTGCGGCCATCACAGCTTGCCACACCTCTGGAGGAGGTGGGGGTGGTGGCGGATCAGGATTCAGAGTCGTGCGCGTTGGAGGAGCCATCCTGAAGAGGGTGATCACCATTAGCACATTGACAGATAAATATTGAAGCTGAATCCAACGGAATGAAAATTGCAACATATAGTCTTCACATCCGAACAAAAAGAACGAATGCATTCCTCTTGAAATGGTCACATATCCATAAATTGAGAAGCCACGTAGAATTAAGGTAGAGAAATAAATCAACAAGGTACGGATCAAGAACGAATAATCGGTAAGAAATCCCAATCTCAAACCAATATCCGTGGAAGAAGAACTAGAGCTACTAGAATTCCCACCTATGAAACTCCCGAACTTTTCCGGTTATGCAATCAGGTGTTGGGGATACAGGGGAAGCATAATATCTCACCCAAACTAGCAAATCCTACATCCAACTGTATCCATCCTTCAACACATAACCAAGAAAACTTCGGAAACCATCTACCTCAACCTTCGAAAAGCATCCGTTATACAAGTTATGGCGATACTCCCAAACTCCCGCCCCAGTACTGGGTGGCGTCGAGGTTATCTCACCAACGAACTGCATAAAAGAGATTTTCGATGTCGGCGAACATATCTCAAGTATTCTAGAATTGCAACGATAAAATTATGATGACAACACCTCAGAGCTCAACTCCCCGGGACACTTCCACTAAACCCCTGACAGGAGGCACCAAGACAATGTTCTCATCATAAGCCATCGGAACGATTCGAAGATACTCGCGTGATCCTAAATTTTTTTTATTGAAATTTGAGAAGAGAAGAGTCAAAACTCTACGTCAGGATGCCCTACCAGAGCGATGAGGAGACTGGGAAGTAAAAAGAATTCCTAAACTCTCCGATATATAATTCCTAAAGACTCAAAACATTTTTCTAGACACAACTCAGCCGCTAAAAATGATCAAGCAATGGGGCTCCTAAGGTCGGGGAAGGCTCTGATTACCAACTTGTAACACCCTCGATGCGACTATAGCTCCCACGTGTCGAGGCACGACTTAGAGATATAATCACATTGAAGGCATATGTCGCAAGTTAGGCAATCTTCACAAACATCCCATGTAATATAACAATAAAAGGGGAGATAACATAGTTGGCTTACACTCGCCATGTTAATCAAGTACATAAATAACATTACATCAACCAAACACTCATGGCTCGACTACGGCGCCAAAATGAAAGAGAACCCAACCTGCGACACGGTCCCAATCACCCCCAACTGGGCACCACTACTGATCATCGGGAAAGGAAACATAGTATCGTTGTGAGTCTTCGTCGAACTCCCACTTGAGCTAGTACGCGTCTGCTGGAGCGGAATCACCTGGACCTGCATCTGGTGTAATAGTAATCTGTGAGCCACAGGGACTCAGCAATCTTGCACCCTCGCGATCAAGACTATTTAATCTTATAGGAAGGATAGGCAAATATATGAGTGGAGCTGCAGCAAGCGACTAGCAAGTATGGTGGCTAACTTATTCACAAAAGAGAGCGAGAAGAGGAGGCAAAGCACGAGCGGGAAGCTAGAGAACAACCTGCGCAAACATTACTCCAACACCGTGTCCACTTCCCGGACTCCGCCGAGAAGAGGCCATCACGGTAACACAGTCGGTTGATTCATTTTAATAAATTAAGGTTCAAGTTATCTACAACCGGACATTAACAAATTCCCATCTGCCCATAACCGCGGGCATGGCTTTCGAAAGTTCAATCCCTGCAGGGGAGTCCCAACTTAGCCCATGACAAGCTCTCACGGTCAACGAAGGAATAGACCTCCTCCCAAGACGTTCCGATCAGACTCGGTATCTCGGTAATTCAAGACAACTCCGACAATGGTAAAACAAGTCCAGCAACACCGCCCGCTGTGCCGACAAATCCCGATAGGAGCTGCACATATCTCGTTCTCAGGGCACACCAGATAAGCTAAGCGTACGGGAGCCAACATAACCCAAGTTGCCAAGGGACGGCCCCGCACGGTGCTCTAGGTTGGACCAACACTTAGAGGAGCACTGGCCCGGGGGGGTTAAAATAAGATGACCCTTGAGTCCGCGAAACCCAAGGGAAAAAGGCTAGGTGGCAAATGGTAAAACCAAGGTTGGGCATTGCTGGAGAAGTTTTATTCAAGGCGGACTGTCAAGGGGTTCCCATTATAACCCAACCGCGTAAGGAACGCAAAAATCCAGGAACATAACACCGATATGACGGAAACTAGGGCGGCAAGAGTGGAATAAAACACTAGGCAAGAGGTCGAGCCTTCCACCCTTTACCAAGTATATAGATGCATTAAGATAACATGGCAATATAATGATATCCCAACAAGTAAATAAAAGATGTTCCAACAAGGAACGGCCTTCAATCTTCACCTGCAACTAGCAACGCTATAAGAGGGGCTGAGCAAAGCGGTAACATAGCCAATCAACGGTTTGCTAGGACAATGGTGGGTTAGAGGTTTGACATGGCAATTTAGGAGGCTTGCAAGCAAGTGGTAGGCATCGTAGCAATGGCATAGCAAAAGAGCGAGGAAACTAGCATAGCAAAGATAGTAGTGATTTCGAGGGTATGATCATCTTGCCTGCACAGTTGTTAGAGTTGACTGGATCCTCAAAAGCAAACTCAACGGGCTCCTTGTTAGCGAACTCGTCTCCCGGCTCTACCCAAACAAGACAAACAAGCAACAAGGATACAATCAACCACGTGCAAACTCAGACAACACGATGCAAAGATGATATGCTATGCGAGATGCGATGCGGGATGCAAAATGCAAGATATGACAGGAAATGCATGACCCTGGCCTCAACTTGGAATTCCAAGTTTGCCACTGGAAAGGTGAGATGAAATCACTTGAAAACGATATAAAGAACGCCAGAATCGGAGTTACGGTTTGGAAATGGCAAGCGATTCAAAAATGACACCGGTCTGCAATTTACAGCAAGTGGGCATTTAAATGCAATGAAATGAACATGCTACAGCCACCAAACATGACAACAAAATAAATGGCAGGGATACACACAAGATGCTTAACAAAAGTCTAGCACTGAGCCACAGCCAATTCATCCATTAGGAGGTTCAAACAAGCATGGCAAAAACGCAAATGGTAAAACAGATCTCAGACTTAGTGAATTTAACACTTGTCTGGAATTTCAGATCAAATAGCCCTCTTCGGAGCATCAAAACAACATGCTACAGGACCTGAACATGACAAAGGAAGACATGGCATGGAACTACTCAACAAGGTTAACAAAAGACCCAAAGTGACCTGGGGCCAAAAGGGTTCACAAAGTATACTAACGGGCACACGAACATAGCTAAAACACAATCAGTTTTCAGACTTGGTGAAAACTGAGACATGCTGAAATATAACTCACGAAGGCATGTAAACAAGCTCGATGCACTCACTACGGTGCAAGTCATGGCAAGCAAAGCATACATCCATGAAGAAGGCATAAAATGCAAGCTAGGCATGGCAAGAACAATGGCATAGCATGCACGGATCAACTACAAGAACATCGGCAAAATCGCAAACAAGTTGACGATCTGCCCAGATTCACAATGAAGCAAAAGTAGAGCTCGATTGACTCAAGCTAGGGTGCTCCATAATTGCAAGTAAATACATGGATGGATAGGGCATAACAAGATTAACAAAACTCCGTTACTGATCATCCTCAAAAGAGGCACGGATCACTAGGAAAAAGCATGAACATATGGCATCGTGAACTAAACAATCCCAGGACTTAGTGAAATTACTAAGTCCCTGAAAACAGAATTAGCAAGTGCGCCTCTTTGCAAGCTTGCACAAGTCACCACACACATCCTAAAAATACATGGGTTGCACCTTTGGATAGATGACAAATACCTTAACAAAACATATGAAGAACTCACGGGCATAGCATGCACACAATAATCATGGCAAAAATGACAAAAGTGCTAAACGGAGTAACAGATCTGACAATTAACTCAAGTAGCCCCCTTCTAACAGCATTTCGGACATAAAGATGAGCTCAAATGAAAATGATGCAATGGAATGAAATGATGTACTCTCTGAGATGAACATTTTGATATGCTATACGCCCAAATCGGAGGTACGGATGCAAAGTTACGGGGCCTCGAACAGGAGCATATGGACTGAAAAATCTGGGACTTAGAGAAAAAAAATGACCTCGTGTTTACTGTAGCTCCGATCCAGATCTGGATCGCACACTGTTCACGGCGGCGCGGAAGCCGAGGATCGGTGTCGGGGCTCGCCGGAGGAGGACGCCGGAGGTGAGGGAGGAGGGGCCCGAGGTCCTACCGGGCCGGACCTCGCCGGATCCGGTCACTGGTGACTCGAGGGAGGCGCGGCGATGCCG